>NC_060119.1:382546946-382852078 GCF_021461395.2 Schistocerca americana
TTAAACTGTGTTTTGGATTAAAAATTGTCCAGAATTCCCCAGACACAGTAGAAGCAACTTGGAGAATAAATTCAAGAACTTAGGGGAAATGATACAATCAAACGGTGTAGATCAAGAAGCAAACAAAATTAGAGTCCAGAAAATGAAAATAAGGACATTTACTGTCAAAAAATCACTTTCAGTAAAACCATAAGTACAATACTACACAACTGTATAAAATCGGTGCCTTTATGCAGCGGAACGTTTAGTTCTAAACAAAAACGGAGGAACTGAAGAGTTGGAGAAAAAGGAAAGGAAGGTCTTAAGAAAATACTCGAGCCAAGAAAAGTTGAGAGTATGTGGATGAGAACCGAAAAACTTCGTTAGGAAAAGGAGAATTTCGTTTTTGGCCCAATGGCTCGAATGTATGGTATCACAGCTCGATACCACCTGCGCTGGCGTCTCACAGTTGGTAACGGACAGGTACCGACTGTGGTCGCACGGGGACGTGGCGGAGCCAGTGATACGTGCCTACTGAGACACGTCTTCAGCGTCTCCGGCTGCAAATGCCCTCTGCTGCCGCAGTATAGGCTGGCCGACAGCAGCTACACCCTCTGGTCAGAGTCGCAGTCTTCCACGGTCTTCAGCCTTCATCAGTCTACGACAGTTCGCTCGTGCATTAGTAGTGGGAACCGCACACTACACGACGCTCTTTGTAATAGCTAGACTTTATCAGTATTTGTTTTTTGTATTTTTTGTAAAGCTTCTTCAGAACGTTCGGAGAAAGCTATAAGTTAAGAAAAACTTCTGTTTAGTGTATTTACGTGTCCGTTAGTTATTTCTGCTCCTGTCCAGTAACAATAAACAGCTGCTGCACCGCTCTGTAGCCAACCTCTCCCTACCATTGTCTACGAAGTAGAGTACAACAGATTGAAGCTGGAAAGACTGAATAAAAATGTTTGATATTTTCAACAAAACATCCAGAAAGCAAATCAGTTGGTTCAACGAAGTCAAAAAGGATTTTGCATATTTAACGTTACGAAAGCAGAAATTCTTCGTAGGCCAACGTTTTCAGGTAAGATCAGGAATTTCAGGGGTATGGCAAATCGAAAAGAGAGTGGAACACAGTGAAAGAATAAAGAAATACTTGAAAGACCGAAAATCAGGAAACAAGAAAGAATCTTGAGGAAGCTACGTAGCTGAAATTGAAGGAAGAAATAGAAAAAATAGTTAGTTAGTCACATTTTCCACAGATCATTTGAAGGATTCTTCTGTCGAAATGATGTTGAATAAGTCACTTTACATCGAAAGTATACATTGTTAGTATTAATATTAATGAACAATTTAGTACTCATGCAAATACACTTAAGAACTAGGGTTTTTCAGACTATCAGGTTTTAAATAAAAATTTGCCCATGGGATAGGACACCCAGAAGAAATGATTTTAGGTTAGATTTAAAACTTGCTTTGCCACCTGTGAGACAAATTATGTTATTGGGCCTGTAATCAAAGACTTTTGTTACCATGTCACCAGGCCAGGAGTGTGATCTAGTGGTCCGAGGAACACAGCGGCGGGTTTCAGTTGATATGCTGCTAGAGGACAAATGTAAGGATGTAGAGGCTTGCCTCACTAGGGGTAAGATAGATACTGCCTACAGGAAAATTAAAGAGACCTTTGGAGAAAAGAGAACCACCTGTATGAATATCAAGAGCTCAGATGGAAACCCAGTTCCAAGCAAAGAAGGCAAAGCAGAAAGGTGGAAGGAGTGTACAGGGGCTCTATTCAAGAGCGATGTACTTGAGGGCAATATATGGATATGGAAGAGGATGTAGATGAAGATGAAATGGAAGATATGATACTATGTGAAGAGTTTGACAGAGCAATGAAAGACCTAATTCGAAACAAGGCCCCGGGAGTAGACAACATTCCATTAGAAGTACTGACAGCCTTGGGAGAGCCAGTCCTGACAAAACTCTACCATCTGGTGAGCAAAATGTATGAGACAGGCGAAATACCCTCAGACTTCAAGAAGAATAGAATAATTCCAATCCCAATGAAAGCAGGTGTTGACAGATGTGAAAATCACTATCAGTTAAATAAGTCACGGCTGGAAAATACGAACACGAATTCTTTACAGACGAATGGAAAAACTGGTAGAAGCCGACCTCGGGGAAGATCAGTTTTGATTCCGTGGAAATGTTGGAACACGTGAGGCAATACTGACCCTACGACCTATCTTAGAAAATAGATTAAGGAAAGGCAAACCTACGTTTCTAGCATTTGTATACTTAGAGAAAGTTTTTGACAATGTTGACTGGAATACTCTCTTTCAAATTCTGAAGATGACAGGGGTAAAATACAGGGAGCGAAAGGCTATTTACAATTTGTATAGAAAGCAGATGGCAGCTATAAGAGACGAGGGGCATGAAAGGGAAGCAATGATTGGGAAGGGAGTGAGACAGGGTTGAAGCCTATCCCCGATGTTATTCAATCCATATATTGAGCAAGCAGTAAAGGAAACAAAAGAAAACTTCGGGGTAGGTATTAAAATCTATGGAGAAGAAATAAAAACTTTGAGGTTCGCCGATGACATTGTAATTCTGTGAGAGACAGCAAAGGACTTGGAAGAGCAGTTGAACGGAATGGACAGTGTCTTGAAAAGAGGATATAAGATGAACACCAACAAAAGCAAAACGAGGATAATGGAATGTAGTCGAATTAAATCGGTTGATGCTGAGGGAATTAGATTAGGAAATGAGAGGCTTAAAGTAGTAAATGAGTGTTGCTGATATAAAATGTAGATTGGCAATGGCAAGGAAAGTGTTTCTGAAGAAGAGAAATTTGTTAACATCGAGTATAGATTTAAGTGTCAGGAAGTCGTTTCTGAAAGTATTTGTATGGAGTGTAGCCATGTATGGAAGTGAAACATGGACGATAAATAGTTTGGACAAGAAGAGAATAGAAGCTTACGAAATGTGGTGCTACAGAAGAATGCTGAAGATTAGATCGGTAGATTACTTAACTAATGTGGAGGTATTGAATAGAATTGGGGACAAGAGGAGTTTGTGGCACAACTTGACTAGAAGAAGGGATCGGTTAGTAGGACATGTTCTGAGGCACCAAGGGATCATCAATTTAGTATTGGAGGGCAGCGTGGAGGGTAAAAATCGTAGAGGAGGACCAAGAGATGAATGTACTAAGGAGATTCAGAAGGATGTAGGTTGCAGTAGGTTCTGGCAGATGAAGAAGCTTGCACAGGATAGAGTAGCATGGAGAGCTGCATCAAACCAGTCTCTGGACTGAAGAACTCAACAACAACAATAGACAGTATGGCTCAACATTTCTGCAGGGGACTTCCGGCGACTTGTTGAGTCCATGTCACGTCAAGCTGCTGCCCTATGCCGGGTAGAAGCAGGGTGTTTCAACATGGAGCTGATACCACCGAAGTTTAGCTTCAGAACGGCGGTCGGCCAGCCAGGGAGGTATTAGTTGCCGGGGCAGGAGGCGCCGTCCATAATGCACGCCTGGCTGGCTGCACGCGGCGCGATAAATCTTGAAACGGGAGGCGGCGCGGTGTGCACGCGAGGGTGCGTGCGCCAGATAGGCGGCGGCGCATCGCGTATGCACTAATTTGTTGTGCAATTGCCCGCCCGCCGCTTGATCCTCATCAAAGTTGCAGCCGGCGGCGGCGCGCACGCGACCCGCGGCTCTCCTAACGGCCGTTTGATAGGCCCGCCCCGGCCCGGCCCGGCCCGAGCACGCCACGAGGGCCGCCTTATCGCACGGGACGGCGCCGGGCCCTGGGTTCTTCAGATTGTGTTTGCGCTGCGCGCTGGCGCTGCATAAAATCCTCACCAAATACTCAAATTGATTGCGGCTCACTCAGAAAATTAGAGGTCCTAGTGTCCCAGTCACGAACCAGTTCTGCCCTAACTAAAATCAAAGCCTCTGGCGCTTACTGCTATTGGGTTGGTGCACAATTTCGTAGCGTTTTTCCATGACTTTAGTAAACACAACAGATACACATAACCGAGACTTTATTCATCATCAGTAAATTCTCCTTCACTTCGCGCGACCGCTACGGTCGCAGGTTCGAAAAAATGTTCAAATGTGTGTGAAATCTTATGGGACTTAACTGCTAAGGTCATCAGTCCCTAAGCTTACACACTACTTAACCTAAATTATCCTAAGGACAAACACACACACCCATGCCCGAGGGAGGATTCGAACCTCCGCCGACACCAGCCGCACAGTCCATGACTGCAGCGCCCTAGACCGCACGGCTAATCCCCCGCGGCGCGCAGGTTCGAATCCTGTCTCGGGCATGAATGTGTGTGATGTCCTTAGGTTAGTTAGGTTTAAGTAGTTCTAAGTTCTAGGGGACTGATGACCTCAGATGTTGAGTCCCATAGTGCTCAGAGCCATTTGAACCATTCTCCTTCACTATTTACAACATTCTGCCAATGATGGCGTAATCGTTTGATTCCGCGACTGTAGAATTACGAGGTTTTGAGGCGGAGAACTCGTCGAACCATGTTCGGAGCGAATTTTCATCCGGAAAGGAAGTTAGTAGAAGTTCGTTGAAGGTTGTTCGACAGAGAGCGATGAAGGTGAAAATATGAGGACGCGAGATCAGCTGACTAGGATGGGTGCGGAATAACTTCCCAACCCAACTCCTGTATAGCGTTTTTTGTCAGTGTAGCAGAATGCGGGCGGGCGTTTTCGTGGAGTAACAACACTTCACTCAGTCGTCCTGATCGTTGCTCTTGGATTGCGTCTGCAAAATGTCTCAATTTTTAACTGCGTCAGCTGCCATGGTTACATCTCGGGCAAGCAATTCATAGCACACCACATCCTCGTTGTGAATGTTCAGGTTTTGGTGGCGCAAAGACTGTTCCATTAAGTTTCGGGAGTGCAGCCGCACGAATTCTCCTTCTTCTTCTAACATTTCGTCTGTATAACTTACAGCCATCTTCAGAGTGAGCCGCAAGACTGCCGCTCCATTTTTTTTCTTTATTGTTTCGATTCCCCCCGAAGAGGGCGGGCTGCCACCAGCTTAGCATGCCGCTCTTCAGCCTACAGAATTTGTTTTAAAAAGATGAAGATAATAAACAATAAAAACAGGCGGTAAAATCGGAGACTTAAATGGTAATATGGCGGAAAAAATGTGGAACTTAAAACATAGAAACAAAGGGATGATGATGCTAATAAAATACATATGAAGCAGGCAGGTAAAATAATAGACAATTAAAAAAACACGGCGACAGTCTGGTTTCTGTTCGAAGACACACAAAATTCACACCCAGCGACAGCATGACTTCTATTCGCAACACTTTGGAAAGACGAACAACGCTGAACATTCACTTGAACAATGCACTAAATAGTTGGTAAATATGACATACCACAGCCGAGAGCAGGTGGGGGGCCCGCTCCAGTGCTCGCATCGTCCCTTTGTAGTGTACCGCGCGACTACGCATGCGGCCACAGATACAAATGCGTCAGAGACGTTGGTCGGCGGCAGAGACGTGCACAATGCGCGGGTTACATCTAGGACTCCGCAGTCGATCTGTGTTGGCATGTCGATATATCATTGTGAGCTGCACTGTGACGACGTCATTGTGAGTTTATTACACCAAGTGCCGGATTCCATGATTTATCAAGATTGAAACCACTAGCTGTATTAATTAAATTGGTCATCAAGCGAATCTCAATTGCCTCCTTCACTATCGAGTCCCAAAAAGATGATGCAGTTGCCAAAATTTCGACGTTGACACACATGCTCGCTCTTCCACCAGTCCGCAGCTCGTGGTCGTGCGGTAGCGTTCTCGCTTCCCACGCCCGGGTTCGATTCCCGGCGGGGTCAGGGATTTTCTCTGCCTCGTGATGGCTGGGTGTTGTGTGCTGTCCTTAGGTTAGTTAGGTTTAAGTAGTTCTAAGTTCTAGGGGACTGATGACCATAGCTGTTAAGTCCCATAGTGCTCAGAGCCATTTGAACCATTCTTCCACCAGATGCATAACATCATCTTTCCTGGATGCACGCAAGCCTTTGTATGGGGAACTGCTGCTTTGTTTGGGCTCCACTATTATTTTCCTTTCCTTACGATGGTATAGAAACACCATTTATCGTCACCAGTAATGATACAGTAGAGGAATGGTCGGTGCCGCCTGAGTCTGTTGATGACCAGCAAGCAGAGATGTATTTTTGGCCACCTGCTGATACTTGTGATTTTGGCTTAGAGCATGCGGTACCATACTCCCGATTTTTGACCCTTCCCCACTGTATGCAAACATCGCACTCTGATCACAGTTCATAACATTTGCCAGTTCTCGAGCACACTAACGTGGACCATTGTGGATTAAAGTGTTAAAACGATCTTTATCAAACGCCGTAGGTCTTGACGATCCTCTTTAGGACGAGAAAACCATTTTCTTGCTTTGCTCTGTCCAGGGGCATTATCTTCTTACACGGCGCAAATGTTTCTGGCTCAGAATAATACGTCGCAAATGTCCCGATTTCTCCTCTTGGATGCCAATTTTCTTGCGCCTACGGATCCATTCACTACATTCAAATGATAAAATGACAATATGTAAGTACAAATAGCAACAATGAACTACAAATAAAAAATGACAATCGATAAATAAACCAATAGCAGCCGGAATAGCGACACGGAAAACAAAACTCTACGAACTTACGCACTAACTTAATATTTATACACTTTGTAAAATGTACAGATCGCTTCAGAATTCTGTATCAAGTTAAATTATACTTATTTCTTAAATTAAGGCGGTGGTACTGGTTGTTGGGTGGTGGCTGAAGGATTCACACGCTAAGTAATAGATGCCACGACATCCCGCGTTTACAGTGAAGTTGCAGCAGTAGGTCGTTGCTCAAGTTAGGTGGCATTCCAAACGTGTTCCCAGGGTCTGCTCGGCGTATTATGAAATTTCGGTTTCCGGTTTTAAGGGGAGGTAGGACGTCAAACGGGCCGACTTGGAGCAGGAAGGCATCACAGGACATTTTAATAACCAGTGTCTATAGTTTCACAAATAAATTCATAAAACTTTGTCAGCATCACCAGGAAGGATTCAGGATTCACACTCATTGCAGTGGAAGTTCGAAAACATAACGAAATAAATTTTTTTACGCGTCAAATTTCATTATCTTTTTCACTTGCTAATGGCAGCACTTGCTGCTATAGGTACACTTTTCTTCATAAGCTAGAGAGATTCTTAGATGAATTTTGCACAGCATACATACCATGCTTACAGGTGTATGAAACTCTATAATTTATTTAATTTATGAAAAAACGAATGAGCTGTTATATTTTAAACTTCATGTTTAGAAAAAAAAACAAATTTTATAGTTAATTACCTCAATTTTTACCACAGTTTTAAATAGATTTTGAAAATCCTAGAGTTTCATACACCTTTAAGTATGGTTTGAATGCTGTTCAAAATTCATCGAAAAATCTCTCTTACTTATGAAGAAAAGTCTACCTATAGCAATAAATGCAGCCATTAATAAGTGAAAAAAATGATGAAATTTCACATGTAAAAAAAATTATTTCGTTATGTTTTCGAACTTCCACCGCTATGAGTGTGAATTCTGAATCCTTCCTGGTGATGCTGACAAAGTTTTATGAATTTATTTGTAAAAGTATAGACAGTGGAAATTGAAATGTCCTGCTGTGGTGTCTCTCCTGCTCCAAGTCGGCCCGTTTGACGTCCTACCCCCCTTAATCCCTGACGTGCGGCTGTAGGGGTGTCGTAGACCCCAAGTGCGACATGTATCTGCTTAGCACGGAGGTCAACAAGAATCCTGTCTGTCCATTCCCATGAAATGTGAGAAATTTAGCTCGATTTCAACTGCCTTTCTGTTCGGAGAGTCCTGTGCATTGCCTGCTCTTTTATACACTATGTAGGTTTCCATAGAGGAAGACCGTTCAAACACTGCAATGGTGCCGTAGCCAGGAGCTATGTTGTGGAGTGGTGAGGGCTGGATTAGCTAATAAACATGCCATACTTTAGAATACATTTACTGCAGATAAACTTTCCCAAAGGATAAACACGATCTTAATAACACCTTTAATCGATCAGATCTACAGTGGACTTAAACAAGCAAGCATTACACAAGAAAATTCAATCGCAACTTCGCATTGAAACCTTGAAGCTGTCAATTACCTTTATAGTCCAGAAATTTACTGCATTTACAAGACAAAGAGTTCTTACAGTGACAAAATTTAATAGTGACCAAAGTAGGATTGCAAGACAGTAACGAAGTGAAAACCAGTTAAAAGCTAACACAGTAGTCTATTAAATGAATTACTTCCTGCACGACTTAAAGAATTAAATTGCACACATCAATAAGGCCGCACGTTGTCTTGAGAATTATGGGAATAATAGACTTAGGCATCACGCCCAGAACCAGCGAGCGTAGCTGTCGGCATCAGGTGACGGAATGATTACACGTCGCAGTAGCAAGGGACCACTAAGTTGGACCACTAAGCCGTGACGTAAAAATGGCTCTGAGCATTATGGGACTCAACTGCTGAGGTCATTAGTCCCCTAGAACTTAGAACTAGTTAAACCTAACTAACCTAAGGACATCACAAACATCCATGCCCGAGGCAGGATTCGAACCTGCGACCGTAGCGGTCTTGCGGTTCCAGACTGCAGCGCCTTTAACCGCACGGCCACTTCGGCCGGCCGCCGTGACGTAGATAATGCTGGTCAGATGTTATTACATTCTCTAGGATTTAGCAGCACAATTATTGCGCTATCTGAAACGCATGAAAGAAATGTAAGCACAGGCTCAGAAAAAATGAACACACACAATTTAAAAGGAACCAGTTTAGATTTCCACAGGTAAACGAGATTTAACTGTTTGGACTATAGCGCTGATTAAGAAAGCGACTCAAAATAACTATTAGAATGTATTAACGACTCTGATCAGTGTTTTTCACTATTAGATAATTATTTAGCCACTGTGACTATCTCTGTCACCAAACTTGTCCAGTCTCAGTACACTTCAATTACTTCACAAGTGTGAGGACAAATTTTATCACAGCCCGGATAACTACACTCATCTCGTACCGAAAACTCTTCCTCCCACATTTTTTTTGAAAAAAAAAATGAAGAAAAGACCCTTACGGTGGAAGAAAACGAGAATGCGATAACACTGGTAGGTTTCCCTATAAGAATAACAATTTCCCAACGAAATTTATCAGATCTCACCACTAAATAAAGGAAGTCTTCGCAACAAGGGAACAAATCAAGCCAGATCCACAGCACTTCCGCGATCCAGATGAGAAGCCACCATCGCACCGCGGTATCACAACAGCCACGGCTCCTCCAGGGCGTGTAGTAGAGTGCACAACTACCACAAGGAGCAACCAGAACTCGCGCCGTCTCAACGAACGCAATCCAACCTTGTTTTTCTCTGGCGGTGGTTCACCAAGCAAGCACTACTGAGTATCTGCTCCCCTCCATCATACCCTCTGGTCGCAACCCTAAGGGTGACCACTATCCGTATAAGAGGCAAAGAAGATATTCGCGCAAAGGTAAATAAAACTGCCGCGCCACGGCTCACCAACCTATTAATTGTTACTGCGTATACACGTATATACACCATGTCAGGGAAACTTTTGCAGCGTGCCCCTCTACATTAATGCTTCGAGACACATTACACTGGTCACATACGCTACAAGCTTGCTGCTGCCGCTGAAAAGTGAGGCTTGGTTGAGAACAGAGAATCTTCCGATTCTTATAATTCGTTTCCTTAGAATCGTTCCGTGCCGACTGCCATTTGATTCCTGGCTGTCGCCCGAATTCAAATGGTTCAAATGGCTCTAAGCACTATGGAACTTAACATTTGAGGTCATCAGTCCCCTAGAACTTAGAACTACTTAAACCTAACTAACCTAAGGACATCACACACATCCATGCCTTAGGTAGGATTCGAACCTGGGACCGTAGCGGTCGCGCGGGTCCGGAATGAAGCGCCTAGAACCATTCGGCCACCGAGGCCGGCTGGGCTTCTTGCATCCTAAAGGCCGAAATACTAATTGTCTTTTTCCAAAGTTGTTTTACAGAGGAAGATTGCACTGTAGTTCCTTCTCTAGATTGTCGCACAGATGACAAAATGGTAGATATCGAAATAGACGACAGAGGGATAGAGAAACAATTAAAATCGCTCAAAAGAGGAAAGGCCTCTGGACCTGGTGGGATACCAGTTCAATTTTACACAGAGTACGCGAAGGAACTTGCCCCCCTTCTTGCAGTGGTGTACCGTAGGTCTCTAGAAGAGCGTAGCGTTCCAAAGGATTGGAAAAGGGCACAGGTCATCCCCGTTTTCAAGAAGGGACGTCGAGCAGATGTGCAGAACTATAGACCTATATCTCTAAAGTCGATCAGTTGTAGAATTTTGGAACACGTATTGTGTTCGAGTATAATGACTTTTCTGGAGACTAGAAATCTACTCTGTAGGAATCAGCATGGGTTTCGAAAAAGACGGTCATGTGAAACCCAGCTCGCGCTATTCGTCCACGAGACTCAGAGGGCCATAGACACGGGTTGCCAGGTAGATGCCGTGTTTCTTGACTTCCGCAAGACGTTCGATACAGTTCCCCACAGTCGTTTAATGAACAAAGTAAGAGCATGTGTACTATCAGACCAATTGTGTGATTGGATTGAGGAATTCCTAGATAACAGGACGCAGCATGTCATTCTCAATGGAGAGAAGTCTTCCGAAGTAAGAGTGATTTCAGGTGTGCCGCAGGGGAGTGTCATAGGACCGTTGCTATTCACAATATACATAAATGACCTTGTGGATGACATCGGAAGTTCACTGAGGCTTTTTGCGGATGATGCTGTGGTGTATCGAGAGGTTGTAACAATGGAAAATTGTACTGAAATGCAGGAGGATCTGCAGCGAATTGACGCATGGTGCAGGGAATGGCAATTGAATCTCAATGTAGACAAGTGTAATGTGCTGCGAATACACAGAAAGATAGATCCTTTATCATTTAGCTACAAAATAGCAGGTCAACAACTGGAAGCAGTTAATACCATAAATTATCTGGGAGTACGCATTAGGAGTGATTTAAAATGGAATGATCATATAATGTTGATCGTCGGTAAAGCAGATGCCAGACTGAGATTCATTGGAAGAATCCTAAGGAAATGCAATCCGAAAACAAAGGAAGTAGGTTACAGTACGCTTGTTCGCCCACTGCTTGAATACTGCTCAGCAGTGTGGGATCCGTACCTGATAGGGTTGATAGAAGATATAGAGAATATCCAACGGAGAGCAGCGCGCTTCGTTACAGGATCATTTAGTAATCGCGAAAGCGTTACGGAGATGATAGATAAACTCCAGTGGAAGACTCTGCAGGAGAGACGCTCAGTAGCTCGGTACGGGCTTTTGTCAAAGTTTCGAGAACGTACCTTCACCGAAAAGTCAAGCAGTATATTGCTCCCTCCTACGTATATCTCGCGAAGAGACCATGAGGATAAAATCAGAGAGATTAGAGCCCACACAGAGGCATACCGACAATCCTTCTTTCCACGAACAATACGACACTGGAATAGAAGGGAGAACCGATAGTGGTACTCAAGGTACCCTCCGCCACACACCGTCAGGTGGCTTGCGTAGTATGGATGTAGATGTAGATGTAGATCCTGTGATTAGCCTACAGGTGTCGTTAAGGCCTCAGCCGATTTTCTTTGGATGTGCCGAGCTAGGCCAGATAGGACACACGTACTCAGCAGCGGAAAAGCAAAGTGATAAAGCGGTGGTCCTAAGCACAGTAAGTTTGGAGCCCCACTTAGCTTTCTAAGGACATCGATCCTTACAGCTACCTCATTTCGGTTTCTTTCGGAGTGATATTTGTATGTGAGGAACATGTCTAGCGTCACTCCGAAGTATGCTGGCTGCTCTATTGTGCTCAAGTATGGACCAATTCCAGTTAACGTGCAGCTTTCTATTTACTGGGCGTGTGCGCAGGTGAAAAGCGCAAACTTTCGTTTAAGTTGGAGGGAGTTGTCATCGTAATATGCTGAATTAGCTTCTAGGGTATTCTCCAACTTTACATCTATTTCCTCAAAGATTCTTTCATGTGCTGTGATATCCAAATCGTCAGCATAGAGAAAATGTGTCGTATCTTTGAGCATTGGCTGATCGTTCGTATATATGTTTAACTTGATGAGGACTAGAACATTTCCCTGAGTAAGGCAGTTTTACTGCTTCCTCCAGATATATATTTTCGCTTCTAGAGTGACGCAGAATTGTTGCTTCTGCAGCAAGTATTATATAATTTTTCTCGTTGATGATCCGTTGTAATATCATAAATTTTGAGAAATAGTTTTCTGTGTTTTACTGTACCTTACATCAAATGAATAAAATCATTGATTCAAAGTTAATCCCGCAGCAATCTGGCTTCAAGCCAAGTAAATCTTGTACTGCACAGATCTTGGGAATTACGGAGCGTATAAAAAAGGGATAAAAAATAAATTAATAATGGGATTGGCTCTGGTCGATCTAAGTGCGCCCTGGGATACAGTACACCAGGTAATTGACTTCAGTATTTCATATTAGCTTTTTGTGTTATTGTTTTTCAAGAGTCGCGTTACAGTAAGATACACTGCTCAAAACAGAGGATCAGGTGAGATATCACACGCAATAGTCATATGATAACATATTTTATTCAGATATCGGTTACAATTGTAATTTGAGTGTGATACAGTACGATATTTTGCTGTCTCAACTCTTTACTTGAGGTTTACATGGCGTTCACGTAGAGTGAGGCACCATGGTGCTACCATAATAGTGAAACAGTCATTCTCGTCGCCTTTTAATATGGTGTGTGATCGCCTGAGACGGCCAGTACAGTTGCATACCTGCGTGGCATGGACAGGGGCTATTTGGCCGTTCTTCCGTGAGTGCAATATCTGCTCTGTAACCGTTGTGGGAGGTGCTGGTCTGGCTGCAATGCGTCTGCATCCCAGACATGATCAATCGGATTTAAGTACGATGAACAAGCTGGCCAGTCCATTCGTTCAATTTCCCCAGCTTCAAGCATGTTTTCCACCAGTTCAGCTCTGTGGGGACGAGCGTTATCGTCCACCAGAAGGAACCCGTCTCCTATGGCACAACAAAACGTCGAAGGATCTCGTCTCTATACCTCTGAGCAGCCAAAGCGACATTCTGAACAACATAGAGGTCGGTACGTCCGCCTATGCTGACTCCTGCTCTGAGCACTATGGGACTTAACATCTGCCGTCATAAGTCCCCTAGAAGTTAGAACTACTTAAACTTAACTAACCTAAGGACATCACATACATCCATGCCCGAGGCAGGATTCGAACCTGCGACGGTAGCGGTCACGCGGTTCCACACTGAAGCGCCTAGAACCGCACCGCCACACCGGCCGGCCTCGAGCATATGATTCGCCTTCTGCAGTTACGAGGGAAGGAGCCGAGCTTTGCTGGGAAGCCAGCGGTGGAGAGAAAAGGTCTTCCATTTTGAGAGCCCATGTTTGAAGGTCGCTCAGTATCAGCTTTGTTTGTACAGATGGACTTGCTGTATTGCTCTCAGGAGATTTTACAGTTAGACGGTTAGGCACTGTACTGTTGCGAACATATACGGTTCTGGACTTCGCCTCCGGGAAGGGAGTCGTTGTCGAGTACCCACGTTCAGTGATTGAGAGCACTTCTTCTGTCTATACTCACATAGAGGCGTTATCTAAATTCCGCCCTTGTGCCAGGGAGTTCGCGTTTCTTATTCTACGGACAAGAAACGAGAGAGGAGAAGACAGTATTACATTATACTAGTCAGAGGACCGCCTTCTGTCGTCCTAATCTTCTTTGAAAGAGTTTTTATTTTGTGGCTGGAGTTCTTCCATCGTCACAGACGTGTACGAGAACCATCACTCTGACATACCGGATGCAGTACATACGGTGATATTGCTAATTGTTCCGGTATATTAGGGCTATAAAGCTAAGCAGCTGCGATCACGTAATTTCCACTGAGGTTGCACACCACTGTAGAGCATCTTTGAAAGTAGTGTCCTCTAGTGTTTGGTACGTAAATGATGTCAGTCATCTCGCGTTATTTATATTAGATCGCGTAGCCATGAAAAGGGGCAGATTTGGGCAATTGGTCAATTATATTAGTTAGGAAATTCATTTGCATCTCTTTGTGTCCATTGGACATTTATATATAAACATTATAATATATAAAGGGGTTTCAATCTACAATAAATGTATAAGCAGAAAGAACACTTATCATTTTGCAGTTACCATTTCCCTTAATCGTTCAATTATGTTTATGTTATAATTTATATGTTACAGAGCAAGAAGAAGGAGATAATTTCATCATTAAGAGATCCTAAGATCTGCTTCAGGGGGTAGTCAAACAGGGCCAAATCTTCATTTTCGCGTTCAGTATTTTCCGTTACGCGCATTCATTTTACACCCGCCTGGTGTAGCATCTTGGACTATAGCTTCGGGTAAGTCACGTAGTTGTTGCATTGCACTACCTACTCACTACAGTATATAAACCCAACTGCTTGTGTAATTCGTTTGGTAGAGTAAAGTCAACACCAACCCCCTCTGCAGCAACTTTCCGTTATTACAATTATCTCGATGGCCATAATGTTGTTGTCTCGGCTCCGTAGAACCTACAGAAAGATGTCGGACCATTTTAGTTCATTCTGCCGATGACAATATTTCAGAACCTAGGTATCAAAAAAAAAAAAAAATGGCTCTGAGCACTATGGGGCTTAACATCGGAGGTCATCAGTCCCCTAGAAGTTAGAACTACTTAAACCTAACTAACCTAAGGACATCACACACATCCATGCCCGAGGCAGGATTCGAACCTGCGACCGTAGTGGTCGCGCGGTTCCAGACTGAAGCGCCTAGTACCGCTCAGCCAATCCGGCCGGCAGATATCTCAACAGATCTCCTAATTGTTCTGACCAGTGTTGTATGTTAGTTTGGGGGTTGAATAAATGATGAGTATTGTGATATTGATTTCCATTTATGAGGCCTACGTCTACTACTTCTTCAACAATTAGGAGAACCTTATTTCACAAATACAATCAGGAATACACTAATGCGTAGTTTCAATGTGATATTGTTTTCGTCGTGCGAAGTGACCAATTTATTATTGGACTGTCACGTAACACGCACAGCTGTTTGTTGCCGTGACGAATGGGTAGCGCTCGCAAGATTTATTTCGAAACTTGAACCGTTAGTAATCCAGGCCAGTTTCATATTATCGACATTCTGCCGGCTGGAACGGTGACCAATACACTTTAGAAATAATATGTATTAGTCTGAGACACAATTTTTTTATTCTGCCTACTGGCTACCTGTTTTGGTACACAGTACATCATCATGCCTTCATCCGGCACGCAGTCGCCACATTCGCTTCGCAAGTACGTGTGTCGAATACACAACCTATATTAGTATCGTCCTATACACACTGAATGACAAAAAAAAAAATTGAAGCACTCAGAAGACATGGTCGGGTGTCAATGTAACTTCGTACATATACACCCAATTGGCAGGAGCGGCAATGATCAGGCTCACAATTGTGTGTCTAGCTACAACCGCCACCAGAGTGTTTAGTGTTGTTACCGGGCCTGGGAGGTTACGCAAGGGGCGCGTACGGAAGTACTTAGTGATCACTGTGAAGGACACAGAGATGCCGCTTACTAGTGTGAGACAGTGTTATCAGCACCTGCCAGGATTTTAAAGGCGTTTCATTGTGGGGTCTCCCATACCTGAGCTGGTCGAAGTGGCAATATACTTGCTCGTGGGACGTTTGGATGTGGCAATGTCCCGATGCTGGACTACATGGGAACGTGCAGACAGGAATACTAGTCATGAAGTTTCCAGTCGACCACCTCTGAACACCATAAGAGAGGATCGTCATACTCTGCAGCAAGCACATCGTAACCGCTTCACATCCGCGCCTGTCATCCGAGACAAGTAGTGGGCTGCCTGCAGAATTTTGTGTCATCCCGTACCACTGGTCAGACACTAGCAGTAGCTGGACCAGGAAACTGCTGCCCCTTACGTAGGCTGCCGTTAATACCACAACAGAAATGGCTGCGTTTGAAATGGTGCTGTGACTGGGAAGCATCGAGCGCTGATGAATGGTGTCGCATTGTATTGAGCAATGAACTACTGTTCTGCTCTATCCTGGATGACAATCGTAGGCGAGTGGTATTGCAAGCCGGCGAGTGGTATGGCAAGCCGTGCGGTAGAACTTTAGGTCACGGCTGGTAGCGACTGAGCGAACTCTGACGCCATAACTGCACGAGTCGGACATGTTTGCATCCTCACGTGTTATCCCTTAGCGACGATATCATGGTGCCATTTTTCAAAAATAGTCATCCTCACATGGCTCGTGTCTCTGTGAAATTTCTGCATAATGCTGAGGTGCTTCCAAGGCCAGCAACATCCGCTGATCTGTTCCCGATAAAACATGTGTGGGACCAGCTCGGATGTCAACTCCGTCGCAGTGCCAGCATCCAGGATACAAAGGAACGTCAGTTGTAGACCGGCGTCCTCAGGATGGGATACAACGGCTTAATGATAATCTTTGCACCTGAAGCATATGTATCGAGACAATAAGATATTGATAGGTGGAGTCATCCAAGTTCTTTGCAAAACTGATTCGGTTTTGTAGCCTTTGCAGTGGCATCACACTCCCTCTCATCCCATGTACTTCAATTCGTTTTTCCCTCCCCTTCTGTGTGCCTCACTTTTTCTGTCACGCAGTGCACTCTGACAAAATGGAACCACAAGTTGAGCGACATAAGCGAAAGTGCGTAGGTGTGTTTTTACATATGAAAGATGATATCAATTCAGATTTCGCGCCAGTCGCATACGAGAGGCACTAGTAGCGCCATTATGAGGATGCAAATCAAGTTTGCTTTAAATACACGCTGAATAGTCGTGAGCGTTAGTAACCTTTGAGACTGGACACGGTGAGTTGGTGTTAGGAATGCCTATAAGGCTATGCGACTTGGGTAGTTTGTGCAGCTGTATTGACCCTAATATTGTGCGGGTGTAACGGTCAGCATAACTGCTTTCGTAAGCATGAAGGCCTGGGTTCGAGTCCCGGCAGCAGCACAAATTTTGATTCGCTTCTTCACCTTCCAACGTTATCGTAGGTAAATTAGGGACTTCAATGTCTCAGGGAAAATTTAATTTAAGATCTATACGAATGCTGGGGTGCTATTCCAATGTCGGAGATCCCTGGTAATAGTGACAACACAAGAGGAGATGTGGAATTTGTGTTGAGGAGGGTACTTGACTTGGGTAGCTCGTGCAGCTGTTTTGACCATGATGCTGTGGTGGTATAGTGGTCAGCATATCTACCTCGGATGCAAAAAAGACCCGGGTCCGAGTCCTAGTCGCCACACAAATTTTAATTCACATCTTCAGCTTCCAACGCCATCATAGATAAATTGGAGACTTTAACGTCTCAGGGAAAATATAATTAAAGACACTATTATCTACACCTCACGGAGTTTGAACGAGGTCGTATAATAAGGCTACGAGAAGCTGGACATTCGATACTGCAGAAAGAGTTGGCACTCACGGAGTTTGAACGAGGTCGTGTAACAAGGCTACGAGAAGCTGGACATTCGATACTGCAGAAAGAGTTGGCAAGAATGTAGCTACTTTAAATGATTGTTATGAGCAGTGGTCACGAAAATATACGGTGCAAGGAGACCGGGATCCGGACGGCCACGTGGCACTAACGAGAGGGAAGACCATCGTGTTCGGCGAATGGCTCTGGCCCATCGTCGTGCATTTGCAGCAGCCATCTGAGGAGCAGTTGCACCACAGTGACAGAACGGTTACAAATCGGTTACTTCGAGGACAGCTCCGAGCCAGACGCCCTTTAGCGAGCATTTCACTGACACCAAACTACCGCCATTAGCGGCTTCGGTACTGTCAAGGGAGAACTCATTGGAAAACAGGGTGGAAGTCTGTTGTGTTTTATGATGAAAGCCGGTTCCGGCTCTGTGCCAGCGACGGCCATGTGTTGTTTAGAATGAGGTCAGTTCAGCGCCTGCAACCATCATGTCTGCGTGCTAGACATATTGGATCTACACCTGGAGTTATATCTGGGGTGCGATTTCGTATGACAGCACAACCACTCTCGTGGTTATCCCGCGTACCCTATCTACAAATCTGTACGTC
The DNA here is from genome assembly GCF_021461395.2 of Schistocerca americana. Classification (NCBI taxonomy): domain Eukaryota; kingdom Metazoa; phylum Arthropoda; class Insecta; order Orthoptera; family Acrididae; genus Schistocerca; species Schistocerca americana. The sequence goes on from NC_060119.1 coordinate 382,565,152, forward strand.
AACCTGATGATTCGACCTGTTGTACTGCCTTTAATGAACAGCAATCCGGGGGATATTTTCCAACAGGATATCGCTCGCTCACATTCCGCTGTTGTAACCCAACATGCTCTACCGAGTGGTAATACGTTCCTCGGCCTGCTCGATCACCAGGTCTGTCTCCAATTGAGCACATATGGGACGTCATCGGACATACCCTGTAGTTTTTCTTTCGCTCTATATGTGAGTGGAAAGGAAAGACAATGATTAGTAATAGTACAGGGTTCCCTCCACCACGCACCACATTATGTCTTGCGGTGTGTGTGTAGATGTAGAATAACATGCTTGAGCTCGGCAAAAATACCGATTTCGAATTTAGGAGGCAGCGATGGCAAACCCTCTCGACGTTTTTTGGACAACATGGTTGTGGAGATGAAGCAACGATTAGTATCATTAATCAATTATTTAATAACAGTCTTAATCGCATTTATTATTATTATACAGCCAACCGGTTTCAACCTGACGTAGGGGTCATCTTCTGGGCGTTTACACCATTGGTCGACTGCTGGTGGTGTTACTGTTACTCCTGTCTACATAACAGTTGCATAGTTTCCTGCCGTTATGTAGACAGGAGTGACACGACCAGCAGTCGACCAATGGTTTAAACACCCAGAAGATGACCCCTACGTCGGGTTGAAACAAGTTGGCTGTATATTAATAAGAAATGTTATTAAGACTGTTTTTGAATAATTGACCTCTCGACGTTGTCTACCCATCTGGTTCCGTTAACGGACTGTGAATATCGCCACTTAAAACGCATCGGGTGTGAATCGACCATACGCCTCACTGGCTGGCAGGGATACTGGGTGCCGTCCTACGTGATGCGCGTTGCAGGAAAGCGGGGATTACTCTTCATTTCTTTTTCATCAGCCATGCCTCTCGAATCAAACCAAGTTTTTTGTTGCCTATTGCCTACTAAAGATTATACCGCTCAGTTACCACAATATTTGTTGTACATTATTTGCGAGGAAAGCTGTGGAGTCGAGTATTTGGCGTGCCACGGAACAGGCTACTGGTGCCTAATCCTGGCACGCCGCCCCACAGGCAGAGCCGGCGGCAGGCTCGTCCCGGGCTTATCTAATAACGCGGCCTCCGCCGCCGCCGCCTCCTTAAGCTGTTTGGCTACGGGTCGCCGTCCCGGCGTATAATCACCGCAATTTTTCAGGTGTCCCCGGCGCTGTTTGCCGCCAGCCGGCAGCGCGGCCTCACGTTTACCCAGCTAATAAACCTGCGATTGTGATGGAGCTGATTACCGGCTGTTTGCGCGCCTTAAAGCCGCCCCGCCCAGCGCCCCAGGGAAGTCCGCCCACCACACGCCCGTTTCTTACCGCGCGGCAGTCACTTAACGTCCGCCGCTCTCCCATAAATTTCAGGAAGTCAGCTTCGTAATTAGAGACTTCTGAAGCGAAGGTAAGGGAAAATCGCTCTGAACTGTTTTAGTACTATTTATTCAGGTAACTGTATTTTAATACTTGCATATACGTTACTTACACTGCCATTAGGCAACCATCGTACAAAATAATACAGCGTGTATCATAATTTAAGAACCCTCAACATCGCAGCGCATCAGCAATCGTTGGTTAATAAACTAAAAACTCGCCTCTATTGCGAAAAAAGCACCTAGTGTTAACCCAGGTTTCGGCGTAGATAACTACACCTTCTTCAGAACCACAATAAAACCCACAAGTGCCTAAGAAGACCTTTGTCAATGACTAAAAGAACACCACAACTATACATTTATAAAGGAAAAGGAAACACAAACAGTACGTATGTACAAAGTCAAAACCACTATTTAACTGACTGAGCGACCACTTGTACCTGTAGTTTATGGTGGGTCATGGCCCATCGAAAATAGGCCGGTGTGAGGTGGAGCGTACACTATTAAGTTGTGGTTTTGACTTTGTACATATGTACTGTTTGTGTTTCCTTTTCATTTAGTTTATAAATGTATAGCTATGGTGTTCTTTTAGTCAATGGCAAAAGTCTTCTTAGGCGCTTGTGGGTTTTATTGTGGTTCTGAAGAAGGTGTAGCTATCTACGTCGAAACCTGGGTTAACACTAGGTGCTTTTTTCGCAATCGAGGCGAGTTTTTAGTTTTTTAATATGTATCATAATTAATAGCGCAAACTGACGCAGGTGACTGTACATGACAATAAAAGTAAAAGCGTCCCAGTAAACATATCTCTGCCGCGCGGGATTAGCCGAGCGATTTCAGGCGCTGCAGTCATGGACTGAGCGGCTGATCCCGGCGGAGGTTCGAGTCCTCCCTCGGGCATGGGTGTGTGTGTTTGTCCTTAGAATAATTTAGGTTAAGTAGTGTGTAACCTTAGGAATTGATGACGTTAGCAGTTAAGTCCCATAAGATTTCACATACATTTGAACAAACATTTCTCTGCAAGCGAGCCGTTTACGAGACGATTGTCACTGCGTGTATTTGTGAACTACCACTGACTTCATTGCGAAACACTGTCCTTCGTTGTACAAATATATTTGAAATATAACATTTTAGATTCAGTCGGCATCTTATTGGACTCAAATTTCACCGACATGAACACGACTACTGTGGGAGAAAGAGTCGTACTCTGGGACACTTATCGGGGGAAAGCTATTCAAGTCGTCACGAAACACTTGGAACGAAAATAAAGTACAGTAATAAAATAATGACTATGAGACGCAAAAGCACGAATAATGCTACAATAAGACGCGTAATAGCATTCATTTTTTGTGTGCTTCGGCCTTTTTCTGAAATTACAAATGTTGCTTCGGAAAATTAAGGTTTTTCCTGATTTGAAAACGTGTTCCAAGACACAGCATCGTCATGTACCTACGAACAAATATTGTCTTGAAATTTAAAACTGTTCCAGTCCTGAAAAATCTTGCCAATAGCGTATTTAATCGTTTATCTGCTTCATTCTTTACTGTATTGCACATCAATAATCAGTAAGCGAAATTAAATTAAGCAGGAATATTACAGTTACAGCTTAAATACGTTTCATTCCTAAGACAGGTAAAATTGTCAATACGTTAAAGCACCTCCGTTCATCTGGAAGAATTATATGTTCCATGGTAAAAGACCTTGTGTTTCAAAGTACAAGATGTTGCACGACCGATGAAATATGATTCAACTGTTCCACTTGTTATGTAAATAGTTCCAAAAATATATAGTATTTTACTCAGAAAAGTATTTCATACCTCAAGCAGTAATGCTTAATAACAAAGTGCTTTAATCGGTCCATGGAAGACAGTACACGTTTCAACAAGACATGCGTGGCAATGCGTTTTTTTCAGAGGCTCATACCTCGGGTTCTATTGAACACAGAAATAATGGATGAAGTTTTTGGGTAGCCCTTACAATTTGTATGTCTAACGGAGGAATGGACATTTTGTAGCTATCCTATTGCACAGGGTCAAAATGTAAGCATTACACACTTTCTCTAGCCCAGGCAAATTGAGCGAATAGGTTGGTTGTCTTGCATTACGTGTGGTCTAGGGTCGATGTTAGTCAGCTTAAAAAAGCACCGTTTATTCACCGGTTTTTCATGAGAAAACCACGAGGAACGATGATTTTTGTTTGCGAAAAGTACTGATTGTGAAGACGGCCACTGCTATAATTTTTGTCCATGGCTGATCGTCAAATTTTGATCACATCTTCTTAAAATGATATTCTCGGGTAGGTTCGCAACTTTTTTTCGATATCATTATCGGTTACCGAGATCCAGAGCTTCAAAGCTGCCTTACTTATGCACGTAAAATGTAAAAGTATTATCCGGTCTGACGTAATGAATACATAGCAAGATTCCTAGCGTCATCGCAAGGTGTCTGAGGTCACCAAACTATGATTTTAGTCTGCATTTTTTACCAATAAAATCTGATGAGGGGCTGTCTCTGTATAATGGAAAGGAAGAAATGGGTTTTAGGTCCATCGACATCGACGTCATTACGGATGGAGCACAAGCTCAGACTGTGTTAATGATGTGGAAGGAAATCGGCCGTGCCCTTTCAAATTAACCGTCGGAGCGATTCAGGAAAATCACGGAAAACCTATGTCTGAATAGCCGGACTCCGGTTTGAGCCGTCGTCCTCCCCAATGAGAGTTCAGTGTGCTAACCATTGCGCCACCTCGCTCGGCCTGTACAATGGGCACTTCATACCTGTACAAATACGCCTAAAGTGAGACAACAGTGACAAAAATGGTGTAGAAAGGGTCTTAACACGCCTGAGAAGAACTTGAAATGACTGCCAAAAAATATGTAAAATTGGAAAAACTGCAAATTCAGTAAAATATCTCTAATTACATCTTTACTCTTTTGATGCACAAACCAAAGCCTGGCATTTTTGATGAATTGCGGTCGATGGGCTAAGTAACCAGAACAAAATGTAAAGCAAACGATTTTGTGTTAACGTTATATTATGCATACTTACTTGTTGCGTATCTACACACATTACAAAGTTTTGCGTCACCCCGGTTCCCGGAACTCCTGAAGATAGACGTTGACTGTGGATATTGCATCACAGCAGAGTCATTTTGACTTTTCACAGATGTCACGACAGCCGATCAGTTCCAGTCATTCCACCAGAAATTCCAGTTCTTGTTGTCTGTTGTTCAGCCACGCCTAGACGGTCAATACTGCGGTTCGATTGCGTCCGCTTTGTTACTTTGTGCCAGGAAGGGCTGTCAACAAGGGAAGTGTCCAGGCGTCTCGGAGTGAACCAAAGCGATGTTTTTCGGACATGGTGCAGATACAAAGAGACAGGAACTGTGGTTGACATGCCCAAGTGCAACTACTGCAGTGGATGTCCGCTACCTACGGATTATGTCTAGGAGGAACCCTGACAGCAATGCCACCATGTTGAATAATGCTTTTCTTTCAGCCACAGGACGTCGTATTACGACTCAAAGTGTGCGCAATAGGCTGCATGATGCGCAACTTCATTCCCGACACCCTTGGTAAGGTCCATCTTTGCAACCACGACATCATGCAGAGCGGTACAGATGGGCCCAACAACATGCAGAATGGACCGCTCAGGATAGGCATCACTTTCTCTTCACCGACGAGTGTTGAATATACCTTCAACCAGACAATCGTCGGAGTCGTGTTTGGAGGCAACCGGTCAGGCTGAACGCCTTAGACACACTGTCCAGCGAGTGCAGCAAGGCGGAAGGTTCCCTGCTGTTTTGGCTAAAAAATGGTTCAAATGGCCCTGAGCACTAAAGGACTTAACTTCTGAGGTCATCAGTCCCCTAGGTCTTAGAACTACTTAAACCTAACTAACCTAAGGACATCACACACAACCATGCCCGACGCAGGATTCGAACCTGCGACCGTAGCGGTCGCGCGGTTCCAGACTGATGCGCCTAGAACCGCTCGGTCACCCTGGCCGGCTGCTGTTTTGGGTGGCGTTATGTGGGACTGACGTACGCCGGTGGTGGTCATGGAAGGCGACGTAACGGGTGTACGAGACGTGAATGCCATCCTCCGACCGATAGTGCAACCAAATCGGAAGCATACTGACGTGGCGTTCGTCTTCATGGACGACAATTCGCGCTCCCATCGTGCACATCTTGTGAATGACTTCCTTCAGGATGACGACATCGCTCGACTAGAGTGGCCAGCATCGATCATGCCTGGGATAAATTGAAAAGGGCTGTTTATGGACGACGTGGCTCAACAACTACTCTGAGGGATCCACCCCGAGTCGCTGTTGAGGAGTGGGACAATCTGGTCCAACAGTGCCTTGATAAACTTGTGGATAGTATGCCACGACGAATACAGGCATGCATCAATGCAAGAGGACGTGATACTGGTTATTAGAGGTACCGGTGTGTACAGCAATCTGGACCACCGCCTTTGGAGGTCTCGCTGTATGGTGGTACAACATGCAATTTGTGGTTTTCATGAGAAATAAAAAGGGCGGAAATGATGTTTATTTTGATCTCTAGTCCAATTTTCTATACATGTTCCGGAACTCTCGGAACCGAGGTGATGAGGTGATAGGTGATGCAAAACTTATATATATATATATATATATATATATATATATATATATATATATATATATATATATATATATATATATATGTGTGTGTGTGTGTCTGTCAAACAATACAAATGTGTCAAAGTATATAAAGCTATCAAAAATACATTTCGTGTAAGCAGCACAACCCTCTTTAACAAAGAAAAAAAGAGAACCAGCGCAAAAATGCTTTTGTCGAAGGACAATAAAGGCGAATACGTTCCTCTTTAAAAGACTGTAACAGAAAAGTGGGGAATCAGCCGCCTCAGTCCTTATCCTGCGTTCCTCACCAAAAATTGTGGCATGGAAACGTATTCGCTCTTTCTTGTGCTGGAAGAGAGTATCAGAGAGGCAGTGCCGGTGGAAGAGAGAGAATACAGAGCTAGTGGGAGAGAAAAAAAGACAGATGAAGTCAATAGAGAGAGCCAGAGAGAAAAGAGATTGTGATGGTCGGTGAGAGACAGTGGCAGTAAGAGATGAGGAGGGGGAGGAGGAAGAGAGTAGTGTTTAGCGTCCTGTCGACAAGTAAGTCGTTAGAGACCAAGCACAAGGTCGGAATAGGGAAGGATGGGGATGAAATCGTTCGTGCCCTTTCAAAGGAACCATCCTAGCATTTGCCTGAAGTAATTTAGGGAAATTACGGCGAACCTAAATCTGGATGGCCGGAGGTGGTTTTGAGCCTATCGAATGCGAGTCCAATGTGCTATCCACTGCGCCACCTCTCTCGGCGCTAGTAAAGGCGGAAGAGAGATCGAGACAGTGGGAGCAAAAGAGAGTGGGGTCTGTGCAAATGAAAAAGAGAGTTGAGTAAGACTGGGGGGGGGGGGGGGGGGAGGGGTCTGGCACCCTCCCTCCCTCCACGTAGCTGAGGTTATACACGAAAAAATTTTCCCACTTTCCTACATTTCTGAGGCCCACGTTCAAAAGCTTCCGGGTCTACGGGACAAAACAACGAGGAAACCATTGCCAAGGACAAGTGGAAAGGGGAGACACTGATGGTTAACGAGAAAGACAGCAGACTGTTAGCGAGAAATAACGAGACAGTGACAATGGGAGAGACGAATAATGGGACAAAGAAAATGGCAGTGGGACAAAGAGACAGTGAATGTGGCACAGAAGGAGACAGTGATGAGAATGAGAGAAAGGGGTGAAGACAGCGACAGTGAGAGAAGCAGGTGGGAGAAAGTGCCACTGGGTGAAAAAGGAAGACAGTGGGAAACAGGGTGTTTGGAAATTCCCGTAACATAGCTCCTGTAGAGGGGAGTGTGTAAATAATATTTTGGATAGGAACCCATGTACGGAAATGTCATCCAGCGACGCTACAGACCGTCAAAGTTTTACACGCTGGCGCCTGTAAATGTATGTTTATACAGGGTGATTCCGTGATGATGTCACAAATGTTCTAGGATGATGGAAAAGTATAAATGTATCAATTCGAGACAAGAGTCCCTGTACCGGAAACGAACGAGTCGAAAGTTATCAGCGAAAACCTTTGACTATGGACTACTTTTACTGGTACTGCTGTTGTTAAGATTTACCCATTGTTATTAAGACGGTAGGGTGGGCAACTTCCAGAGGTAGTAGCAGGGATCAAAACAAGAAAAAAATGACCATTTGACGTGGGCTTTAAAATGCATACCCGAAGAGGTATGGGCACGTGTTCTGTAGAGGATATGCGTTTGACTCTGGCGAAGATGAACAAATGCTCAGAGCTCCTCAGGTATAAATTTTAGTGCCCATGTTTACTGGACATTTTTCCTTGTCTTCTTTGATACCACCACCTCTGAAAGTTGCCTACCGTACAGTCTTGGCAACAGCAGTACAGGTACATGTATTCCACTGCCAGAGGCACCAGAACGGTTTTCGCATGTAACGTTTGACTTGATCGTTTCCGGTACAGGGATTCTTACCTCAAAGTGTTAAGTTTATCCTTCTCCATCTCGCTTGAAAGTGTTTAACATGATCACGGTATCACCCTGAATATACATACATTTACACGCGCCGGCGCCTGAAACTTTGACGCTCTGCAGCGTCGTTGGTTAACGTTTCCAGGGATTGGATTTCTATTGAAAATATCTTGTACTCGATACCCTCTGCAAGTGGTAGAAGCTCGTAACGGGAATTTCCGAACACACTCTATAGACAGTGGAAGTGAGAGCGAGATGCCGCGTATGAAGGCTTCACCACAATGAGAGACTGGATGAAAGGATTTACAATGTTCTGTATTAAAAAATAGAGAACGTCTTCGCATACCAAACTTTTTGGTAAGGAAGTCGGAATGACTATTGATACAGCTGCTTCTCCACTTTTCTTTCTCCTCCGGAGTCTTTTAGCCGGTAGGAATGGCCGAGCGGTTCTAGGCGCTACAGTCTGGAACCGCGCGACCGCTACGGTCGCAGGTTCGAATCCTGCGTCGGGCATGGATGTGTGTGATGTCTTTAGGTTAGGTAGGTTTAAGTAGTTCTAAGTTCTAGGGGACTGATGACCTCAGAAGTTAAGTCCCATAGTGCTCAGAGCCATTTGAAGCATTTGAACCAGAGTCTTTTAAAGAGAAACATATTCGCCTTTGATGTGCTCTAACAAGAGCATTTTAGCATTGGTTTATTATACAGCACTTAAACGTGTGGAACTTGAAGTGTTTACAAATATTGCACAAAACACAGTCTCATTACCAATAACAACAACCCCTGTAGAAAATGGTGGAAACTGCTTATGATGGTCTCTAGTACGCGTTTCTTCGTGTGATTCTCAAATCAGTCACTAGACTGAAGCACCGACCAAGAAAATATCATGTGTCCCTAGGTACACTATACTCTAGGTACAACACTCCTTCTACTTCAGCATGTTAAATGTTACAACTTACTGTACACTCACTCGTGTTAAAGGAGGAATTAAAGAGTTATCCTTGCATTTGGATGCAATAGCGCACACGTCTCTGCGAGGAGCAACGAATTCTTTGAAATTTCCTCAGGATCACTTCGTAAATCTTGACATGACTCTACAATTTGCTACTCTACTTCTTCAACCGTATCAATGGGCTTGCTGAACACTTTACTTCTGAGACGACACCAGACTGAAGACTCGAGAATATTGAGATCAGATGACTTTCGAGACCAAGGTAATGACCGTGTTCGACATATCCATCTTGGATCGTATTGACGAGTTTGGTGTCGTCTTACATCAGCAGCGCAGTGTGCGACACCTCCGTCGTGCATGTACCAAGTTGCAAAACTAAAAGCCATTTGTATGATGGATTAATCGAAAAGTTTGCATTTTAAATACGTCCTTACTTGACGTTGGGATGCAACGTTCCATATTTCTCTTCAATTGGGCCGATTTGTAGATATTTGTATGATGCCATCCGAGCAATGCTAATAATTGTGAAGATCGAGCTGTTAATATCCATCTCACTTTATTATCCAAACTATTTAGGTGTTTGTTCTTGATCTACTGAGATGCACATCTCTGTAGTGAAAGTGAAGGAGTCCGGTACCAGGTGGTGTGCAACACCACTTGCAGACGACACACGTGCCCTAATTTGTGACACTTGCACGGAGTGACACTTGTATGATGTGTTGACATTTGCACAGAGCCAACGACACTGCAGGTAATGAACAGCGTGCTCCAGAAGCAGGATACACCGACCGGTGCGCCGCTACCTGTGACGTATTCTGGGGAGGACCTAAGCCCATTTCCTGCACGTAGTTCCCTGTCGCCAAAACAGTTTGTAGTGGACTATCCACAAAAAATAACAGTTTTAGGGGAAGCTAGCCACGTTCCTATTCCGGATGAAGTACCAAATGAAGTGCGAAAACGTTTTGTCAGCGCAAAGAAGCGAGCAAAAGAAACAGACGCTACTGATCCATCAGTTTACGTTGAAGAAGTAGGGCAGCTCTCCAATCGAGGCGCGAGTTAATAATATCGTTACCAACACACAGGAATGCGAAACAATTGTTACATTGCATTAGGCGAAAATGTATGGGAACCACACAAGATACCATCGATCCTGGAAGAATATTCTTCCAAGAATATAATTTAGTGATGAATGATGGCAGCAATTTTTTACTTGTAGATTACGACAGGGGACCGAATGACAGAATGCTGTTCTTTGCCAGCGAAAAGAGTGTTTATCAAACTGCGAATCATTTTTCTGGACGGAACGTTCAAGAGTTCGAGCAAACAGTTTGGGTAGTTGTTTATACTCCTCGCCGATCTTAATAGTTCTTTGGAGGAAACAAACACCAATCCAGTTGTTTACGCTTTGCTGTCAAGTAAAAAGGGACAAACACATGAACATTTTTAAAGCTACTAAAACGAACGTGCCTGGATGGAAGCTTGCGTCTCTTCTGATTCATTTCGAAATTGCCGTTACTCAAGCAGCTAACACTTTGTTTTCTGGAACAGGGATTAGTGGTTTCTGTTAACATTTTAATTAATGTCTGTGGAAAAAAGTTAAGTGTTGCGCCCTCTTTACAGCCTATAATGAAAACAAAGAAACAGAGAATGTGTTCTGCTCCAGCACATCTTCCCTGGAAATGCACCGAGTGAGGTGGTGCAGTGGTTAGAACACTGGACACTCATTCGGGAGGACGACGTTTCAAAACCGCGTCAGGCCATCCTGATTTAGGTTCTGCATGATTTCCCTGTATCGCTTCAGGCAAATGCCGGGATGGTTCCTTTGAAAAGGCTTGGCCGATTTCCTTCCCCGTCCTTCCCTCATCCATTGGGAGCGATGACCTCGCTGTTTGGTCCCCTTCCCCAAATCAACCAACCAATCTGGAAATGCTGGACGATGGTTGGCTGAGTATTCAGGAGAGCACGCCCGAATACCAAAAGCTTCAGGACTTTTATGGCTATTTTTTAGACCAGTGGATTGATAATGAACAAAGCCAACAGAGATGTGAAATATCAGTGGAAGGCACCATCGCGTTAATGACGTCTCAGAAAGAGTGAAACGAAGAATATATATTATATTAAATATTAAATATAAATATAAAAATTAAAAGTTGATCCCAATGTTCACTCATGAGCCTTCCCTCGTTCCCGCGTCGCTTTTATTCGCAGTTCCAGTTCTCACATTCCTCGTTCCCAGCGCGGTCACGTTCTTTTACGAGTGTCGCTCGTTCTTCGTCCCAGCCCCACCATTCTTTTAATTCCTTTCATTTAATGCGTTCGCCGGTTTTTGTTCAGTTTCAAACCATTCGCAGAATGTAGACTTCTAGTTCCTTGTGTGTACTGTCCAGTGTCCACATCTAGTAATTATAATTTATATCTCGCACATAATTTTGTACTAAAATTAACACAGAAAGTTCTGACTCGCTGGAAATAACTTTTTGACATGCTAGCATGAGTATGTGATAACAAAGTTCCCATAATTTTCACTTTATACTTACATACAATATTCATCAGTGGCATTATTTAAGTTTATCTATACAGATATTACTCCTACGAATTTTTAAAAAGTAAAAATTGAAATCGAATTAATAAATTTATCGAAACAGTACCATTCTCACTTTTCAGTTTCTAGGGAGAGCTGATAATCCTTTGAAGTGATTAAAAAGGGATTTAGATAACCTGGAATTCATTCGCTAAAGTTACTAATTAGTTAAGATCGAATTTCAAAAATTTCTGATCCTACTTGAGTTGGACATATGCACAAATTTATCTAACAGTGGGACTTTACGGATTGACCATCTTCGATTTTCTTGATATTTAAGAAATTTGAAGACACCACTTTCCTAAGGAAGTTTGAGACGAATCTGAAAAAAAAAAGTATGATACATCGACTTTGAAGACTGCAAGATTTTTAAGCTACGTTACATACAAACACCCCCCCCCCCCCCCCCCCCCCCCCCCCCCCCTCCCATGAACCATGGACCTTGCCGTTGGTGGGGAGGCTTGCGTGCCTCAGCGATACAGATAGCCGTACCATAGGTGCAACCACAACGGAGGGGTATCTGTTGAGAGGCCAGACAAACGTGTGGTTCCTGAAGAGGGGCAGCAGCCTTTTCAGTAGTTGCAAGGGCAACAGTCTGGATGATTGACTGATCTGGCCTTGTAACAATAACCAAAACGGCCTTGCTGTGCTGGTACTGCGAACGGCTGAAAGCAAGGGGAAACTACAGCCGTGATTTTTCCCGAGGGCATGCAGCTTTACTGTATGGTTAAATGATGATGGCGTCCTCTTGGGTAAAATATTCCGGAGGTAAAATAGTCCCCCATTCGGATCTCCGGGCGGGGACTACTCAAGAGGATGACGTTAGCAGGAGAAATAAAACTGGCGTTATACGGATCGGAGCGTGGAATGTCAGATCCCTTAATCGGGCAGGTAGGTTAGAAAATTTAAAAAGGGAAATGGATAGGTTGAAGTTAGATATAGTGGGAATTAGTGAAGCTCGGTGGCAGGAGGAACAAGACTTCTGGTCAGGTGACTACAGGGTTATAAACACAAAATCAAACAGGGGTAATGCAGGAGTAGGTTTAATAATGAATAGGAAAATAGGAATGCGGGTAAGCTACTACAAACAGCACAGTGAACGCATTATTGTGGCCAAGATAGATACGAAGCCCACACCTACTACAGTAGTACAAGTTTATATGCCAACTAGCTCTGCAGATGACGAAGAAATTGAAGAAATGTATGATGAAAAAAAAGAAATTATTCAGATAGTGAAGGGAGACGAAAATTTAATAGTCATGGGGGACTGGAATTCGAGTGTAGGAAAAGGGAGAGAAGGAAACATAGTCGGTGAATATGGATTGGGGCTAAGAAATGAAAGAGGAAGCCGCCTGGTAGAATTTTGCACAGAGCACAACATAATCATAGCTAACACTTGGTTTAAGAATCATGAAAGAAGGTTGTATACATGGAAGAACCCTGGAGATACTAAAAGGTATCAGATAGATTATATAATGGTAAGACAGAGATTTAGGAACCAGGTTTTAAATTGTAAGACATTTCAAGGGGCAGATGTGGACTCGGACCACAATCTATTGGTTATGACCTGTAGATTAAAACTGAAGAAACTGCAAAAAGGTGGGAATTTAAGGAGATGGGACCTGGAAAAACTGAAAGAACCAGAGGTTGTACAGAGTTTCAGGGAGAGCATAAGGGAGCAATTGACAGGAATGGGGGAAAGAAATACAGGAGAAGAAGAATGAGTAGCTTTGAGGGATGACGTAGTGCAGGCAGCAGAGGATCAAGAAGGTAAAAAGACGAGGGTTAGTAGAAATCCTTGGGTAACAGAAGAAGTATTGAATTTAATTGATGAAAGGAGAAAATATAAAAATGCAGTAAATGAAGCAGGCAAAAAGGAATACAAACGTCTCAAAAATGAGAACGAAAGGAAGTGCAAAATGGCTAAGCAGGAATGGCTAGAGGACAAATGTAAGGATGTAGAGGCTTATCTCACTAGGGGTAAGATAGATACTGCCTACAGGAAAATTAAAGAGACCTTTGGAGATAAGAGAACGACTTGTATGAATATCAAGAGCTCAGATGGAAACCCAGTTCTAAGCAAAGAAGGGAAAGCAGAAAGGTGGAAGGAGTATATAGAGGGTCAATACAAGGGCGATGTGCTTGAGGACAATATTATGGAAATGGAAGAGGATGTAGATTAAGATGAAATGGGAGATACGATACTGCGTGAAGAGTTTGACAGAGCACTGAAAGACCTGAGTCGAAACAAGGCCCCCGGAGTAGACAACATTCCATTGGAACTACTGACGGCCTTGGGAGAGCCAGTCCTGACAAAACTCTACCATCTGGTGAGCACGATGTATGAAACAGGCGAAATACCCCCTGACTTCAAGAAGAATATAATAATACCAATCCCAAAGAAAGCAGGTGTTGACAGATGTGAAAATTACCGTACTATCAGTTTAATAAGTCACAGCTGCAAAATACTAACACGAATTCTTTACAGACGAATGGAAAAACTAGTGGAAGCCAACCTCGGGGAAGATCAGTTTGGATTCCGTAGAAACACTGGAACACGTGAGGCAATACTGACCTTACGACTTATCTTAGAAGAAAGATTAAGGAAAGGCTTTTGACAATGTTGACTGTAATACTCTCTTTCAAATTCTAAAGGTGGCAGGGGTAAAATACAGGGAGCGAAAGGCTATTTACAATTTGTACAGAAACCAGATGGCAGTTATAAGAGTCGAGGGGTATGAAAGGGAAGCAGTGGTTGGGATGGGAGTAAGACAGGGTTGTAGCCTCTCCCCGATGTTATTCAATCTGTACATTGAGCAAGCAGTAAAGGAAACAAAAGAAAAATTCGGAGTAGGTATTAAAATCCATGGAGAAGAAATAAAAACTTTGAGGTTCGCTGATGACATTGTAATTCTCTCAGAGACAGCAAAGGACTTGGAAGTGCAGTTGAATGGAATGGACAGTGTCTTGAAAGGAGGATATAAGATGAACATCAACAAAAGCAAAACGAAGATAATGGAATATAGTCGAATTAAGTCGGGTGATGCTGAGGGAATTAGATTAGGAAATGAGACACTTAAAGTAGTAAAGGAGTTTTGCTATTTGGGGAGCAAAATAACTGATGATGGTCGAAGTAGAGAGGATATAAAATGTAGACTGGCAATGGCAAGGAAAGCTTTTCTGAAGAAGAGAAATTTGTTAAGATCGAGTGTAGATTTAAGTGTCAGGAAGTCATTTCTGAAAGCATTTGTATGGAGTGTAGCCATGTATGGAAGTGAAACATGGACGACAAATAGTTTGGACAAGAAGAGAATAGAAGCATTCGAAATGTGGTGCTACAGAAGAATGCTGAAGATTGGATGGGTAGATCACATAACTAATGAGGAAGTATTGAATAGGATTGGGGAGAAGAGAAGTTTGTGGCACAACTTGACCAGAAGGCGGGATCGGTTGGTAGGACATGTGTTGAGGCATCAAGGGATCACCAATTTAGTATTGGAGGGCAGCGTGGAGGGTAAAAATCGTAGAGGGAGACCAAGAAATGAATACACTAAGCAGATTCAGAAGGATGTAGGTTGAAGTAGGTACTGGGAGATGAAGAAGCTTGCACAGGATAGAGTAGCATGGAGAGCTGCATCAAACCAGTCTCAGGACTGAAGACCACAACAACAACAACATACAAAACAATTCCTGAGCATCGTTGTAGTTGCAGGAAGCTTGACCTGCAGAATAGAAGTTTTGCGATCGTGAAGTCACTACGATGAATAACACTTTTATTTACAATATCTGTATACATATATTAATAAACGAAAGCAGTAATTAACAAATGCTGAGTTACTTTTTTAACAAAAATAACAGTTTCATTTTTATTACTCGTCTTCTGTAAATACGTTAAAATTTAATAAAAACATAATTACATAATTAGATAAAAAAGGAAAGCGGTGAACAAGTAAAAAATTAATGGCTTTCAAAATGGACCGGTCGTGAGTGAACAGTTTTCCAAAATAAATTGGTCTGCCCATCTTTATTAAACAGTGCGACAAAATTCATTTATTTTTAAGAATTAAATGTAGAAAGAAAAGGATGTATGGATGTACGAGACTGTTGCATGGTAAAGCTATTAAACAAATTGATTTATTGTAGCAATTGGCTTTAGGAAATAATATTAATGTTGAGGGAGGGGGTGAAACAGGCAGATCTGTGTGCCATTCAAGTATCAAACAGTCAAATTTTATTGCTGTTAAGTATAAGAACGCACCTAACGATTCATACTGTACAGGACCAACGGAAACTGGTTCAGGTTAGCGGACAAAGCAGAAAGTGTTGTGCTCACAGACCCCGGTAACTGCAACGTGATAACTTGTTCGTAGGTAACAAAGACCAGGTGACCGATAAAACATGGAAATACTGGCAAAGCCACACGTACTTGAAAATCTCTCGAATCGAAGCTGGAAGTTTCCAGAAATTAGGGAGGCAGTAAGGAAAGTAGAACGTACGCGGCAAGACAAATTGCGAACATGAAATTATTGTCCACTGGTGTACTACAAATATGTGCCTACCACAACAGTGGGTAGCATTGCAGAACGAACAGGAACAACCGGAGACAGAATGCGTACACAGACATCTGGAGTGCACCAGCAAAGTCTCGACGTCACAGTGCAGACTGCCATGCAACAGTAAGCAATCTGTGAAGAAGAGACTGTATTACAATTTGGAGACCAGCTGACTTAGATAAATATAGAGCAACAGAAATATTGTGTGTCAGATAATAGTTAAAAGAAGAAATACAGTCTGCATTTGTCCGCATTAATAAACAATCAAACGTGTCAATGTAAAGAATTAAAACTTGTTGTGTTACAGCACTCATCTCTACCAAAGCTGACTAATTGGGAGAACAGGGTGAGATATACGTGTTCTCTTTGAGTAAGCAGGGCGAGTCATGGAATAGCACATGCCCCTGGTGGTTAGAAACCAGTATTGTTGAAGTAACTGAAACTGTCTCTTGAAGAAGTTAGGCTAGAGAGTCATAAGAGTGCGGCCACTGTAGACATTTGTTTCCACTAAGGTATATAAGTGAAAGAAATTGTTGAACTGTTTAAACAATATATGTTTGAAATTCAGAATATTTCCTAGTCTGATAAAAATCCTCTCTGTTCTACTCACCTGCCCTATGTAACTGAGGAAGGCATTTACTCCCTCATACGTCTTACGATGTTACAAAGGAGTTAACCCACAGCTCATTTTTCCTCAAGTCCTGTCCATAACGACGGGTAAGGGACACAAGGAAATTCTATATGGTTCAAATGGCTCTGAGGACTATGGGACTTAACTTCTAAGGTCATCAGTCCCCTAGAACTTAGAACTACTTAAAACCTAACTAACCTAAGGACATCACACACATCCATGCCCGAGGCAGGATTCGAACCTGCGACCGTAGGAAATTCTATATCTACCCCATGATTCGTCATAAACATTTGGATCCAATAATTACAATTAGAGACTCTGATGTGCTCTTCTGAACCTAATCTTGGGTTTCATTTATATCTCAATCTCTGTCTGCCAATATCTAACAGATCCTACTGCAAGGCATTACCGAATATATGATTTACGACAAAACGGACTCTTGCATAGACATTCTATGTAACCAATACAGTTCTCTCAAAATCTCTAACAGACAGCACAGGATGACCATTCCCATGTGGATAAAACACAAGAAATTCTGAGTTTAGCCTTTACCTATCGTAAATCTAAATTTCTCCCACGATTGACTATTCTGATTTTGAACTGACCAATCATGATCTGAAATATTTACTAGGTCTCTCAGTGGCTCAGGTGTATTCTCCTGCCACTGTTTGGTAACTGGATAATAACCGACTTTATCTTCTCTAACCTTATATGGTAATGGGATGTCTTCACATTTAACTAGCATAATGACATGGCTAGATAAGTAACAAGCTAGTAAAGCTATTATCGACGATTGAAAACTCTCATTCTCTTAGTTTCTAAACGTCTCAACTCTGTACGTCAATAATGACAATGACTATTTTCTTGCAGGTTGCTGTGACCGAGCGGTTCTAGGCGCTTCAGTCCCGAACCGCGTTGCTGTTACGGTCGTAGGTTCGAATCCTGCCTCGGGCATGGTTGTGTGTAATATCCTTAGGTTAGTTAGGTTTAACTATTCTATGGGACTGATGACCTCAGATGTTAAGTCCCATAGTGCTTAGAACATAGTGCTTGCAAAGACCACTTTTCAGCCTAAAGATTGCTTTGTTCAGGAGAACACTCTATAGACACTTCACTAAAAGGTCCTGCCATGATCGCCATATACTGCTGTGTACCAAAACTGTGCTAACGGAATCAGCTTAACAGATATTGTAATATCGAAGGTGAGGGCTGGTCAGATACTTATATATCAAACACGTTAGTGACGCAATAGAAACAAAATGATCTCCACCTGGATCCACAGTATGTCATTGGCATTCAGTTTTCCGTCATTGGGCACGTTGTATATGTCAAGATGCGTACCGAAGAACTGTGTACCGACATTGTGAGCTGCCACGTGCGAAACCTCGAACTTGAGCACCCCGACGGTCACTGTAGTAATTGACCACACGGTTTCGGCCTGCGTACGATAAAGATTTTCGAACTGCCGCACGATGCCCCGCTGTACGTCGTAATGTCGCCTTTTAACCCGTATGGCTACGTACTCATTCATCTGGCTGAAAAATGAAAAAGCTTTTACACCTACCCTGTACTCACCGGCGCGTCCGTCAAGAGAAAAGTGAATTGATGAAGCATGTGCCTTCTTACTTGATTATAGGGGATGTAGCGGCATAATTATATATTAAGGACAGCCCCAGACCTGCGCTGGCAGCGGCCAGAAAGGCTATGTCCTCCAAAATTGTCTGTAGCGCCGGCTTGATCACTTAACGACGCCGCATCCACTACGTCGTCCACAGTTCTCCCTGTCAACTACGCCGCGCTCACCGCGCCTACTGCCGACATTCTGCATGACACACACGACCCATCGCAGTTGCTGACTACCGTCGAGGAGACTAATCCGGGAGGAGACACTCGCCTGCCTAGAACCGCTAACCACGACACGGGGATGGATTTGACGCCTGGCGTTGTACCGACTTGCCATCTGGCAAAGAGGCGATAGATAACCGCCCCCGTTCCGACACAGGACAGGATCTACGTAAACAAAAGAGCCAACGGAAGCACCGGAAGTGGCACCGTGCGCCCTCCGACGATTATCTTCAAAAAATGGGCCGAAAGACGACGACAACATGTTCGGTGACGCAAAGTCCTCTGACAGGCAAATGTCGGACGGTAATGTTCCGCCACCTCATCCCACGACAGCTTCACGTAGTAGAGATGTGGCGCCGAACCCTCCTGCAAGCGTCCTGTATGAAATCCCTCTTGCTGTGCCAATTCTACCTGTATGCACAGCGGGCCATCTGTCGAGGGACTCCACATCTATACTGACAACCTCCTCGGCTGATGATGTCGAGGATGACATTGTGCTACCCCTGATGACGCGGAAGGGCACGTCCAGATGCAAGTGTCAGTGCAGATACGACACAGTGACTGAAAATGCGATGGATGCTGCTGCTGGTCCTCCCCTGATGGCTGCCGCCCCAGTGGACGCCACCTTTCCGGCGGACGTGGTGCTCCAACAATACCGGCTGGCGACTGTCGTCAACATCAATACCATCCGTGCGCGTCATAAACTGACGAGGTTACAAGATACGCTGAATGCGGCGGATATAGACATTGTCTTCCTCCAGAAGGTCTATGTTGAGGATTTCGTCGGCCCTTTTGGATATGTTGCTCACGTCTCCCACTAGTAATAGCGTGGCAATCCTTCTCCGTTATAGACTGCCGAAGATGTCGCTTTTCTCCCTGACGCAAGAGGCATGGCGCTCACTCTCCATGAAGTCAGAATCGTTCATACACTCCTGGAAATGGAAAAAAGAACACATTGACACCGGTGTGTCAGACCCACCATACTTGCTCCGGACACTGCGAGAGGGCTGTACAAGCAATGATCACACGCACGGCACAGCGGACACACCAGGAACCGCGGTGTTGGCCGTCGAATGGCGCTAGCTGCGCAGCATTTGTGCACCGCCGCCGTCAGTGTCAGCCAGTTTGCCGTGGCATACGGAGCTCCATCGCAGTCTTTAACACTGGTAGCATGCCGCGACAGCGTGGACGTGAACCGTATGTGCAGTTGACGGACTTTGAGCGAGGGCGTATAGTGGGCATGCGGGAGGCCGGGTGGACGTACCGCCGAATTGCTCAAGACGTGGGGCGTGAGGTCTCCACAGTACATCGATGTTGTCGCCAGTGGTCGGCGGAAGGTGCACGTGCCCGTCGACCTGGGACCGGACCGCAGCGACGCACGGATGCACGCCAAGACCGTAGGATCCTACGCAGTGCCGTAGGGGACCGCACCGCCACTTCCCAGCAAATTAGGGACACTGTTGCTCCTGGGGTATCGGCGAGGACCATTCGCAACCGTCTCCATGAAGCTGGGCTACGGTCCCGCACACCGTTAGGCCGTCTTCCGCTCACGCCCCAACATCGTGCAGCCCGCCTCCAGTGGTGTCGCGACAGGCGTGAATGGAGGGACGAATGGAGACGTGTCGTCTTCAGCGATGAGAGTCGCTTCTGCCTTGGTGCCAATGATGGTCGTATGCGTGTTTGGCGCCGTGCACACCCGGCATCATGGTGTGGGGAGCGATCTCCTACACTGGCCGTACACCACTGGTGATCGTCGAGGGGACACTGAATAGTGCACGGTACATCCAAACCGTCATCGAACCCATCGTTCTACCATTCCTAGACCGGCAAGGGAAGTTGCTGTTCCAACAGGACAATGCACGTCCGCATGTATCCCGTGCCACCCAACGTGCTCTAGAAGGTGTAAGTCAACTACCCTGGCCAGCAAGATCTCCGGATCTGTCCCCCATTGAGCATGTTTGGGACTGGATGAAGCGTCGTCTCGCGCGGTCTGCACGTCCAGCACGAACGCTGGTCCAACTGAGGCGCCAGGTGGAAATGGCATGGCAAGCCGTTCCACAGGACTACATCCAGCATCTCTACGATCGTCTCCGTGGGAGAATAGCAGCCTGCATTGCTGCGAAAGGTGGATATACACTGTACTAGTGCCGACATTGTGCATGCTCTGTTGCCTGTGTCTATGTGCCTGTGGTTCTGTCAGTGTGATCATGTGATGTATCTGACCCCAGGAATGTGTCAATAAAGTTTCCCCTTCCTGGGACAACGAATTCACGGTGTTCTTATTTCAATTTCCAGGAGTGTATGTTATGTGGACATGTGTCCGGAAACTCTTACTTTCCATGTTAGAGCTCATTTTATTACTTCTCTTCAAATCACATTATTTGGAATGGAAACACACAGCAACAGAACGTACCAGCGTGACTTCAAACACTTTGTTACAGGAAATGTTCAAAATGTCCTCCGTTAGCGAGGATACATGCATCCACCCTCCGTCGCATGGAATCCCTGATGCGCTGATGCAGCCCTGGAGAATGGCGTATTGTATCACAGCCGTCCACAATATGAGCACGAAGAGTCTCTACATTTCGTACCGGGGTTGCGTAGACAAGAGCTTTCAAATGCCCCCATAAATGAAAGTAAAGAGGGTTGAGGTCAGGAGAGCGTGGAGGCCATGGAATTGGTCCGCCTCTACCAATCCATCGGTCACCGAATCTGTTGTTGAGAAGCGTACGAACACTTCGACTGAAATGTGCAGGAGCTCCATCGTGCATGAACCACATGTTGTGTCGTACTTGTAAAGGCACATGTTCTAGCAGCACAGATAGAGTATCCCGTATGAAATCATGATAACTTACTGTACATACTGACGAAACTAAAATGAACTCTAACATGGAAATTAAGCGTTTCCGGACACATGTCAACATAACATCTTTTCTTTATTTGTGTGTGAGGAATGTTTCCTGAAAGTTTGGCCGTACCTTTTTGTAACACCCTGTATACAACCGTTCGGTCACAGAAAGATCCGTACCTAAAGGCTCAAAAATTGCTCAAGTCACACCAATACCCAAAAAGGGAAGTAGGAGTAATCCGTTGAATTACAGGCCCATATCACTAACGTCGATTTGCAGCACGGTTTCGGAACGTATACTGTATTCGAACATTATGAAGTATCTCGAAGAAAACGATTTATTGACACGTAGTCAGCACGGATTCAGAAAATATCGTTCTTGCGGAACACAACTAGGTCTTTATACTCATGAAGTAACGAGTGCTATCGTCAGGGGATGGCAAATTGATTCCATATTTTTAGATTTCCAGAAGGCTTTCGACACAGTTCCTCACAAGCTTCTTCTAACCATACTGTGGGCCTATGGAATAGCGCCTCAGCTGCACGATTGGATTCGTGATTTCCTATCAGAAAAATCACAGTTCGTAGTAATAGACGGAAAGTCATCGAGTAAAAAAGAAATAATATTCGGCGTTCCCCAAGGAAGTGTTATAGACCCTCTATTGTTCCTGATTATATTAATGACATAGGAGACAATTTGACTAGCCCTCTCAGATTATTTGCAGATGATGCTATCATTTGCCGTCTTGTAAAGTTATCAGATGAATTGAAATGTTTTAGGTAAGATATTTGTGTGGTGCGCAAAGTGGCAGTTATCCCTCAATAAAGAAAAATTTGAAGTTATTTACATGAGTACTAAAAGAAATCCACTAAATTTCGATTACGCGATAAGTCACACGAATCTGAAGGCTGTAAATTCAACTAAATACTTAGGGATTACAGTTACAAGTAATCTAAGTTGGAACGATCACATAGATAATGTTGTGGGTAGAGAAAATCAAAGACTGCAATTCGTTGGCAGAACACTTAGATGGTGCAACAGGTCTACTAAAGAGACTGCTTACACCACGCTTGTCCGCCCTATTCTGGAGTACTGCTGTGCGGTGTGGGATCCGCATCAGATGGGACTGAAGTATGACATCGAAAAAGTACAAAGGAGGGCAGCTCGTTTTGTATTATCGCGAAATAGGGGAGATAGTGCCACAGACATGATACGTGAATTGGAGTGGCAATTATTAAAACAAAGGCGTTTTTCGTTGCGATGGGATCTTCTCATGAAATTTCAATCACCAGTTTTCTCCTCCGACTGCAAAAACATTCTGTTGGCACCCACCTACATAGGGAGCAATGGTCATCACAATAAAATAAGAGAAATCAGGGCTCGCTCAGAAAAATTTATATGCACGTTTTTCCCGTGTGCCATTCGAGATTGGAACGGTAGAGAGACAGCCTGAAGGCGGTTTATTGAGCCCTCTGCCAGGCACTTTATTGTGAATAGCAGAGGAATCAAGTACATGTAGATGTAGATGTCTTCTATTGACATGCTAGACACTTTCTGGCATTCTGGTGTTGTGGCTGTTACCATCAATATCACAAGTTATGGTGATGTCAGCACTGCTGCATTTTCAGAGGTTTTCATAGCATTCTCCTGACAGATTTGAAAAGGAGGGTAATTACTATGATAGACGGTATGCTGATTGCAGAAGAGAACTGAAATAATCATAATGGGCTTTTGGATATCATGTTCTAAGATTATGGTGTCACTGTTAACTTAGCAAAATCAGAAATTGGTAGATGTCAGGTGAAATTTTTTGGTCACATTGCGACTTCAGCAGGGAGTTCACATGTTACCGGAAAGATTGAGGACATCCCAGTGACCTTTGCCGGCCGCGGTGGCCGAGTGGTTCTAGGAGCTTCAGTCCGGAACCATGCGGCTGCTACGGTCGCAGGTTCGTATCCTGCCTTGGGCACGGATGTGTGTGATGTCCTGAGGTTAGTTAGGTTTAAGTAGTTCTAAGTTCTAGGCGATTGATGACCTCAAATGTTAAGTCCCATAGTGCTCAGAGCCATTTGAACCAGTGACCATTTCCTAGTTGAGCTATTTCTTTTTTGAGTATACCTACTAAAGGACCGTGATTCTCCCTCCAGGTCCACCGACGGCCAAGATAGTGTATGCCTCGTTGCTATCGCGGATTCCGCCGAATGCGATTGAAGAAAAATATCTCCTCGTCCGGTGGAATGCCGTGAGTCGGACACGACGCCGGTACTCTTGCGTCGGACATCCAACCCACCTGATACGTGACGGTTAATCAGAAGCAAGTCTGCGAGTCGTGTCTCCACCGGATCCATCTGGCGCCATCACCATTACGTACCATGTGTGATGTGCTGGACGACAATTACCATTTTGTGCGGCGAGGTGAGTAACGTTTGGCTTTCGGTCCGCCACATGCTGGCGCTCATCACATGCAGGACTCCTAACAGCATTCACACCACGAATGGTTCCCTTTCCGGACACGGACTATTTTCCGCGTGCAAAGACCTACTCGATGGCTTGGATTAGCAAGCACACAGTCCACTACCTGCATGATGGTGGGTACAAATCATCCTTCGATTTCTGGCAACAGCAAACGACTGACACTGTGCAGTTGTGAAGAACCCAAAGTACCGTCTTTCGAACTCTCTCCGGAGCGCTTTCCACAACCCCGTGCCCGCTCCCACCCTCCCCGTGGGTGGATCATCCAAGCAAGGAGCAATTGACATATGTTCCTTCTTCCATTTCACAAATTCGATTTCCTGAATGATTATTCATACACACTTCCGAGAAGATGTGCATCGTTGATCTATTTATGTGTCGCCATCACGCGGGATTTTGTTTCCTGCTTATGTCGAAGGCGATCACCAGTCTTTGCGAGGACGTGTTGGTGCGACGGAGATGGATTCATTCAAGACACAGAAGACAATAAAAAAGCAGATAAATATTATTAAAAAAGGCACCTCTCTTGTATCCGCCTTCTTTTTGTGGAAGTTATTGGAGTCTTTCTTCATATAGGCCAACGCCTGAAATGGTGGAGTTTTTCTTTCGGGAGTTCTTAAACATTTAGGGGAAACGTGGCGGCGACATTAGCTTCCCTTCTTTTGTTGTTTTAGGTATTTTTAAGAATGCAAGGATAAAAATTTAAAAAATAGTCGGTAGAGCACTTGCCCATGAAAGGTAAAGGTCCTGAGTTCGAGTCTCGGCCCGCCGCAGAGTTTTAATCTGCCAGGAAGTTTCATATCAGCACACGCTTCGCTGCAGAGAGAAAATTTCATTTGAATCTAGGATTTCATTCTCAGTCTGCTACACACAGCCCCAGACAAAAAGTTAGAGTAAAGTTTTACATATCAACACGACCTGTCAGCCCGGAAGTTTTAATAGAAAGGTAACTGAGGTGACAAACCAAATCAATCATAACTACATTATTGCTCTACAACGAGCCACTGGAGACCACGAGGCTCTTATACCAGAATACCCAGAATTTACTCCTGAATGACCTTCGAAATTTTCTCAGTATATTTTCTGAGGAATATCCTGCTCCGCATATGCAGGTAGTGCATTTCAGAGCCGCATAGGTTTCGCAAGTAGAGGGTGATGATGGGGAAATATTGAAGTAGCGTAATTTGAACAAATAAACACAGGGAAAATATTTTTTTACGAAAATAAGTATATATACAGTGTGCCATTTATGACTTCATTGAAAACTGTCTCAAACTGTCTCTTTACTTCTTATAGATGACATAGACAGGACACGTCTCCTGTTGGTGTTCAAATTCAAGTTGTCTGTCGCATCTCTCGGGTAATGGCAGTGATTCCATCTTCAACATTCTGTTTCAGTTCATAGATAGTTTCAGAACCTGGGCGGTACACGTTGCTTTTAAGATGTCCCCACAGGTAAGAATCGCATACAATACGATCAGGGGATCTCGCAGGCCATGGGATGTCACCGTTACGTGAAATTTCGCGTCTTCCATACAACCGGCGAATGGCTACTATAGACCATCGAGCAGTATGTGACGTGGCTATGAAACTACACGTTTTCGAGGTTAAGATCGTGCAGTCTTGGCGTAAGGAATCTTCAAAGCTCATCAGCATGCCGAGTAGGTGTAACTGTTGTTGCGAAGCTGTCCTCAGTTTCAAAAAAAGTAAGGAGCAACGAGACTATGACATAGTACACTATATCATAGTGTAACCTTGGCGCTATGTGATGAACGCTAGTGAAACTCACAGCATTTTCCAGTACCCAATGAGAGAATATTTGTTTGTTAACCTATCTGTCAAGGTGGAAGTGGGCTTCGTCTAGCATTAATACATTTTCAGGGAATTGGCTTCCTCGTTGATGTTAGCCAATAGTCATTCACTGAAGTCCCCACATGACACAGGGTCCGGTGACTTTAATTGATGCACAATCTGTAAGTTATACACGTGAAGCTTTAATTCGTGCGGTACTTTTTTACGATTGGTCGCTTAATCTCTGGTGTAGACGCAATTTGTAGAACGGAATGGCAGTGGCTCCTCTTCATGGACTCTCGAACAGCTGTACTGTCTTCCAGGGTTGGTACAGTTATATCGCGATATGGAGGCTTCTTATTTAAGGCTAAATCAGTTTCTTCAAAATAATGCGCCCTCGTTGTAGTGACGTGAAAAGATGGGACACGTTCATAATACTGGCGAAATACCCTTTGCGCAGCTGTCACACTATCACCCTTTTTGTAGAACATTGTCACAACGATAGCACACTCCGCAACACTCCAGTGCTGCATGGTTACGAAATTTCAACGTGTTCACAGCAACCACGTATTGGCTCCAAACAGCTACCGGCACTACAATGCTGACAAGACTAACGACCAAAATTTCCCGTTTCCTTGCAACACCCTGCATTGTCACTGTTCCTTCATCTATATCTACGTCCACATCCACACTCCGCAAGCCACCTGAAGGTGTGTGGCGGAGGGTGCTTTGAGTACCTCTATCTGTTCGCCCTTCTATTCCAGTCTGGATTGTTCGCGGAAAGAAGGATTGTCGGTATGCCTCTGTGCGGACTCTAATCTCTCTGATTTTATCCTCATGGTCTCTTCGCAAGATATACGTAGGAGGGAACAATATACTGCTTGACTCCTCGGTGAAGGTATGTTCTCGAAACTTCAACAAAAGCCCATATCGAGGTACTGAGCGTCTCTCCTGCAGAGTCTTCCACTGGAGTTTATCTATCATCTCCGTAACGCTTTCGCGATTACTAAATGACCCTGTAACGAAGCGCGCTGCTCTTCGTTGGATCTTCTCTATCTCTTCTATCAACCCGATCTGTTACGGCTCCCACACTGCTGAGTAGTATTCAAGCAGTGGGCGAACATGCGTACTGTAACTTACTTCCTTTGTTTTCGGATTGCATTTCCTTAGGATTCTTCCAATGAATCTCAGTCTGGCATCTGCTTTACCGACGATCAACTTTATATGATCATTCCATTTTAAATCACTCCTAATGCGTACTCCCAGATAATTTACGGAATTAACTGATTCTAGTTGCTGACCTGCTATATTGTAGCTAAATGATAAAGGATCTTTCCTTCTATGTATTCGCAGCACATTACACTTGTCTACAATGAGATTCAATTGCCATTCCCTGCACCATGCGTCAATTTGTTGCATATCCTCCTGCATTTCAGTACAATTTTCCATTGTTACAACCTCTCGTTATACCACAGCATCATCCGCAAAAAGCCTCAGTGAACTTCCGATGTCATCCACAAGGTCACTTATGTATATTGTGAATAGCAACGGTCCTATGACACTCCCCTGCCGCACACCTGAAATCACTCTTACTTCGGAAGACTTCTCTCCATTGAGAATGACATGCTGCGTTCTGTTATCTAGGAACTCTTCAATCCAATCACACAATTGGTTCCAATGGCTCTGAGCACTATGGAATTTAACATCTGAGGTCATCAGTCCACACAATTGGTCTGATAGTCTATATGCTCTTACTTTGTTCAAAACACGGCCTCTACCTGGGAACCCGTGTCTATGGCCCTCTGAGTCTCGTGGACGAATAGCGCGAGCTGGGTTTCACACGATCGTCTTTTTCGAAACCCATGAAGAGTAGATTTCTAGTCTCCAGAAAAGTCATTATACTCGCACATAATACGTGTTCCAAAATTCTACAACTGATCGACGATAGAGATATAGGTCTGTAGTTCTGCACATCTGTTCGACGTCCCTTCTTGAAAACGGGGATGACCTGTGTCCTTTTCCAATCCTTTGGAACGCTACGCTCTTCTAGAGACCTACGGTACACCGCTGCATGTTACTCGGTGTTCTCAGCAATAGCAGCAAATAAGCAATGTAAAGAATTAGACTTAATATATTTCTGTAATACTGCCGACAAACTGAAATCTGATATAATTGTATTTCTTTTTTATGCCCCGTTGTTGAATATGTACAGCGAGCCTCAAATCTCATTAAGGCTGCTGCAAAAAGGAAACGGCGGTAGTGAAGCAGTGGGTGAGGATCAGAGGACGGGCCCTCTGCCTGGTGACGGACGGGTATTTGATGGCGGCGACCAGACAAAGGGCTTCTGCAGCCGGATATTGCAGCACAGCACAGCACAGCACAGAGCCGCACGCTGCCAAAGGCTGCCAGGGGCGCCAGGGCGGCAAGTCGCAGCGCACAGAATACTGTCTCCGAGAATGTAGAGGCACTTTACCTTTGATCTCGGTGTGGTTTCAGTTCCTACGTCATTAGCAAAAGGCAAGGGTGAAGATAAACGCGGAAAAAGCAAGATGATTCCCATAATAAAGGGAGAACCTTTAGTATGCGACAGCAAGATTACTGGCGAACATGTGAAGAATGCTTAATGGTAGTATTTTGAAAGGAGTAGGGAAGACAATTTGTTAGAAGGATTTCGGAAAAGAGCAGTGTTTCTGTACAGTAAATCGCGTGCAAAACACGATCAATTATAAACTATTATAGTGTGATTCTCGAAATTTTCCCAGTGTAAAGAGTATTCCATGATATTTCGGAATTGCAGCTGGATGACGTCGACTTCTTGCCACGATATTTCGGGTGATAACCACTCAGCCGTCTTGATGTGAGCCTTTTTCACCGGAGATTGCTAGTTCACATCTCTAGCTTTATACCAAAAACGGTCGTGGAGAAGCATGCGCATAGGCAGCTGCTACCTTCTCTCGAGTTTCGCACCATCTTCGAATATTGGTCCATCTATGGCGAACAGGCGTATGCGTAGTGGTGATACTACAGGAGCGAGCGCTGTCAGAAGGTGGACTTGCGGAGTTAAAATACAGACGCCAAATTAATAAAATTAACTGTCGCTAAACGTGTCAATAGTTATTGGGGGTTTCCTTTCTGAAGATGTTAAAGAAAACACTTGCGCCTAAGCCATACCTCGTTGAAAACCGCTGTCGCGATTAATCTTAATAATGCAATTCCAGAAGCATCTCGTTGAGGCTAAGGTTTCCGTCTCAAAATAATCCATGGAATCTCATGTGGAGATACAATGTTCAGCTGTGGTTCACGCACTCTGCGCGTCATCTGAACAATGTAAGCCTTCCCACACTGGCAAGGTATTCTGTAGATTACAGTTTCCTCAATCCCAGATCGTGCTTTGCCGAACCGAGAAGAGCACATTTCTTCCTAGGTGGGAGGAAGTTTACTTTGACATAATGTTTCCTTTACACTCTACCTAATTTCGAGAACCGCTGCTTCTCCTCTTGATCTTGTGAACGGTTACGTTTCTTCCTCCTTAAACCAGTGCTGATCTGAGGTGGAGAATAATACCCGTCATCTTTGAATACAAATTATAGGTGTTCCAGTTCCTTTACAATGCTATCTCCATCAGCCAAAACATATGGCCGATGCACCATTATTCGAAGGACACCCGTAGTTTATGACTGTGGCGACAGCTAGATGCCTGCAAATATAGGTCTGTTTGTGAGGGTTTACGGTAAACGGAATATGCCACTGATCAACACACTTTCCGACTGACTGAGACATCCACAAACGGCAGACAACTACTCTTCTCCATTTCCATCGTAAATTTGATATTCTCGTGGGTTTAATTCAAGTGTTACAGAAAGCGTGACAGTTTTTCTTCACTGTGCGGCTACGCTAGAAAAGTATCCTCTGCATATCGACAGAGGACTTTATCCCAGTATGAGTTAAACTCATATTGTTGCTCTGTCACTTGGGTATCGCTCAGACAACGAACGACTGCAGAGACACATTTTTAGGGTCAGAACAGGTGATCACTTTATGTGTCGTAAAAGTCACCCGAAAAGCATCTGACGGACTACATTTCATAAACCTTACTTTTTCATCATGCTTGCAGCTGTTCTTATCTAGTCCAATGTCAGTTCTTTAATAACCTGGATTTCCTCTGTAACAACAGAAGTTTATAATGATATATGAACACAAGTTTCAAAGAAATAGCAGTCAAAAATTAATTAGCCTTTCTGAGTATACTTTAAAATCTCATTCCTAATAATGTTAGATGGAGGTCAGGCTTAAAAAAAAAATCTTTAAATTTGCACCATCTTTTGCCCCGTCAAGATCTATAAAGCCGCGTACACACTGAGCCTGAAACATGTTTCCGGCTGCTTGATGTGGACACCATTTGGAAACATGTTTCGAAGCATGTTTCGAAACACAGAAACATCTATCCGTAGCAGTGTCAGTACAGATCAAAGGAAACAATGTTTCAGACTAGCTACCACTTCTCACCGCTGCTCGGCGCTAGCGTTTATGTGTATGTGTCGTCAACTGTTAAGCGGTGGTGTGTTTGCTATAGTGTCATGGCAATAAACTGTTGATTTAGTTGCCATGTACCTGGGGGAGGATTGCTTATGGTACGTAAGGAGCAAGGAATATAAAAACACTGTTAAAAACACGATGCACTTGCAAAAATTGCAGCAGCTTTTGGCACGGACAAGGGAAGTGCAGAGAAAAAAAATACGATCGCTCGTGGTTGCTTACAGGCGTGAGAAATGAAAAATTATTTACAGCAGACCATCTGGTAGTGGTGCGGACACTGCATATAGCTCCAACTGGTTCCGCTGTCGGCTGCTGCAGTTCTTGGACGACGTTCATGAGCCGAAGGAGACAACAGATACTGTGGAACATGAGGTACGAAAATTATGCTTGTTTGTCTTTATTTGTACCTTATGGATTACAGTTTCATTCACACACAGCTATTTTGCCGCGGTACACTTCCTTGTAGTCTTAAAAAATAGTTAGCAAACTCGTCTCGAATTTGTTTATTCGTGAAAGCAGCTTTCTTTGGTATATTCTGTGCTCCAATGAAAACTGATGCAGTGTCATCTCGTCTCCATGTGCCTGGAATCTTCTCACCTGTTTGTAAATGGTAGGAATCGAAGCTTCCATGTGGGGTGTACTGGTTCCTTGCCTCAGCATTTCGCCTAAAAAAACTGTGGAGGTATACAGCTGTAAGTGTGACAGTTTTTGCCTTCTCCGGTTGTAGCAACATACGTTTTCTAAACGCACGAAAAATTGAAGCTATAATGCTGAAAGTATTCTCAACAAACATTCTGGCTCTAGAAAGGCTGTTATAAAAAACTCTGTCTTTTGAACCATTGGCATGTTTTCCCGGGTAGGGTTTCATAATGTTTTCCTATAAGGGAAAAGAATCGTCTGCTACAAAAAACATATGGTAGGGTCTTTGTACCACCTGGTAAGCATTCAACTTGTGGCAAGTTAAGTTTATTTTTGTTAATCAACTCACTTATGCTCGCGTTTTTGATCACACCACCATCTGATATTCTGCCTTGGCAGCCGATATCTGCGTACAAAAAGTTGTAGCTGGTATCGACGACAGTAAGCAGCACAATGAACCTTTATAATTATAATATTCATTTCCACTACCAACAGGGCACTGTAGCACGATATGTTTCCCATCAATTGCTCTGACACAATGGGGGAACTGATGAATCTGTGAGAGAAAACATGCTGTTTCACGCCAGTCGTTTTCAGTCGCAGGTATCTGAAATAAATAAATTTGATTTCAGGTTTTCATACATTCGCCAGAGGGCACAAATGAAGATGAAGAGGTGTTGCGGTTGGACTTTCCAGTCCTCCACCACGAAAAATTAGAAAGATGGGCGAGAAGAAATATATGCAGCAACACTACAAGATCGCGTCTCAGTTATTAACTAAAGTGCTGCAAAAACAAGAAGAGAACATGAACGATGAATGTAGTACATATGTGCAGTATGTGGCATCAGTTTTACGGAAATTGCCAGAGTTAGAAAGAGCAAAAACAATGGCTTTGCTTAATGAGGTATTAATGAAACAGCATGTAGCATATTTGCAAAGTCAGCAGTCGACAGTGGGTATGAATGTGGCAGGGCTATCATCATCGTCAACTAATAATTCCCCCGTTACGTTTACGAGCAATGAAGACTGTGACAACACAATTGAAGAAGTTGTGTTGATGAGATATGTAATGTAATTGAGAAATAATAACATTTCGGAAATATGCTTATTTAACGATGTTTTTCATTTACTTACCTTTGCATAATCCTTCAGTAATTCCACGAGAGCTCCACATACTTCACGTACTATTTGAGATATTGCTTGCTTCGAAATGTGAAAGAAATACGTAAGGCTTTGAAATGAATCTCCTGTTGCCAGAAAACGGAGAATAACTGCAAGCCTTTGGTTGACTAAAATCGCTTTCCTGAAATTCGTGTCTGTTTTTGAAAAAAATGATGATATCATATTTGCCAGATATTCAAAATCGGTTGATGACATCCGAGTGAAGTTACGGAAGCCAGAGAGCCGTCTTCCATACTCAGATCACATAGGAAGTTATTTCCTCCAGTTCTTCTATAAAATGCTTTTCTCCACCACCGACGAGGACCCCTTTCATTTTGTTTGTGTAAACCTCCTAGTATTATTAATGCAGCACCACGTATCATTATTGTTTCTTCGCCATCAGACATAACGCAGCAGCAGATGATATGAACACAGTAACACAAGGAGCACTGCAGACGGCGTGAACAAACAACAAGAAATGTTTGCCGCCAGTGTGGTCGGAAACAGAGACCAGAAACAAAGTCGGAAACATTTGCGTAACATCGCAGAAAACAATGTTTCCAACAGAAACATGTTTCCAGTGGCTGTGTGTACGCGGCTTAATATTGAACAAGGCCCGTGGAACGCCTGCCGTCAAATACAAATTACGTTTTCTTAAAGTAGGAATTAAAATCCATGGAGAAGAAATAAAAACTTTGAGGTTCACCGATGACATTGTAATTCTGTCAGAGACAGCAAAGGATCTGGAAGGACAGCTGAACGGAATGGACAGTGTCTTGAAAGGAGGATATAAGATGAACATCAACAAAAGCAAAACGAGGATAACGGAATGTAGTCGAATTAAATCGGGTGATGCTGCGGAAATTAGATTAGGAAATAAGACGCTTAAAGTAGTAAATGAGTTTTGCTGTTTGGGGAGCAAAATAACTCACGATGGTCGAAGTAAAGAGGATATAAAATGTAGACTGGCAATGGCAAGGAAAGCGTTTCTGAAGAAGAGAAATTTGTTTACATCGAGTATAAATTTAAGTGTCACGAAGTCGTTTCTGAAAATATTTGTGTGGAGTGTAGCCATGTATGAAGTGAAACGTGGACGATAAATAGTTTAGACAAGAAGAGAATAGAAGCTTTCGAAATGTGGTGCTACAGAAGAATGCTGAAGATTAGATGGGTAGATCACATAACTAATGACGAGGTGCTGAACAGAATTGGGGAGAAGAGAAATTTGTGGCGCAACTTGACTAGAAGAAGGGATCGGTTGGTAGGACATGTTCTGAGACATCGAGGGATCACCAATTTAGTATTGGAGGGCAGCGTGGAGGGTAAAAATCGTAGAGGGAGACCAAGAGATGAATACACCAAGCAGATTCAGAAGGATGTAGGTTGCAGTAGGTACTGGGAGATGAAGCAGTTTGCACAGGATAGAGTAGCATGGAGAGCTGCATCAAAACCAGTCTCTGGGGTGAAGACCACAACAACAACAAAGAGGGACGTTTTGAATTTCCTGTATCATAAACATGTAAACATAGAAATATAAAGGTACAGTCACGTTATGTGAACATATGTCAAAAGAATGAATGACCACCTTTTGCAGCGCAGACGTGCGGGAGGGAATCAGTGAGGGGTGTGAAACCATGCCGACTCCAGTACCGTGGCCAGCCGTGCTAGGTTTCTCAGACAAAGATCCATGGTGCGAACAGCCCAATCGAGGTGGTGCCACAGATTCTCGATCCCGTTTAAATCTGTCCAGAAGGGCCAGAAGGGTAATTTAAACTGATACTGCTGCTCTTCGAACCGCGCACGTACATAGGAGCTGTTGAACATGCTGTGTTGTCCTACTGTCATCGTGCCAACGAAAAAAAAACTGCATGTAGGAATGTGCATCACCCCCAAGGATAGAAGCATAATTGTGTTGAACCTGCGACGCAGCAATGTAAATTATGCTGATAATTTGGACGGATTACTCTTGTACTTACTTCTGGTAGCAGTAGTTGTCTGATGATGATATGCTTTAATAACAACGTTGTAATTCATAGAGTATTAGTCGATTATTTATTGTACAGTTGTCTACAGATCTGAGGATGATTCATGTTGAACTGAAAACCAGTTTAAAAAAAGAAACTAAACCAACAAAGAGGAACTATAAAAATCAGCAATCTCTAATATTTTGTAATATAGTAAGGGCAGAATGATAATCTGCAAATGGGCTGAGTTTAGATAAATCGAGGCAGAAGTGAAAGTTATTCTGATGATTAAATTGAGTGAAATAAAACCAAATGATAGAATTTAGCACTATATCTTTGCATGGTAATGTGCTTTTTCATCCATTGAAAATGGCAAGACGACATGGTCACTATTGCCAGTCATCAGGTTGTTATATAGCGTAACACTGTATCATGCAATCTTATTTA
This sequence comes from Schistocerca americana, assembly GCF_021461395.2. NCBI lineage: Eukaryota > Metazoa > Arthropoda > Insecta > Orthoptera > Acrididae > Schistocerca > Schistocerca americana. The sequence continues at coordinate 382,599,528 of NC_060119.1, forward strand.
CACTGAAGCGCCAAAGAAACTGGTATAGGCATGCGTATTCAAATACAGACATATGTAAACACGCAGACTACAGAGCTGCTTTCGGCAACGCCTATAAAAGACAGCAATTGTCTGGCGCTGTTGTTAGTTGAGTTGCTGCTGCTACAATAGGAGTTTATCAAGATTTAAGTGAGTTTGAACGTGTTTTATAGTCGGCGCATGAGCGAGGGACACAGCATCTGAAAATGTTCAAATATGTGTGAAATCTTATGGGATTGAACTGCTAAGGTCATCAGTCCCTAAGCTTACATACACACTACTTAACCTAAATTATCCTAAGGACAAACACACACACACCCATGCCCGGGGGGGGGGGGGGGGGGCGGCCTCGAACCTCCGACCTCCGCCGGGACCAGCCGCACAGTCCATGACTGCAGCGCCCTCGACCGCACGACTAATCCCGCGCGGCGACACAGCATCTCCGAGGTACGATGAAGTGGGGATTTTCCATTACGACCATTTCACGAATGTACCGTGAATATCAGGAACCAGGTAAAACATCAAATTTCCGACATCGCTGCAGCTGGAAACAGATCTTGCGAGAACGGAACCGACGACGACTGAAGAGAATCGTTCAACGTGACAGAAGTGCAGCCCTTACGCGAATTGCTGCACATATCAATGTTGGACCATCAACAAGTGTCAGCGTCCGAACCATTCAACAAAACATCATCGGTATGGGCCTTCGGAGCCGAAGGCCCACTCATATGCCCTTGATGACTGCACAACACAAAGCTTTGCGGCTCACCTGCGCCCGTCAACATCGACATTGGACTGTTGATGACTGGGAACATGTTGCCTGGTCGGACGAGTCTCGTTTCAAATTGTATCGAGCGGATGGACGTGTATGAGTATGAAGACACCCCCATGAAACCATTGACTCTACATGTCGGTGGGGCACTGTTCAAGCTGCTGGAGGATCTGTAAAGGTGTGGGGCGTGTGTAGTTGCAGTGATATGGGACCCCTGATACGCCTAGATACGACTCTGATAGGTCTCACGTAAGTAAGCATCCTGTCTGATTACTCTGATTACCTGCATCCATTCATGCCCATTGTGCATTCGGAGTGACTTGGGCAATTCCAGCAGGACAATCCGACACTCCACACGTCCAGAATTACTACAGAGTGGCTGCAGGAACACTCTTCTGAGTTTAAACACTTCCGCTGGCCACCAAGCTCTCCAGACATGACCATCATTAAGCATGTCTGGGATGCCTTGCAATGTGCTGTTCATAAGAGATCTCCATCCCCTCGTACTGTTACGGATTTATGGACAGCTCTGCAGTATTCATGGTGTCAGTCCCCTCCAGCACTACTTCAGACAATAGTCGAGTCCATGCCACGACATGTTGCGGCACTTCTGCGTACTCGCGGGGGACCTACACAATAAGAGTTTTTTGTTTTGTCTCTTCCGTAGTTCTTACGCACGCGAAATGTTGCTACATGCACTGTTGGCCATTGACACCAATGATAGGATGTAACGAAATGTCACTCATTGTATGTATAAGTGTAGTAAGAAGAACGAATAAGTAAATTTAGCGGTGTGAAATTTCATAAACTGAGTTGTCACCTCTGGTGGCAAAAACGTCTATGCTCAGGCTGTGCCTTAAATCGAACTGAGCTCACAAAGTGGGTGACATGCGGCTACCAACGATGCCGCCTAGGGCAACGGTCGAATAACCCCGTATCGAGGTAGGTCAGGTCAGCACTGCAAACACGCGATCTTGCGTCATCTCATTGAAGGACAGCGTAAAAGAGGCCTCGAAGGAAGGGCCCAGCAACACATCAGAAATGTAATGCTTGCTTCCAGACTGGTGCGGCGCATCTGGTTCGATGAGGGATAAAAAAATGTTCAGGCAGACTGAGAATAACAAGTTTATTGGAATGAAAAGAAAACTTAATTTCTTCTTCTGGGGGACACAATTACACAACACAATAACTAAAGACTAAATTGTAAACTGACCTTGAAATGAGTCCAATGGACTGTCAGATATTGAAGACTATCACAAATATTAGAGTCACTCTTCTTTCTCACTCGGTGCACTAATTCTCTCCGGTTGCACCAACACTCTGACATGGTATATCACTACAATACTGGAAGGCTACACAGAGAGGCCATGTTCCGGTGCAGTACGGCAAGGACTCCTGGTAACTCCACGTAGCATTGAAGGTGAAGATCCAAGGTCGGTAGCTGCACTGGAGAACAGGCTGCTGAAGGTTCAAGGAGAGACTGTGATTGGTGGACTGTGGAGCGGTCGGCATAGCTGCCCAGAGTAATTGCCTCTGGAGAATTCGATGTGAGCAGCTTTTCCATGATGGTGCGGCATCACAAATACTGTCATGCAGGCACCTGACTTCGCGGAGGTGAAGTAGTGCCTGCAGTAGTATGCTGACGGCTTGGATGTATGTTCTGTTGTCGGCGAGCCAGGTATCTCTTGCGATAGCTGCCATTGATTGTGTGGACATAACAGCGCGCTTGGTTGCTGTAAAAAGTGTTTCCCAATATATCCAGAGAACATGGTGTCTGGCTTAAAGGCGCGATTACCAGTTGTCGTAGATGACACCTAAAGTTGGACCACATGCGGGATGTGGTTGTGTGACTGGTTGGCGAGTAGTGGAGACATAGCTCAAATTATGGTTTTGTAAAGAGGAGGTGATCATATTAGGTACCAGCCACTCCCCACATCATCAAGCTAGATGCTGGGCCAATATGATGATGAAGAATGCAGGCTGGGAATATTCGTCCTCCTTGGAGCATCCACACATGGGTAAGTCCATCGTCATGCTATACACAGAAGTTGGACTTGTCTGAGAAAACGACGCAGTGCCCTCCCGTCCAGTGCTGTTGTTGGGCGCTCCACTGTTGATGCACCTTGCGCTCCTGTTGTATCAGGGGACCCTGCAACTGTTGTTGCCATGCTGTCAGTTTGTTTACCCTCATCCAAGCCCACAAAGAAATAAGAACTATGGTCAAGGGTGATGTACTTTACGATATGATAAGATGGCAATGGTAGGTAGAGGCATTGGGTTGAAAGACTCGACGGCATTAACAGACGTGATTATAGAAGAGGTAAATATGGCTGGACTGGTAGAAGCTTTGATGACTAGTTTTCTCTATCGGTTTAAAGTAAGAGAGCATAAGAGATTATTTATTTGTATGTTCAGTATTTTATCCGATTGATTTATAAAGAGAGAGTTGAGGAAGTAATTGAGAAAATGCTCTAGCAAAGGGTCAATCACCTGCTGTGAGTTCTTATAATAGTCTGTTGTTGGCGGCGCCTAAGAGAAAGGGTGGCATTCAATTGGTGTTGGATTTCGCAGAAAGAATTATGCATATTGAACTAGAAACTGATAGACCATAGACTTTAGATGAGTTGTTGCAAAAGTTTCATGGTATTAAGTTGCATTCCAAACTTAAAAGAACGCAAAATCCCCAAGATTGGAAAAGTTTTGCAGAAGTTCGAAATATAGAGCGTGCTTCAAAGCGAGATGCTTTCAATAATTTGCATAACGAAACTCTATCTCGAAATCTGGCAGAAAACCCTAAGAGATTCTGGTCATACATGAAACACACAGGGGCAAGAGTCAATCAATACCTTCACTACGCGATAACAACGGTGAAGTCTTTGAAGACAGTGCCACTAAAGCAGAGTTATTAAACACGGTTTTCCGAAACTCCTGCACCAAAGAAGACGAAGTAAATATTCCTGAATTCTAATCAAGAACAACTTCCAATATGAGAAACATAGAAACAGATATCCTCGGTGTCGCAAAGCAGCTTAACTCACTTAATAAAGGCAAGGCTTCCGGTCCAGATTGTATACCAGTCAGGTTCCTGTCAGAGTATGCTGATACAATAGCTCCATATTTAGCAATTATACAGGATGTTACAAAAAGGTACGGCCAAACTTTCACGAAACATTCCTCACATACAAAGAAAGAAAATATGTTATGTGGACATGTGTCCGGAAACTCTTACTTTCCGTGTTAGAGCTCATTTTATTACTTCTCTTCAAATCGCATTATTTGGAATGGAAACACACAGCAACAGAACGTACCAGCGTGACTTCAAACACTTTGTTACAGGAAATGTTCAAAATGTCCTCCGTTAGCGAGGATACATGCATCCACCCTCCGTCGCATAGAATCCCTGATGCGCTGATGCAGCCCTGGAGAATGGCGTATTGTATCACAGCCGTCCACAATATGAGCACGAAGAGTCTCTACATTTCGTACCGGGGTTGCGTAGACAAGAGCTTTCAAATGCCCCCATAAATGAAAGTAAAGAGGGTTGAGGTCAGGAGAGCGTGGAGGCCATGGAATTGGTCCGCCTCTACCAATCCATCGGTCACCGAATCTGTTGTTGAGAAGCGTACGAACACTTCGACTGAAATGTGCAGGAGCTCAATCGTGCATGAACCACATGTTGTGTCGTACTTGCAAAGGCACATGTTCTAGCAGCACAGATAGAGTATCCCGTATGAAATCATGATAACTTACTGTACATACTGACGAAACTAAAATAAACTCTAACATGGAAATTAAGCGTTTCCGGACACATGTCAACATAACATCTTTTCTTTATTTGTGTGTGAGGAATGTTTCCTGAAAGTTTGGCCGTACCTTTTTGTAACACCCTGTATACAACCGTTCGATCACAGAAAGATCCGTACCTAAAGGCTCAAAAATTGCTCAAGTCACACCAATACCCAAAAAGGGAAGTAGGAGTAATCCGTTGAATTACAGGCCCATATCACTAACGTCGATTTGCAGCACGGTTTCGGAACATATACTGTATTCGAACATTATGAAGTACCTCGAAGAAAACGATTTATTGACACGTAGTCAGCACGGATTCAGAAAATATCGTTCTTGTGGAACACAACTAGGTCTTTATACTCGTGAAGTAACGAGTGCTATCGACAGGGGATGGCAAATTGATTCCATATTTTTCGATTTCCAGAAGGCTTTCGACACAGTTCCTCACAAGCTTCTTCTAACCATACTGTGGGCCTATGGAATAGCGCCTCAGCTGCACGATTGGATTCGTGATTTCCTATCAGAAAAATCACAGTTCTTAGTAATAGACGGAAAGTCATCGAGTAAAAAAGAAATAATATTCGGCGTTCCCCAAGGAAGTGTTATAGACCCTCTATTGTTCCTGATCTATATTAATGACATAGGAGACAATTTGACTAGCCCTCTCAGATTATTTGCAGATGATGCTATCATTTACCGTCTTGTAAAGTTATCAGATGAATTGAAATGTTTTAGATAAGATATTTGTGTGGTGCGCAAAGTAGCAGTTATCCCTCAATAAAGAAAAATTTGAAGTTATTTACATGAGTACTAAAAGATATCCACTAAATTTCGATTACGCGATAAGTCACACGAATCTGAAGGCTGTAAATTCAACTAAATACTTAGGGATTACAGTTACAAGTAATCTAAGTTGGAACGATCACATAGATAATGTTGTGGGTAGAGAAAATCAAAGACTGCAATTCGTTGGCAGAACACTTAGATGGTGCAACAGGTCTACTAAAGAGACTGCTTACACCACGCTTGTCCGCCCTATTCTGGAGTACTGCTGTGCGGTGTGGGATCCGCATCAGATGGGACTGAAGTATGACATCGAAAAAGTACAAAGGAGGGCAGCTCGTTTTGTATTATCGCGAAACAGGGGAGATAGTGCCACAGACATGATACGTGAATTGGAGTGGCAATCATTAAAACAAAGGCGTTTTTCGTTGCGACGGGATCTTCTCATGAAATTTCAATCACCAGTTTTCTCCTCCGACTGCAAAAACATTCTGTTGGCATCCACCTACATAGGGAGCAATGGTCATCACAATAAAATAAGAGAAATCAGGGCTCGCACAGAAAAATTTATGTGCACGTTTTTCCCGTGTGCCATTCGAGATTGGAACGGTAGAGAGACAGCCTGAAGGCGATTTATTGAGCCCTCTGCCAGGCACTTTATTGTGAATAGCAGAGGAATCAAGCACATGTAGATGTAGATGTCTTCTATTGACATACTAGACACTTTCTGGCATTCTGGTGTTGTGGCTGTTACCATCAATATCACAAGTTATGGTGATGTCAGCACTGCTGCATTTTCAGAGGTTTTCATAGCATTCTCCTGATAGATTTGAAAAGGAGGGTAATTACTATGATAGACGGTACGCTGATTGCAGAAGAGAACTGAAATAATCATAATGGGCTTTTGGATATCATGTTCTAAGATTATGGTGTCACTGTTAACTTAGCAAAATCAGAAATTGGTAGATGTCAGGTGAAATTTTTTGGTCACATTGCGACTTCAGCTGGGAGTTCACATGTCACTGGAAAGCTTGAGGACACTAGAGACTTCCCTGTTCCTCAGACAAGAAAACAGATTACAGCATTTCTTGGCTTGATTTTTACTCGAGATTTGTAAATGTGAATATTTTGACTGCGTGACGACTGTGTGCGTTGATGGGGAAGAAAATTCCTTGGGATTGGGACACCCAAGCACATGCAGAATTTGAATGTGTTAGGTGGGCTCTTTTGAAAATACTTCTTCTGTCACATCCAGACTCGACATAAGATTTTTGCCCAAGCTCGGATAGTTATAAGATGGACCTTGGTGCTAAGTACTTCCAAGAGTATGAAGTAGACAGGGTAATGAAGTATCATACAATTGGTTTTGCGGGTTGTAGGCTTACTAAGTTTGAGCACAATTATTCAGCCATGGAGCGTGAGTTTCTAACTGTTGTGTTGGCTTTCAAGACGTTCAAGTGTTACTTGTTTGGTTGGATGGAGGTGGATGAGGAGGAGATTAGTGTTTAACGTCCCCTCCACAACGAGGCCATTGGAGATGGAGCACAAGCTCGGATTAGAGAAGGATGGAGAAGGAAGTCAGCCGTGCAATTTCAAAAGAACCATCCCGGTATTTCGCTGAAGAGATTGAGGGAAATCACAAGTCAGAAAGGCCAGACGCGGGTTTGAACCGTTGTCGTCCCAAATGAGAGTCTGGTGTGTTAACCATTGCGTCACCTCGCTCGGCGTTTGGCAGGATGACAAAGATTATACGAAAAACGGAGCATTGAAGTTTGTGCTGAGTGTAAAGTTGTCTCATGGTGGTTTAACCAGATGAGTATTTATTTGTAAGAGTTCAAATTCAAGATTGTATATTCCTGTAAAAGACAGTGCTGTTGTTGACGCTCTTTGAAGAATTCCTCTGGGGTTATATCATGAGACTGAGGACGACGTCGAAGAGAACAGTTTCAGCATCGAGTACTCAGAAAATGTTGATTTTGATCATTACATTACTGGAGCACTTGTAAATATTACTAAGGAATTATATACTGATCCTGTATTGAATGATGTTACGAAAAAGTGAACAGAGCCAATCTAGCAGATAATTTTGTTTGGTGAAAGCCGATATTTTGTTTAAGAAGAAAAGTAAGATTTTGCAGTGTGTTAATCAATCAATAAATTAATCTGATATATATATATATATATTTAAGTTATGCATACTTTGGTGCAAGAAAATGTTTTCACAAACGTTCTGGAATATTGTACTTTATCGGTATGGAGAAGCACATTCACGAAGTTTTGGCTTTGTGTAAGCCCTGTCACAAGACGAAACCGCCAATGGTGTTACTTTATGCACCTTTGTTTCCAACTGTTCTATGAAGGTTGGAAGAATTCGCCACCATTAATGTATTCAGTTCTATTCCAAGAATTATTCAAGAGTACTCTTACGTTTGATCACATGTTGAGTTAACTTTAAAATTCATTTCACTCACACCTCTAAGAAGAGCTACAAGTCAATCTTTTGTATGTACAATCCTGCGCCATTTTCTACGTAAAGTTGATCATGCTGACAATGTGATTTCTGATAATGGTTCACAATTTAGATCATAGTTTGCCAGCATACTTTGCACAGTAGAAAAAAAACAAACAAACAGTTTAAATCTCTTCTTATCACCTAGCATCTAGTCCCCCGGAGTGTGTCTCACGTACGCCACATATTTGCCCTAACAGAGGATATGAATCCTGTGCGAGGAAGCAGCCTGGTCTGCAGCGAGAAAGATGTTCACACGATCATCGTGATTATGTCTTAAGCAACACTGACTGAACGGACGGCAATGATTGTTGGGGCTTCCCTTGACGTAGCAGCAGTGGGAATAGCGGTTATTGCTGGAACAACCGATTTTCGGCTATATCGGTATATTTCGACGTCAGTTTAACTTGAATATTGAGACCGCTCAAAACAATCAGTTTCTGAAATAACCGATTTTCGGTTTATTATTCCTATTATTTCCTGCAATAAACATAGAAATCAAACAAAGGTTGAAAAATTTCCAGTGCCTCAGTTTCAAGACGCATGGAATCAAAATATTAAATTAAACAGGCAATGAAAAAAATAAGCTTAGTCCGTTAATGGTTCGACGATTTCTTGAAAAGCTATTAGTGATTGAATACTACAAAAAAATCACCAATATTCTACTACTGACTCTAATTTTATGAAAATCTGCTCAAAAATCAAGTAATCGATTAAGCCGAACTCTGCTTTACATGTTAACTAGTTCGTTTTCAAAAGCTACGAACAAATAAAGACATATTATGTAGACAAAGGCTACAGAACAGCTACTTTCTATTCGTATTGTAAACTATGAATGAATCTTTAAGTTTTCTCTTCACACCCCGTCACAATTTTTGTGGCTCCTTCCCTATTTAATCTTTTAAAGCAAATTGGTCACAGTTCTTCACTCACACTGCACTTCCTAAAACATAAATGCTTGCAAACTGGGGATGGTGGCATTCTGTAATGACCGACGACAACAGCGAGAAACTACCATACAGTCCAGATGGGGCAATTCTCGCTCACTGCTCGTACACAAGTACTATACAATACGCCTCGCCACATGATATCTGAAGTATTTTGTCTCAGCAATGCTATATTAATTGTTATACCATGTGTTTATTGCTTGTTTCCGTCGTCATTGTTATTAAAATAGCACTGATGGCTTCTCCCATTTTCTATAATAACGCAATATTTCAAAGCAATGAACGTTTTACATATAAGAATTACTCGATTTTTAAAAAAGATTTATTTGAACACCAAAAATTTTAGCGCTGCTGTTATGGCTAAATGCTAATTCTTTTTCCTTCCCGTAAGAAAAATCATTTCTTATAATCGAGACCAAGCGACTACCGAATAATATCCGTTATCCATAGCTAAAATACCGGTATGAATTTTAACCGATCCCAAAGCAGCAGTGCGAGGCGCACACAACAACGACACTGCACATAGGATTGGCGCTAGTCGTCGTTCCAGACGAGTCCCAGTGCTGCGTAGAGTATCACGATGGACCTATCAGTGCGTGGAGGCTCCGAGGAGCACGAATGTTCCAGACGGCATTCGTCATCATCGTACCGCCCCACCGCCTGGCGAGATGGCGTGGGTGCACACACCATCGCCTCTAATTCATATAATTGTGTGCTGTGCCTCGACTTCTCGCCAACCAGTCACATACCCGCGTGGCCCAGTTTCAGGCATCGTCTACGATAACCAGCAAAAGCGCCTGCAAACCAAACACCGATTCACGCTCGCCACTCGTGTTAGTAAACGCTCTGGACAGCAAACAAACAGGCTGTTTTGCTGTCATAGAATTTTAGGCAGCAGCCACAAAAGGCCCCAGGGCCGCCGACAATAGAGGGCGCATCCAAGACGGTGGCGCTGCTACTGCAGCTAGTATTTCACCTTCGCGATGTCAAGTGCCCGCAAGCAGTTCGCCGTGTGCGTGCGCCATGATAGTATTTGTGGCGGCGCACCACCACGGAATAGCCGTTCACAGCGAATTCTCCATGGTCGAGTTGCCGGGGCAATTACACTGGCCGCTGTGCCGTCCATCCATCAGAGCCTCTCCTGGAACCTTCAGCAGTCTGCTCTCCGACGCAGCTAATCTACCGACCTCGGATCATCACCTTAAATGCTACGTGGAGCTACCACGAGTCCTGTCCATGCTACGCTGGAACGTGACCTCTGCAACGTAGTCTTCCAGGATTGTAGTGCTACAGCACGCTGTAATGTAGGTGCAATCAGAGACAGTTAGTACATCAGTGATTGTAGTATTTATGTCTTCCGTGTCTGACAGTCCACTGGACATTTTCTTATTCACTTCAAAGACAGTTCACAATTTAGTCTCTATTTTTCACAAAGTGAGAACTTAAGTTTTTTGCTCGGTTGATTAAACGTGTAATTTGCAGTTTACATGGGTACCTATTTTCCGCCCAACGAATATCAGTTTGGATAGCAAGTGTTACATTTCTGATGGGTCGAAGCCGATTGCTGGGATCTATCTTCGAGGTCTCTTTGACGTTATCTTTCAACAAGATAACGCAAGACGCATGTTTCCCGTGCTGACCTGACCTACCTCGATACAGAGGGTAATCGACTTTTGCCCTGGGCAGCACGGTCTGCAGCCACATTTCATCCACTAAGTGAACTCAGTTCGATTCAATGCACCAACATTTACTCATCTATTTTTCACACTATACTATATACATGAAATAAGTAAAATTTCTTCGTTTCCTATTCTTATTGGTGTCAATGGCCAGCAGTGCATGCAGCAGTCGCTAAATACAGGCCTTATATAAGTGACTGATTCGTAGTCAGGGCTCTATATTTTCCGATGAATTACATGTACAAATACGAGTGATGCATGAATAGAACCGTAAACTCACCAAGTTTTCTTCTGGTAAACCTTGCGGGATATAAGGTCGTGGTCCATGAAACTCTTCAGCTCCTAACGTTTCGTCCAGTGCTTCGCTGGACATCTTCAGAGGGGTGTTTCTCCTCCGGTGAGTCGGCAAGACTCACCGGAGGAGAAACACCCCTCTGAAGATGTCCAGCGAAGCACTGGACGAAACGTTAGGAGCTGAAGAGTTTCATGGACCACGACCTTATATCCCGCAAGGTTTACCAGAAGATATTTCATCCGGTCGTGAAAGCCTTCATACTATGATCACCAAGTTTTCATTTTGCGCTTTACAAATATTCTGTGATTGTCCCTCTGATCACAGGACTCACTTCCAAGCATGATCGTTCGTTCCATACCTTATGTAGTGACATCCAGACAATGGTTACCAAAAGAGCATTGATGCATCCTCCAAACGGTTCCAGATTTCTCGGCAGGGGGGAGGAGGGGAGGGGATGTGTAAATATGTTCCTTAATTTTCCCCCAAGGGAAATAGGTCGTTAGTTTAGGCGACCAGGGGAGAGGCCAAGGGAACACGGCCACATCTTCACCACTATGCACGGTACAGAGATGCTGAAGTTCGTTGTTTAGGTAGCGACGATAGTCGATGCTCCAGTGATGGGGTGCCCCATCTTGTTGGAAGATGAAATTCTTAGAATCAGCCACAGCTGCAGCGTATCAAGAGGTCAGTATAAGAGATACCCAACACAGGCTTCTCACAGGAAAAAAAAAACACCCCATACAGCTTCGCCTTTGGCACTACACAGAAAACATTAAGTTTCGGTAAATCTCGTTCATGAGCCCATACCACGGTCATTAAATTTTCCAGATAAATGGTAAGTTGCTTCGTTGCTGATTATTAGATTGATGGTGAAATGTTCATCCTCAAGTGCATCCTACTTTTGGATGAAAAATTGCAGGCTCCAGCCATAAACTTTCGCTATAGTTGTTGCAACAGATGCGGAGGGCACGGTTTGGAATGTATTTGCCGTGTCAGAGGATCTCGCCTAATAGATCGGCAACCCTTCGGGCAGATACATCACGCGGGCAGCCACCACTGCTCCTGCATGCCTCAACATCGCAAGTGCGATTCGACGCCGTCAAAACCGGCAACCCCGAGGAGAAGTCGGCGTCTCCAGAGATCGCCCCCATTACGGAATGTGACGGAGAAATATTTCCCACATTATTCCTCCGATGACAATCGATGCTCCAATTAGGTGTGTCCCATCTGACTGGAAGATGACATTCTCGGAATCACCGACAACTACAAAGTATCATGATATCAATGTAAGAGGTACCCATCACTGTCTTCTCACAGCTTCATCTGTTACACTGCGCACAAAACATTAACTTTCGGTGAATCTCGTTCATGAGCCACAATTTCATGAGGATTTTCCAGTGCTCCACACTCTCATACCACGGCGATTAAACTTTCCAGATAAATGGTGAGTTGCTTTATAAGGCGGCGACAGAACAGCTCCAGTCAGTCAGGCTTCGAGATACTTCCGTGGTACAGGCGACGGTGCTTAACAGGATTGCTCTCGAAGTCCATCGTAAGGGATAGGGACAACCGCTGCTGCCGGAAGTCATCGCCGGTATTTTCCGGGCTATCAAGATGGCTCTTATCCAGGGACGTCAGCTTTTTCAGCAGCACAGGGTATACATCGTCAGTGACGTTATTCCGAACAGAACGTTCTAGCTTTTCTGGTCAATGCTCTAAGTGCTATGTTATTGAACCTAAACCTCGACAGTCATCACATGAGCTTAACGTCCATCCATTGCTTAACTTAGCGTCCAGCACGTGTCCACTCCGGACTTGGAGCCAGCTAGTGCTTTTATCAGTGAACTTTGACTTCAACCAGTGCACTCCGTTCTCGTTGTCAGTCCAGTCTTATTGTGATCGACAGGTATTTTGTACGTATTGTGTTACGCTTGACCGCGCGACTGCTACGGTCGCAGGTTCGAATCCTGTCTCGGGCGTGGATGTGTGTGATGTCCTTAGGTTAGTTAGGTTTAAGTAGTTCTAAGTTCTAGGGGACTGATGACCACAGATGTTAAGTCCCATAGTGCTCAGAGCCATTTTTTTGTTACGCTTGGTACTGTATTCTTGGATTCTAATTCCCTATTGTCGAAATATGTTTTTTTCTGTTCAGTAAAGTTGTTATATCGTGGAGAGTCTTTTTCTTGTATCAGTTTGTGATGAACAGTTAAAGTGAATGATTCTAGTTTGACAGATGGTTTTCCACACATCTGCAATGGAAGGAACTTTAGATGTCTCTCAGAATTGTTCTTCAACAGATATAGTGAAGTCTAGAGCTCTTGTTCGAGCATATCTCTGCGGTCCGCCCCCACCTGACTTCTCCAGTCACGTGGCGAATCTCTCCTCCATCGTCTAGGCCTTTGGTCGGCGCTGCCTGTGTTCCCAGTGTTTTATGAAATGGTGAACCGTAGGCGAACTGCATCATCCACGATATTGTAGGGGCCCATCAGCAGTGCACGTCCTTCCTCGCCCATGTAGGACTGGAGATATTTTATCTCCTGCAACAGTTAAAGTTTTAATCAGAGCCAGAAGCACTTACGAGCAAATGAAGACTGGTCTACTGGAATACTTCGACTTACGAGCCCATGTTGGCGTAGCATAATTTAAGTTCATGGGTTGCCACAAACAGGCCAACCACATAAGTAATGGACTGTCTGGTTTCACGGCCTCTCCAGAGACTATTGTTTTCTGTACTTTAACTCCAATTGCAAGCAATCTTACGCTGTATATCTGGTGAGCTATGATCCTGGTTCACGCCCCAGAGATCAGCCTTCACGCAAATATTCTAAAGTTTAAGGATCTGTCTCTTGAAACGTGTCTCCTCATCATCCATGCGTTCGAGCGAACGCTGCGATCGACAGCAGCTTTACGTGACCCACCACCCTTTCTCGACGAAATTACACCGCTCACAGCTTCAGAAGCAAGACCCCAGGCAGGGACCGATTCTCGCCTCCGTCGATCATCCCTGCCGCCAACGCATGAGGCAACTTCCTTCTTGTACCCAACGTTTCATAAACAACAGCACTGTTACCAGTGGGCAAAGTGCAGCGAATGCGGCAATGCAAGCACTGAGCAGAGGTCTGTCAGTCGGCTGTAATACCCGCACAATGCCGACGACGGAACGGAGGGCGACAATATGTCTTACCCGACCACGTGTTTCATCAGTGTAATCTTCCCTCATGCCACTAGTTCTTTGCACCTTTCCTTAGATATCAATGGACACTCTGTCAGTTTTCGGATTGACACTGGGTGGTCGACTACCATTATCGAATGGACCATGTACTCCATTTTGGGGTCACCTCTCCTTCAGGCATTTTGTCTGCCTCTATGGAGCTATACAAACATCATCCAGATCAAAGGAAAGTTTCGGGCTACAATCTCCTATTGCTATCATACCATTCAGAAACGTATCTTGGTGGTAGATGAACCCTATCACGTAAACTGTCTCGGGAAAGACTTATTCACAATTCTGGTGCTCGAACTTCGTGATGTGGAACCCGTCATCCACTCCAGGACCGAAAATATTTAATTGACATGGTTACTGGAGACATTTTCATTATTTCTGATCCCTCAGCATCTGTAGTTACGAATTTCGAAACTCATATCTACCTTCTGCTTACAGCTGATCGTTGTTTCTGCAAAGTATATAATGTCCCATCCGCCCTGAAAGACAAACTGCACGCTGAATTGCACCGTCCTCAGTATGTGGGTGTCATCACTCCTGTTGCCAACTGTCAGTGGACCAGACAGTCTTGGTTGAAAAACTCAATGGCGCTTCGCCAATTTGTGACGATTTCAAGCGTATGGTCAATGCACAATCCAGTGTGGATATGTATCGAATTCCTAAGGTGGACTACTTGTTGGTGTGTTTGGCTGGGGTCCAAATTTGTACGAAAATCGTCCTCAAAGAAGCAGCTTTCTCTGGACGAGGCTCCCAAACGTATTCCGGTCATTAACGCACCTTTGCGTGTGTTTCAATATAAGAGCCTTCTGGAACAACTAATACAACCACTTCACGGCATTCTTGTCACTGGCAGAATGTCAAGGAGCTAGTGGATAACCTGAGGCCCTCTTCACGGTGCTCCAAGGGAAAACCTTAAACCTCACAAGGACAAATGTACGGTTATCGTCTCCCAAGTCACGTATTTCAGATACTTGTTCACAGCCTAGGCTTACATCAGAGTATGCTGACGCCATCAAAAACTTACCCCCTCCCACAGACGCGACCGAACTGAAGTCTGTCCTGTTTCATTTGAATTATTACAGATGTTTATCCCACATGCAGCTGCCATTGTGAACACACTTCCCGATTACTGTAAAAGAATGTGAAGTGGGAATGGGCACTTTTATGTGACATGGCACTATTGACCCTCAAACTGTCACTCCTTCGCTCTACGTACTTCATGGCGTAAAACTCCCTCTACCTTTTGATGCTGACGGCGGGCGCTTCGGATTGTGGACTGATTGACAAGGCCGTTAGCCAAATGAGGGCGACATCTTATGCAGGAAGTCTTCGGCCGCCAATGCTGATTATTAAGCAAAATTCAAGCGGTGACGGGATTCGAGGACGTTTTGATAGCTGATCAAAGACGCTACCCCTAGATAACACCCCCCTTGCACATTGTTTTTGAAGGGCATTTCCTTACTGCCTTCTCGCTTGTTGTGGTAAATGGGGGGAAAATTTCTCTTATATCTCGTCAACGTTCAGTACCTCCGTGGGCTACCCTATTCAAGCTCTATCGCACACTTTTGCCACAACAGTTGTTTCAGACAACGGCCCTTCACACAGTTTTGTGAACACAAAGGCATTCATCTGATCCGCACTGTGCTTTTCCATCCGGGTTCTAACGGTTTGGTGGAAAGGTTTGTCTTTATTTTCAAAAACCAAATGACCAAACTCCACAAGTAACATTCCTTGGAGGACACTCTTATTGAACCACACCTAACGATGGCTCCTCCACCGTGGAGAAGCTGTATGGAAAGATCCAAGTCCCAGCTCGCTCTCGCTCTGCTCCACCATCTTGCCGCCGTCTAGTTTCCTTGGTGCACTCCAGCGCCATTTGTTTCGCATCCACCAAGACTCTATGTAGGCTCTTATGTTCTCTCATGCCTGAAGACATTGGCTTCTTGAAAACGTTTCTCGAGTTCTTGGTCGAAGTATGGCGGAGGTCACCTTGGCCAACGGGGCCACCTGCCGGAAGCATGTTAACCAGCTCTGACCACACTGTGGCCCTGCCGTTCCCAACGTGGACTTACTCAAGTATTTGTTCCAGAGTCGCTGCCCTCACAATACCTGCCAGCTGAGGATGAGGGAGTTGCCTGATTGACATCTGGGGCCAACTCTCATCTCCCATGACCACAGCGCCAGATGTCGTCCTCATAGGCATGGATGTTGCACTCTCGCGGCCCAGCATCACGACGCAAAGATGGTCTGCAGCCTGGCACCACCCCTTAGTGAGAAGGGGCGAATATCATGTAATGCGGTCTCTCCTATTATATTGGCAGATCCGTCACGCGGGCAGCCACAGCTGGTCCTGCAAGTCTCAACGTCCCAAGTGCAACAGGCAGCCGTCAAGACAGTCCACCACGAGGCGAACCCGGCGCCTGGAGAGGGTGTCATCATCACAACCTACGCGCATCTGCGCGCCACGCGACAAGGAGATAACTCCCACAGCATTCCACCGCAGGTTGCTATAAGGCGGAGACAAGCAAAACAGCACCAGTCTGGCTTCGAAGGCCTTCCCTCGTCCAGGCGACTGGAGCCACTCACCCCATCAAACAAGACCGCCCTCGGACTCCATCGTTAGGGACAACCATCGCTGCCAGAAGTCATTGTCGGTTTTTCCCGGACTCTCGCCCTGGGTGATACCCAGGGACATCAGCAACTGCAGCCGCACAGTGTGTTCATCATTAGTGACTTTATTCTGAAATGGGCGTTCCAGATTTCCCGGTGCGACCTTTGGTGCTATCCTACTGGACACAAACCTGGCCTGTCGTCACGGCCAGACTCAGGCTTTCCGGTCATGAACATCCAGTCAGTGATTAGTGCCAAACGTAGCGTGCAGCAGCACATGGCTCCAGGCAGTGGTTTTCTTGGCGAACTTTGCCTCCGACCAGCGCCTTTGGCTCTCAGTCCCTGTCTGTCCTTATTGTGATCTACTGTTATTTTGTACCTATTGTGTTACGGTCCTTACTGTATTCTTGGCTTCTAATTGCCTACCTTCGAAGTTCGAGTCTCGGTCCGGAACACAGTTTTAATCTGCCAGGAAGTTTCATTGCAGGGCACACTCCGCTGCAGAGTGAAAATCTCATTCTGGAAACATCCCCCCAGGCTGTGGCTAAGCCATGTCTCCACATATCCTTTCTTCCAGGAGTGCTAGTTCTGCAAGGTTAGCAGAAGAGCTTCTGTGAAGTTTGGAAGGTAGGAGACGAGGTACTGGCGGAATTGAAGCTGTGAGGACGGGTCGTGGGTCGTGCTTGGGTAATTCAGATGGTAGAGCACTTGCCCGAGAAAGGCAAAGGTCCCGAGATCGAGTTTCGGTCCGGCACACAGTTTTAACCTGTCCGGAAGTTTCATATCAGCGCACACTCCGCTGTAGAGTGAAAATTTAATTCTGTAGACTTTTTTGTTCAATAAACTTGTTATATCTTGGACAGCGTTTTTCTCGCTTCGCGAAGCAAAATATATCAATATTCGCCATCGCAAAATGTTCAACCGTTTGCAGCAGTATTTAAAGTTTGTGGTTTGTGCAGACTGAGAATGCGTACGAAACTTGCCCTCACACTCCCCACGGTTGGCATCTCACACTTAGCAGACCGGTGCTTTTCTGTTTACAGAGACAACCGGTGCCCCTAAATTGTCAATAATAACGCATAATGGTCTGTTTACATGGCGAAGGTTCTTTCCAAAATGGTTGAAATGGCTCTGAGCACTATGGGACTTAACATCTGAGGTCATCAGTCGCCTAGACTCAGAACTACTTAAACCTAACTAACCCAAGGATATCACACACATCCATGCGCGAGGCAGGATTCGAACCTGCGACGGCAGCAGCAACGCGGCTCCTGACTGAAGCGCCTAGAACCGCTCTGCCACAGGGGCCGGAGAAGGTCCTTTCCCATAATCCTTTCTGAATCCACGCTGTTGTAACAAATAAACATCTCGCATATTCCAAATACCAGAAACTATTTTCCTGCTTTCTCGCCATTTTTCAGGACACTGAGCTCGTAACGCCACATGATGGGCACAATGCAAACCCGGTGAGTTTACCTTCAGTTCATGGATCAATCATGCGCCGACGCAGAATAATCGCAACACCAAGAAGGAGTTGTACGACGTAACGAAAGTTGGTAGGCGTGTTTCTACGTCTGAAGAATGATGTCTGTTCACATTTCGCGCCAGTCACAAAAGAGTAGCGCTAGCAGCGCCGCTATGAGGATGCAAATCAGCTTTGATTTACATACACGCTGCAATGGTCGTGACCGTTATTTAAAACTGAGATTAGACGTAATGAGCTGAAGTTAGTCAAAGATTCCTTCCAGACGACAAATATTTCTTTATCCACACCTCAATGAGTTGGTGTAATAGGGCTACAGGGAGCTGGATGTTTGTTCTGAGATACTGCAGAAAGACTTGTTAGGTATGTAGCCACTGTACATGATTGCTGGCAGCGGTGGCGACAAGAATGTACGGTCGCGATAAGAACAGGCTCCGGACGGGCACGTGGCGCTACCAAGAGGGAAGACCATTGTTTGCGGCGTATGGCACTGCTAAATCATATAGCATCTACAGCAGTAACTGTAGCAACATTGACACAACGAACTGTTACAAATCGGTTACTGGAAGGACATCTCAGAGCCGGCGACCTGCAGCGTGGCTTCCACTGACCCCGGACGACCGCCATTTGTGTCTTCAGTGGTGTCAAGCGAGAGATCATTGAAGGTGAGGGTGGAAGTCTGTTGTGCTTGCTTTCTGATGGAAGCTGGCTGTGCTTCGGTGCCAGTGACGGCCGTGTGTTGGTTAGAAGGGAGCCAGTTGAGGGCAAGCAGCCAACCTGTCTGTGTGCTAGACACCTGGAGTTATGGTCTGGGGTGCGATTTCTTACGACAGCAGGTGCTTTGTGGTGGCTATCCCACGCACCCTGACTGTACAATTGTACTCTGGTGATTCGACCTATTGTACTGCAATTCATAAACAGCATTCCCGAGGGTTTTTCTAATAGGATACCGCTCGTCCACATTCCGCTATTGTAATCCAACATGCTCCACAGAGCGTCGACATGTTGCCTTTCCTGCTCGATCTCCAGAGCTTCTGCAGTCTAGCACCTTTGGGACATCATCAGATGACAACTTCAGCGTGATCCACAGACAGCATTAATTGTCCATGTATTGACGTACCAAATGCGACATGCATGGAGCTCCTTTACGCAAACTGATGGTTCAAAATGGTTCAAATGGCTCTGAGCACTATGGGACTTAACATCTCAGGTCGTCAGTCCCCTAGAACTTAGAACTTCTTAAACCTAACTAACATAAAGACATCACACACACCCATGCCCGAGGCAGGATTCGAACCTGCGACCGTAGAGGACACAAACTGACATCCGGCATCTGTGCAACACAATACATGCACGTTTGCATCCTCGCATTGAACATTCTCACGGTTATAGCTGTTATTAATGTACCAGCATTTCACATTTGCAATGGTTTATCTCGCACTTATAATAACCTGCGCTCTTACAGTGTTAATCATTTAAATATGTTACCTAGACAAATACTTATTCTACAGTAACTATTTTTTTGGTGTTGCGATTTTTTTGCTGTTGGTGTATTTCCACATGTAATTGAGCCGTGGCGGACTGGCGCCAGCTCCGGTACGCTCGTTATATCGTTGCGATCGATTTTGGAGGTTATTTGTGATGTTTGGATATCGTGTGGCTTTCTTCCGGGTTGGCGGGCTTCAAGAGTCGGCCGTCAGTTTTCGAAAAGTAAAGACTGAGGGACTTGGGACGTCTCCAGAGAAAGGATTGTGGACTGCGACCAGGTGTGCCCTATCAGCGTGATATGCCGCGTAGTTGTATTAGTCGGCAAGTCTGTGTTTTGGGGCAGTTCGGAGTTCAACTTTCGTGATTTCTATCAAGGGAATGGTCCCCGAAGTAAAGTGGTTAAGCTGCTTGAGCGACTGAGTTGTGCTGTATGCAACCACCAAGTAAGTTGGCCGTTAGTGTATGTTACTGAGCGACGTGTTATGACGCGTTTCACTCGCTAGATGATTGTTAATCGAAAAGTATGTGAATGAGCTCCGTGTGAGCTGGTTAAATTTGGCTTCGCAGTGAAGTCTTAGTTATAACTATACTGGTTGTTATCTAATTGATTATTAAGGGTATTAAGTGATTGAAAATTGCACCTAAGTGATATTACTATTATCGGTAAACCGTCCCTAAATGGTTTCAATTTAAAGGTCAGTGATTGCTGTGGACGGAACATTTTGTAGACTGATACACGTATGTCTGGTCCAAGGATTCTGCCCTGTATTTTTGTGTGTGTTTCAGAGAGTTGCAATTGTCCTGAGTTTGTCAAAAGCTGCCGTAAGTGCCAACTCCTTGTCGGGGAGTGAGGTGTAACCCGCAGCCTAGGTTTTGCTGCCGGCCGCGGTGGTCTAGCGGTTCTAGGCGCTCAGTCCGGAACCGCGCGACTGCTATGGTCGCAGGTTCGAATCCTACCTCGGGCATGGATGTGTGTGATGTCCGTAGGTTAGTTAGGTTTAAGTAGTTCTAAGTTCTAGGGGACTGATGACCACAGATGTTAAGTCCCATAGTGCTCAGAGCCATTTGAACCATTTTTTTTTTAGGTTTTGCTGTGTTTACGAAACCCTGCCACGGCTGGATTGCTTTGGGCGAAGACCCATACCAAAAGTTTAGTACATCTTTCCTTTCCGCCACGGCGGGTAAAACGAGTTTTGTAATTTGATTATGATTTTCTGATGTTTAAACAAATGTTTTTTTGTGTTACATAAAGATAGACCTGCAACTAAGTAAACGTTAGCAAATAGAGCAGGTGTGAAGTAATTAAATCCTCTCCATCGATTGTCATGTAATTTTGAGCTAATTGCGGTGAACTGTTTCTGTAGTAATAGACAGTCCACTGTGCTTGTTGAGTCGATGTCACGTCTCTATTTAAGTTACAGTGTGTAATCACGTAAAGTGTTATCTGGGTTTGTTTCGTGGCAATCTTTCTTGCTTCCGTTACATATCTATGTTCTAGTGAATTGAGGTTAACCACGTGAGTTTTAAGTATTGTTTGGACCGTGTTGGGCCGTGTAGTAATCAAATGTAATTGCGTGGCTGGTCCACTCTGATAGGAAATGTACTGTCAGTTGTAAGGTTTTGTTAAGTGTGGTGAAGCCACGGCAATACGGTGTTTGCTAGTTGTTCAAAATGGTTCAAGTGGCTCTGAGCACTATGGGACTTAACTTCTGTCATCAGTCCCCTAGAACTTAGAACTACTTAAACCTAACTAACCTACGGACATCACATACATCCATGCCCGAGGCAGGATTCGAACCTTCGACCGTAGGGGTCGTGCGGTTCCAGACTGTAGCGCCTAGAACCGCTCGGCCACTCCGTCCGGCTGCTAGTTGTTTATTAACTGATTTCATGTGTATTTTATGGTTATACTTGTTGGGTTTTGATAACTGTCTTGTTTCAATAAGAACTTATACTAAGTAACTGAAGCATTGTACTGAAGATTGTGGGGAATTATCTGAAGGAACCTTACGTTAATATATTAAGTGTGTGTAAATCAAAATATGACTACCGGCCATGATTCGCCACCTCATTTCCCGCCCTGATGATAGTGATGGTATGAATTGTGCAAGGTCGTATTAAAGGGGCCACGTACCAATAATACTTTGGAAAATATAGAATTCTGAAAGTGAATGAATAATTTACAGCAGCCCTACGTTATGTCCACGGATTTGATGCTCCTCGAACTGTGTGCGCGCTGTGCCTCGTGAAGAGAGGAGCGGGTGCAGAGTGAGATATTGACAGGACGACGGCCTGGAACAGGCGGTTCCGCCCTTTGTTGGCCGGTACCCTGTCCCCTGCCCCCTGCCCCGTGCTGTGTAGTTAGTAAGTACTGCAGCAGCAGCAGCAGCAGCAACGGCAGCGGGCTGCAAATACCGCAACAGGTCGCTGCGCTCGGCCACGCTGAATATTGTAGGCGGCGCGATGGCCATCCAATACCGTCTGCGGCCTGGCGCGGACGCGTCCACAACACCCGCCCGGAACTCTGTGCCGAGCTGCTGGCCAACATCAGTTCCTGTTCTACGGCAGCCGGACGATTGCGCCGTACCGAATGACATAACCGGTAATGTGCCACGTACTTTATTTTAATTATACAACAAGAACAATCACATATACACATAAGAGCAAACACACAGACAGAGGTCGCAGGTTCGAATCCTGCCTCGGGCATGGATGTGTGTGAAGTAGTTCTAAGTTCTAAGCTGATGACCTCTGAAATTAAGTCCCATAGTGTTCAGAGCCATTTGAACCATTTGAACAGACACAGGGACAGGATACTTGGAATGACACAGACACAGGCACAAGCACAGAGACGGAATCAGATCCCGAAACAAACACAAACAGTGTAGAGACCTAGATGTAAACTAAAAATTAAGGAACACCTCAATGGATCAACTGTCATAAAATATTTTAACATATGTAGAAACGTCTTGAGTAATGCGTCTAATTTAAATGATAATTTTTTTTATTAAGAGTAGATAAAGTAATAACTCCAATGAAAATGACGCCGTTGGTTACTAAGTTTGGATAAGATTTTATCTCACAGACAACACAAACACCATGGGCACAACACAGAGAAATAAGGATGTCAAACATGCACAAATAATGTACCGATTGTGTCCTGTGGCGTAAAGTACTTATGACCTGTAGCAAATGTAATATAGGAGTAATACCAATACAAGTCTGTACACATAAATTTATCATGTGAATATGTTTTGTACGCTATTTTGAATGCAAGAGGCTCGATAATTTGTCGAGCCCTCACAACTGAGATAGCTACGTGGTGGGATCTCTAACACAAATCTGTATTTGAAAAACTCAAGTAAAGATGTATAGCTGCGTCACCACATCTGACTTTTTCACGTTGTTTCGTAGCTAACGCCAAAATCATTAAGTCTGGTGCATGTTTTCTCATTCGTTTCCTTGTGCTTTGTACTTCATTATAGAAAACAAGCAAATAAAAGAAGATAAGTATAGCACAGAAGGCAAGGAAATGTAATCGTATTAGTATTGTCTGTTTCCTTAATCCTCGGTGTTTTACCGCTGTTTCTATAAGAGACTAAGAAATTTCAAATTAAAATACTAGGTGCAACGAGCCGGCCGGTGTGGCCGTGCGGTTCTAGGCGCTTCAGTCTGGAACCGCGTGACCGTACGGTCGCAGGTTCGAATCCTGCCTTGGGCATGCATGTGTGTGATGTCCTTAGGTTAGTTAGGTTTAAGTAGTTCTAAGTTCTAGGGGACTGATGACCACAGATGTTAAGTTCCATAATGCTCAGAGCCATTTGAACCATTTTTGAACTAGTTGCAACATGTGCGTCAAACTAAGTTTGTTACAATTTTTAGAGAAAGTTCAGAATCTAAATACAGAGATCTGAAAATGACTTATGTATCTGTTATAATGTAATCGGGATATGGTGTGAGGGCTGTTTGTTGTTAAACAACGACACTGTGAATCCTTAGTGCTTCGATGATACATCTGTACGGAGGATACTGATCGCTGTACGAGTATGGTTATTTTCCTATCCCAGTTACTTTTTACACAATACTTTGAACCAGTGGAAAATTTCTTGACAAATATACAACACTAGCTGACCCATGCAAATAATTCGCCATTCTGATCAATCACCCTTAGGTAATATACGTAGTTATGGAGAAATAAGTAAAAGCAAGCATTTATTAACAAAATCTGTCACATTTTGAACTGTAGTAACAAACTTTAGTTTCGTTGTACAAAATCGATATCATTCTATACAATGTGGTTAATTGTAAAAGCCGGCCGCGGTGGTCTAGCGGTTCTAGGCGCTCAGTCCGGAACCGCGCGACTGCTACGGTCGCAGGTTCGAATCCTGCCTCGGGCATGGGTGTGTGTGATGTCCTTAGGTTAGTTAGGTTTAAGTAGTTCTAAGTTCTAGGGGACTGATGAACACAGCAGTTAAGTCCCATAGTGCTCAGAGCCATTTGAACCAAGCCATTTGTTAATTGTAAAACATAATAAAAAGCAGATATTGCCGTTAGATAATTTTTTTTTAAACTTCTATATTTTACAAAAATTCTTTAAAAAAAATTGTAACGGTTATAATATGATCATCTCTTACCTTTTGGCTGTACGTGTGTGTAGCATATAAGCGAATGTGGTTACTCACGAAAAGGCCACCTATAACTATCCATGGGAAAAAAACAGGTTCTGGGAAATAAACCCTGCCTTTTGAAGCGTCTGCTTGTGCTCTATTCACGGTCGTCTCGAAGGCTGCTTTTGTTGGGAACTGCTTTCGTATCATTTGGACAGCCATGGTAGGATCAAAAGGTGTGAGGTTGAAGAGGCGTATGGGCACAGTTTCAGTGGAGTGAGTGGATTTAGCAGTGGTGATGTACGTGTCTAAGGGAGTTGCCACTAATGTCACACCATTCACTAGACTCTGATTAGTGTTAACGTTCCTAATTAATATAATAATAGCATTTTTCTTTAAAACCAGTTGTTGATGTGGTTAACCGAACGGTTTTAAAAGTTCAAGCGATCTCCAGGGTAGGCCTATAACTGAACATTGTTTATTTTTTAAATTGAACAGAATCAGAACTGAGATAAACCTTACTCTCTCCAGGTAACGAACCGGAAATTTCATATTCATTCATTGTTCTACAACCACCATTTTTTGGACATAGAATGCCGATAAACAGAAGGGTGCAACATGTTGTTCACTGTTGGTTCAAAAATGGTTCAAATGGCTCTAAGCTCTATGGGACTTAACATCCGAGGTCATCAGTCACCTAGACTTAGAACTACTTAAACCTAACTAACCTAAGGACATCACACACATCCAATCCCTAGGCAGGATTCGAATCTGCGACCGTAGCAGCAGTGCGGTTCTGGACTAAAGCGCCTAGAACCACTCGGCCTATTGTTAATTGATTCTGGCACTGAATATGGTGGTGATAAAGCTACCGAAATTACAGTGACAGTATTTAGAAAGTTTTATCGCTTCATTGAAGTAATCTGTTTGATTGTATAAATCACCATCACTCAATTTAAGTACAATTCAGTGGAATCGGGATCACCATTTGGCGTCATATTTTGAATCAACTCATGAATTTTAACGTGAGAACGTAAGGGCGGTCATTTAACTATAGTTCCGACAATGACTCTTCTATAGGCATGTCTAACGACGGACAACACTTGACGGAAACCTCCATAAGACAGAATTAGTTTCCCTCCATAAGGGGCGTTATTATTCATCTAGTCCCTCAAAAGTCAAGCGACAACGCTGTTGTGCTTAATAGTTAAATTAGGTTGTCGACAGAGGGCGCCTTCTGAATTCTATAGATCGTGTATGACCGATACCGAGTGACAGACTACGCTTACGTAAACAATCTAAACAACTATAAGAGTTTTTGTGAATGTTAGTTAAACAGATTGCCTGCACATACTACTTTACACATTGTTTTCATAAATAAAATTTTGTAACGAAAACAATAACTTCAAAATGTAAGTGTATTTCTCGTCGTTGTTGGTTAACGAAATCTTGAAAATGATATCTCAGTCATCAATTTTGATTAAGTAATATGGGATATATGCCGTACTTGCAAAAAAGATGAGGAATAAGGCATATACGAGTAGTATGATTATTACTGCACACATGGTATATAATGTATTGTGACATTGTCTCGCTAATATGCGTGCAATAAATGAGAATTGCAATAAGTACCCTTGCAGACCTCCCCCAATGAACCATGGACCTTGCCGTTGGTGGGGAGGCTTGCGTGCCTCAGCGATACAGATAGCCGTACCGTAGGTGCAACCACAACGGAGGGGTATCTGTTGAGAGGCCAGACAAACGTGTGGTTCCTGAAGAGGGGCAGCAGCCTTTTCAGTAGTTGCAAGGGCAACAGTCTGGATGATTGACTGATCTGGCCTTGTAACAATAACCAAAACGGCCTTGCTGTGCTGGTACTGCGAACGGCTGAAAGCAGGGGGAAACTACGGCCGTAATTTTTCCCGAGGGCATGCAGCGTTACTGTATGATTAAATGATGATGGCGTCCTCTTGGGTAAAATATTCCGGAGGTAAAATAGTCCCCCATTCGGATCTCCGGGCGGGGACTACTCATGGGGATGTCGTTATCAGGAGAAAGAAAACTGGCGTTCTGCGGATTGGAGCGTGGAATGTCAGATCACTTAATCGGGCAGGTAGGTTAGAAAATGTAAAAAGGGAAATGGATAGGTTAAAGTTAGATATAGTGGGAATTAGTAAAGTTCGGTGGCAGGAGGAACAAGACTTCTGGTCAGGTGACTACAGCGTTATAAACACAAAATCAAATAGGGGTAATGCAGGAGTAGGTTTAATAATGAATAGGAAAATAGGAATGCGGGTAAGCTACTACAAACAGAATAGTGAACGCATAATTGTGGCCAAGATAGATACGAACCCCACACCTACTACAGTAGTACAAGTATATATGCCAACTAGCTCTGCAGATGTCGAAGAAATTGAAGAAATGATGAGATAAAAGAAATTATTCGGATAGTGAAGGGTGACGAAAATTTAATAGTCATGGGTGACTGGAATTCGAGAGTAGGAAAAGGGAGAGAAGGAAACGTAGTGGGTGAATATGGATTGGGGGAGAGAAATGAAAGAGGAAGCCGTCTGGTAGAATTTTGCACAGAGCATAACTTAATCATAGCTAACACTTGGTTTAAGAATCATGAAAGAAGGTTGTATACATGGAAGAACCCTGGAGACACTAAAAGGTATCAGATAGATTATATAATGGTAAGACAGAGATTTGGGAAGCAGGTTTTAAATTGTAAGACATTTCCAGGGGCAGATGTGGACCCTGACCACAATCTATTGGTTATGAACTGTAGATTAAAACTGAAGAAACTGCAAAAAGGTGGGAACTTAAGGAGATGGGACCTGGATAAACTGAAAGAACTAGAGGTTGTACAGAGTTTCAGGGAGAGCATAAGGGAACAATTGACAGGAATGGGGGAAAGAAATACAGTAGAAGAAGAATGGGTAGCTTTGAGGGATGAAGTAGTGAAGGCAGCAGACGATCAAGTAGGTAAAAAGACGAGGGCTAGTAGAAATCCTTGGGTACCAGAAGAAATATTGAATTGAATTGATGAAAGGAGAAAATATAAAAATGCAGTAAATGAAGCAGGCAATAAGGAATACAAACGTCTCAAAAATGAGATCGACAGGAAGTGCAAAATGGCTAAGCAGGGATGGCTAGAGGACAAATGTAAGGATGTAGAGGCTTATCTCACTAGGGGTAAGATAGATACTGCCTTCAGGAAAATTAAAGAGACCTTTGGAGATAAGAGAACCACTTGTATGAACATCAAGAGCTCAGATGGAAACCCAGTCCTAAGCAAAGAAGGGAATGCAGAATGGTGGAAGGAGTATATAGAGGGTCTATACAAGGGCGATGTACTTGAGGACAATATTATAGAAATGGAAGAGGATGTAGATGAAGATGAAATGTGAGATACGATACTGCGTGAAGAGTTTGGCAGAGCACTGAAAGACCTGAGTCGAAACAAGGCCCCCGGAGTAGACAACATTCCATTGGAACTACTGACGGCCTTGGGAGAGCCAGTCCTGACGAAACTCTACCATCTGGTGAGAAAGATGTATGAAACAGGCGAAATACCCTCAGACTTCAAGAAGAAAATAATAATTCCAATCCCAAAGAAAGCAGGTGTTGACAGATGTGAAAATTACCGAACAGTCAGTTTAATAAGCCACAGCTGCAAAATACTAACACGAATTCTTTACAGACGTATGGAAAAACTAGTAGAAGCTGACCTCGGGGAAGATCAGTTTGGATTCCGTAGAAATACTGGAAAACGTGAGGCAATACTGACCTTACGACTTATCTTAGAAGAAAGATTAAGGAAAGGCAAACCTACGTTTCTAGCATTTGTAGACTTAGAGAAAGCTTTTGACAATGTTGATTGGAATACTCTCTTTCAAATTCTGAAGGTGGCAGGGGTAAAATACAGGGAGCGAAAGGCTATTTACAATTTGTACACAAACCAGATGGCAGTTATAAGAGTCGAGGGACATGAAAGGGAAGCAGTTGTTGGGAAGGTAGTAAGACAGGGTTGTAGCCTCTCCCCGATGTTATTCAATCTGTATATTGAGCAAGCTGTAAAGGAAACAAAATAAAAATTCGGAGTAGGTATTAAAGTCCATGGAGAAGAAAAGAAAACTTTGAGGTTCGCAGATGACATTGTAATTCTCTCGGAGACAGCAAAGGATTTGGAAGAGCAGTTGAACGGAATGGATAGCGTCTTGAAAGGAGGATATAAGATGAACATCAACAAAAGCAAAACGAGGATAATGGAATGTAGTCGAATTAAGTCGGGTGATGCTGAGGGAATTAGATTAGGAAATGAGACACTTAAAGTAGTAAAGGAGCTTTGCTATTTGGGGAGCAAAATAACTGATGATGGTCGAAGTAGAGAGGATATAAAATGTAGACTGGCAATGGCAAGGAAAGCGTTTCTGAAGAAGAGAAATTTGTTACCATAGAGTATAGATTTGTGTCAGGAAGTCATTTCTGAAAGTATTTTTATAGAGTGTAGCCATGTATGGAAGTGAAACATGGACGATAAATAGTTTGGACAAAAAGAGAATAGAAGCTTTCGAAATGTGGTGCTACAGAAGAATGCTGAAGATTAGATGGGTAGATCACATAACTAATGAGGAAGTATTGAATAGGATTGGGGAGAAGAGAAGTTTGTGGCACAACTTGACCAGAAGGCGGGATCGGTTGGTAGTACATGTTCTGAGGCATCAAGGGATCACCAATTTAGTATTGGAGGGCAGCGTGGAGGGTAAAAATCGTAGAGGGAGACCAAGAGATGAATACACTAAGCAGATTCAGAAGGATGTAGGTTGCAGTAGGTACTGGGAGATGAAGAAGCTTGCACAGGATAGAGTAGCATGGAGAGCTGCATCAAACCAGTCTCAGGACTGAAGACCACAACAACAACAACAACCTTGCAGAAGAAAAACATTTAATCTGATCTCTTAAATAAACTTGGCTGCAGGAGGATTGTGGTTTCTGTACTAGTAAGTGGTTTTCTATTAGTTTACATCAGATTTGGTTAGTGAAAAGTGCTCTACAGTTCAGGTTCTTGTCCTCCGGATTTGATTAGGTTTGAAATCATTTCCAGTTTTTCGTTTCTTAAACTAAACGTTACTGTAAAAACTTAGCATTCTGTAAAAATTACAGCAATGATGACCCAATCAGAATTGCAGACGCCGTTGTGTAAGACCTAAAAGCAGTGAAAATAGAGATGACGGATGTGCGCTGTGCTGCGAGTGCTTTATGTGTGTACTGTGTACAAAGCTTCACCAAGTTTTACGAATGTGTATCACAGTGTTCGGTGCTCTAAAACTTAGAATGTTGCTTATTAAATCGATAATTATTGAACTGTGGAGTGCATACACCATCTGTCCAGAAAGTTCCGCGGTCGATTTCATTTCTGGGGTACGAGCAGTAGCTACGGTGACAGTTTGAAGTAACAAGCCGCGGTACCCGCCCTCGTGGTTTATGGCTCCTTGCCACGATTCGCGCGGTTCCCCACCCCCCTGAGGCTCGAGTCCTCCCTCGGGTATGGGTATGGTGTGTGTTTGCCCTTAGCGTAAGTTAGTTTAAGTTAAATTAAGTAGTGTGTAAGCCTAGGGACCGATTATCTCAGCATTTGGTCCCATAGGAACTTACAGGAAATTTCCAAATTTTTTTGAACCAGCAACTGCAAACAACAGACGTGCATTGGACTAGTCAGTTGTGAGCAGGCAGTGATAAGTAGTTGACGTGCGACGGTAATGTTGCATCATAGTTGTGCCATAAATCACAATGAAGCACTAACTCTGAAACAAGTGCTCAAAACTGTTTCGAAGAAGAGGCAAGTATGTACAAAGTATGTCCCACTCGCCTTGACTCTAACAAGAACATAGACGCGTGAACGCCTACCTCTTGGACTGAAGTGCAGGACGCATATAGTTCTTTTCTGGAAAAAATCATTACGAGTGATGAGACTTGCTGTTGTCCATATGAACAAAGCACAAAATGACAATGCGCATAAAGTCACACGAAGAAAAAATGAGAGTTACAAGACAAATCACTAACGAGGTCGTACACCAGTCTAGACGTACTTGACAATGGCAATAAAAGCCGAAACAATCTGTCGTGAATATAGATTACTTATTATAAGCAGCTGTTTGGTGCAACCATTCTAATAAACACGTCGTTATGAGACATATGTTATGCTGATGGCGTTGAGAAGAAAAAATTTGGCAAATTGCTGTATATAAATTATAATGGTTATAAGAAATAAAATTATTACTTCAAGCTGTCAATCTGTCCTTATCAATTAAACTATTCATAAAACACAGTCGCACATGTAAAACATGTGTTAAACTGGAATATTACTTGTGCTTTGGAATTACTGACTTTACCAGGAAGTGAAAAGCACCACAGATTCTTCTTTAACTCTCCATTCATTTTATATGCAGTAATTCTTTGACTATTTAAATTCTTTATCGGTGCAGTAGTTTGAATAAGTCCAGTGAGGCCAAATACACATCGATGACTAGTGCATTCTGTTGTGGCATCGCTGCCACTCTAAGGCAAAATCTGTGATGATATGTGGCGGCTTACGAGTACTGTACTAGCCTCTGGTAGCTGGTGACCACTGCGTGTCGTTATTTGGCCTAAGGCAACAACGATGTTGTGTTATTGCGAGACGGGCTAGGGTCGCTTTGTTTAACCTGCCAAATTATTGATAATGCACGGAACTCGCAAGCTGATTTTGGCCGAGCGGATCTAGGCGCTCAGTCCGGAACTGCGCGACTGCTACGGTCACAGGTTCGAATCCTGCCTCGTCCTTAGGTTAGTTAGGTTTAAGTAGTTCTAAGTTCTAGGGGACCGATGACGTCAGATGTTAAGTCCCATAGTGCTCAGAGCCATTTGAACCATTTTTTTTTGGGCAAGCTGATTTAAACATTTTTGGAACGTTACTGTCGACAGCCGTTAAACAATGTATAAAATGCATATTTGAATTATCAGCTGTTTTTATTTTACACCCAAACATCTCCCGGTTTCGGTCTCGGACCATCTTCATGGATGAAGGGTTAAAATGGTTTAAGCCACCACATCGCATTAGTCGTTATTTAAAATGTGTAGTGCCCCCCTGATCTTCTCTTCAGTACTGCTCTGTATACATTTAGTATTCGTATGTTTGCTTTTAAAGTCATGTGTCATATATTTACGTTCATGGTATGCACTACACATTGTAAGTAATGACTAATGCAATAAAGTGGCTTAAACCATTTTAACTCTTCATCCACGAAGATGGTCCAAGACAGAAACCGATATATGTTTGCGTGTAAAATAAAAACAGCTGATAGTTCAAATATGCATTTTATGCGTTCTGATTTCTCATCCGTCGGGATTTTGGTTGTGTTGCCGAGAAATGTGACCAGAAGTGGCGCACCGCCATAATAGGTGCGCTACTATCTGGAACAAATAGCTGTTGATTTTGTAGTAGAATCATTCAGGACCCAACAGTCCACCAGAAAGAAGGGGCCGCGGCGCTGTGGGCCCTCCTGACCCACTCCACCTTCTGACAACTTGGTGGGTGCGCCTCCTCGCTGTACGTTTGGCTCCCTGAGTGCAGTCATTCATCGCAGAGTTGGCTACCTCCGAAACGTTCCTGCCCATCTCCACACCCTGCCGACGCCAGTGCTGTGGCTCACGTAACAGGGATCGGTGCCAGGCCCTGAGTGCAGGTGCCAGTAAATCAGAGCAAGAGTCGGTGTTGCAGCCAGCTGGCTGGTCGCCAGCGGCCACCTAACCAGCTACCGCCCTCTTCCCATGTATCAGGGCGTTTTCGTCTCCACATATCAACGCAATAATGATGTAAAAATAGAAAATAAATTATTGATTCTGACAGCTGCTTCTCTCTGGGCCTCCATGGTCCTGCCGCTGAGCCTCAACCTTCAGTCATTTAATGTAGCCACCCTGCCGCCCTCATCTGGTGTCAGAAGTGGTGGCATCATCTTCAATGGACAGCAGAGGGTGTGTCATCCACGCAGTGCAATGTCTAGACCTCAAACTGCACTGCCAACACAGTGGGGTATGTGGGAAAACCGTTCGTTAGTCGTGGAGTATGTGACAGACATGGGGGCTAGGAGAGTCTCACAATAACTTTAGGGTTATTTTATCTACACCGGAGTAACCGGCTGACGTGACTAACATTTGGGGTAACAGCAAGGGACAATATTTGGAGACTGTTAGATGTTTGCTGTGTAACCTGCTTGGTCGTTCTGCGCCATGCACTGAATCAACATCTGTTAACTTGTTTTATGTGCTACTTTTCTGGCCACGTTGCGAGGCAATGTAGGGAGTCTAGATGGATGATGAGCAGGCCAAAGTATAATTTGTTACTCTTTTTTCTTTCGTTATTATTGCTTATCTATGTTGTGTGTGAATGAGTGGTAAATGTGTTACAATGGCAGAATCAGAGAAGCAGGATGTTACAGGTCGAGAGTTAGTTCAAGTTAATGAAGTAGCGCAATGAAGAGCAGATAATATGGACTTGCAGAACAAGTTTGCAGTTAAGAATGAGGCAATAACGATGTTCCAGGCACCGAATCTTGTAATATAACCAGTTGCTACTAATATAGTCAGTCCCTTTTCTGGAAGATGATCTGAGGATATGATGTCGTTCGTCGAGGATCTGACAATGTCGACGAGTATTGGTTGTTGGTTCGATAGCCAGTTGTTGCAGGTAACAAAATTACGTCTAGCAGGAGAGGTAGAACCTATAGCGAGATACACGGCAGCACTGAGGAAATTGGAGACATTTGGGCAGCTAAAACAGAGGTTTCTGCAGAGTACAAGAAACAGAACAGTGCAAGGTTGTTTTAGGAACAGCTGAGCGCCATTACAGGAGGATCGTACAAACATACCGCCGTTCGAGTCTCGTACAGATTCCCGTATGGAGGACATAGTGACAGTCATCCCTGGGGTTGTGAAGCAGCTGAATGGGTTGAAAATAAATAAATCGCCAGGTCCTGATGGGATTCCAATTCGGTTTTACAGAGAGTACTCTACTGCATTGGCTCCTTACTTAGCTTGCATTTATCGCGAATCTCTTGCCCAACGTAAAGTCCCGAGCGACTGGAAAAAAGCGCAGGTGACGCCTGTGTATAAGAAGGGTAGAAGGACGGATCCTCAAAATTACAGACCAATATCCTTAACATCGGTTTGTTGTAGGATTCTCGATCATATTCTCAGTTCGAATATAATGAATTCCTTTGAGACAGAGAAGTTGCTGTCCATGCATGAGCACGGCTTTAGAAAGCATCGCTCCTGCGAAACGCAACTTGCCCTTTTTTCACATGATATCTTATGAACAATGGATGAAGGGTATCAGACGGATGCCCTAGTCCTTGTCTTCCGGAAAGCGTTTGACTCGGTGCCCCACTGCAGACTCCTAACTAAGGTACGAGCATATGGGATTGGTTCCCAAGTATGTGAGTGGCTCGAAGACTTCTTACGTAGTAGAACCCAGTACGTTGTCCTCGATGGTGAGTGTTAATCGGAGGTGAGGGTATCATCTGAAGTGCCCCAGGGAAGTGTGGTAGGTCCGCTGTTGTTTTCTATCTACATATATGATCTTTTGGATAGGGTGGATAGCAATGTGCGGCTGTTTGCTGATGATGCTGTGGTGTACGGGAAGATGTCGTCGTTGAATGACTGTAGGAGGATACAAGATGACTTGGACAGGATTTGTGATTGATGTAAAGAATGGCAGCTAACTCTAAACATAGATAAATGTAAATTAATGCAGATGAATAGGAAAAAGAATCCTGTAATGTTTGAATACTCCATTAGTAGTGTACCGCTTGACACAGTCACGTCGATTAAATATTTCGGCGTAACATTGCAGAGCGATATAAAGTGGGACAAGCATGTAATGGCAGTTGTGGGGAAGGCGGATAGTCGTCTTCGGTTAATTGGTAGAATTTTGGGAAGATGTGGTTCATCTGTAAAGGAGACCGCTTATAAAACACTAGTACGACCTATTCTTGAGTACTGCTCGAGCGTTTGGGATCCCTATCAGGTCGGATTGAGGGAGGACATAGAAGCAATTCAGAGGCGGGCTGCTAGATTTGTTACTGGTAGGTTTGGTCATCACGCGAGTGTTACGAAAATGCTTCAGGAACTCGGGTGGGAGTCTCTAGAAGAAAGGAGGCGTTCTTTTCGTGAATCGCTACTGAGGAAATTTAGAGAACCAGCATTTGAGGCGTATTATAGTTTTTGAGAGTTGTAGCATCGCGTTTTAGTACCCGAATAGTGTAAATTCGCGTAGTCTCCTTCCGCCGCCGAGCAGTGTCAGCAGTGCGCAAGTAGCAGCATTACTGCATTTACTAGGCAATCTTGTATTTTAATAACCGTTTAAATTTTGTCGATTTGTTTGCGCTCTCTGTGGATTAGTTCAGACGTTCTTTGCAAAACAGTTTTTAGCATGGATAGGGACTGCAACTGCTGTGTTCGGATGCAGGCTGAGTTGGCATCCCTTCGCTCCCAGCTTCAGGCAGTGTTGGCTTCGGTCACACAGCTTGAGGCTGTTGCCAATGGGCATCACTGTGAGGGTCCGGATGGGGGTTTGTCGGGGACGGCCAGCTCGTCCCACGCATCCCCCGATCGGACTACGACTGTGGTTGCCCGGGATACTGCCCGCATTGAGGCTGATTCCTCACCTGTGGTAGAGTGGGAGGTCGTCTCAAGGTGTGGCAGGGGGCAAAAGACATTCCGGAGGGCTGAACGGAAGGCCTCTCCAGTTTGTCTGACGAACCGGTTTCAGGCTCTGTCTCAGGCTGATACTGATCTTCGGCCTGACATGGCTGCTTGTCCTGTTCCAGAGGTTGCCCCTCAGTCTGCAAGATCCGGGCGGTCGCAGAGGGTGCGCTTACTGGTAGTTGGGAGCTCCAACGTCAGGCGCGTAATGGGGCCCCTTAGGGAAATGGCAGCAAGAGAGGGGAAGAAAATCAATGTGCACTCCGTGTGCATACCGGGGGGAGTCATTCCAGATGTGGAAAGGGTCCTTCCGGATGCCATGAAGGGTACAGGGTGCACCCATCTGCAGGTGGTCGCTCATGTCGGCACCAATGATGTGTGTCGCTATGGATCGGAGGAAATCCTCTCTGGCTTCCGGCGGCTATCTGATTTGGTGAAGACTGCCAGTCTCGCTAGCGGGATGAAAGCAGAGCTCACCATCTGCAGCATCGTCGACAGGACTGACTGCGGACCTTTGGTACAGAGCCGAGTGGAGGGTCTGAATCAGAGGCTGAGACGGTTCTGCGACCGTGTGGGCTGCAGATTCCTCGACTTGCGCCATAGGGTGGTGGGGTTTCGGGT
Organism: Schistocerca americana; assembly: GCF_021461395.2. Taxonomy (NCBI): domain Eukaryota; kingdom Metazoa; phylum Arthropoda; class Insecta; order Orthoptera; family Acrididae; genus Schistocerca; species Schistocerca americana. Next base: position 382,635,098 of record NC_060119.1, read on the forward strand.
TCCGCTGGATAGGTCAGGAGCCCACTACACGCAACAAGCGGCTACACGGGTAGCAGGGGTTGTGTGGCGTGGGCTGGGCGGTTTTTTTAGGTTAGATGGCCTTGGGCAAGTACAGAAAGGGCAACAGCCTCAACGGGTGCGGGGCAAAGTCAGGACATGCGGGGACCAAGCAGCAATCGGAATTGTAATTGTCAACTGTCGAAGCTGCGTTGGTAAAGTACCAGAACTTCAAGCGCTGATAGAAAGCACCGAAGCTGAAATCGTTATAGGTACAGAAAGCTGGCTTAAGCCAGAGATAAATTCTGCCGAAATTTTTACAAAGGTACAGACGGTGTTTAGAAAGGATAGATTGCATGCAACCGGTGGTGGAGTGTTCGTCGCTGTTAGTAGTAGTTTATCCTGTAGTGAAGTAGAAGTGGATAGTTCCTGTGAATTATTATGGGTGGAGGCTACACTCAACAACCGAGCTAGGTTAATAATTGGCTCCTTTTACCGACCTCCCGACTCAGCAGCATTAGTGGCAGAACAACTGAGAGAAAATTTGGAATACATTTCACATAAATTTTCTCAGCATGTTATAGTCTTAGGTGGAGATTTCAATTTACCAGATATAGACTGGGACACTCAGATGTTTAGGACGGGTGGTAGGGACAGAGCATCGAGTGACATTACACTGAGTGCACTATCCGAAAATTACCTCGAGCAATTAAACAGAGAACCGACTCGTGGAGATAACATCTTGGACCTACTGATAACAAACAGACCCGAACTTTTCGACTCTTTAAGTGCAGAACAGGGAATCAGTGATCATAAGGCCGTTGCAGCATCCCTGAATATGGAAGTTAACAGGAATATAAAAAAAGGGAGGAAGGTTTATCTGTTTAGCAAGAGTAATAGAAGGCAGATTTCAGACTACCTAACAGATCAAAACGAAAATTTCTGTTCCGACACTGACAATGTTGAGTGTTTATGGAAAAAGTTCAAGGCAATCGTAAAATGCGTTTTAGACAGGTACGTGCCGAGTAAAACTGTGAGGGACGGGAAAAACCCACCGTGGTACAACAACAAAGTTAGGAAACTACTGCGAAAGCAAAGAGAGCTTCACTCCAAGTTTAAACGCAGCCAAAACCTCTCAGACAAACAGAAGCTAAACGATGTCAAAGTTAGCGTAAGGAGGGCAATGTGTGAAGCGTTCAGTGAATTTGAAAGTAAAATTCTGTGTACCGACTTGACAGAAAATCCTAGGAAGTTCTGGTCTTACGTTAAATCAGTAAGTGGCTCGAAACAGCATATCCAGACACTCCGGGATGATGATGGCATTGAAACAGAGGATGACACGCGTAAAGCTGAAATACTAAACACCTTTTTCCAAAGCTGTTTCACAGAGGAAGACCGCACTGCAATTCCTTCTCTAAATCCTCGCACAAAACGAAAAAATGGCTGACATCGAAATAAGTGTCCAAGGAATAGAAAAGCAACTGGAATCACTCAATAGAGGAAAGTCCACTGGACCTGACGGGATACCAATTCGATTCTACACAGAGTACGCGAAAGAACTTGCCCCCCTTCTAACAGCCGTGTACCGCAAGTCTCTAGAGGAACGGAGGGTTCCAAATGATTGGAAAAGAGCACAGGTAGCCCCAGTCTTCAAGAAGGGTCGTCGAGCAGTTGCGCAAAACTATAGACCTATATCTCTGACGTCGATCTGTTGTAGAATTTTAGAACATGTTTTTTGCTCGAGTATCATGTCGTTTCTGGAAACCCAGAATCTACTATGTAGGAATCAACATGGATTCCGGAAACAGCGATCGTATGAGACCCAACCCGCTTTATTTGTTCATGAGACCCAGAAAATATTAGATACAGGCTCCCAGGTAGATGCTATTTTTCTTGACTTCCGGAAGGCGTTCGATACAGTTCCGCACTGTCGCCTGATAAACAAAGTAAGAGCCTACGGAATATCAGACCAGCTGTGTGGCTTGATTGAAGAGTTTTTAGCAAACAGAACACAGCATGTTGTTATCAATGGAGAGACGTCTACAGACGTTAAAGTAATCTCTGGCGTGCCACAGGGGAGTGTTATGGGACCATTGCTTTTCACAATATATATAAATGACCTAGTAGATAGTGTCGTAAGTTCCATGCGGCTTTTCGCGGATGATGCTGTAGTATACAGAGAAGTTGCAGCATTAGAAAATTGTAGCGAAATGCAGGAAGATCTGCAGCGGATAGGCACTTGGTGCAGGGAGTGACAACTGTCCCTCAACATAGACAAATGTAATGCATTACGAATACATAGAAAGAAGGATCCTTTATTGTATGATTATATGATAGCGGAACAAACACTGGTAGCAGTTACTTCTGTAAAATATCTGGGAGTATGCGTGCGGAACGATTTGAAGTGGAATGATCATATAAAATTAATTGTTGGTAAGGCGGGTACCAGGTTGAGATTCATTGGGAGAGTGCTTAGAAAATGTAGTCCATCAACAAAGGAGGTGGCTTACAAAACACTCGTTCGACCTATACTTGAGTATTGCTCATCAGTGTGGGATTCGTACCAGATCGGTTTGACAAAGGAGATAGAGAAGATCCAAAGAAGAGCGGCGCGTTTCGTCACAGGGTTATTTGGTAACCGTGATAGCGTTACGGAGATGTTTAATAAACTCAAGTGGCAGACTCTGCAAGAGAGGCGCTCTGCATCGCGGTGTAGATTGCTCGCCAGGTTTCAAGAGGGTGCGTTTCTGGATGAGGTATCGAATATATTGCTTCCCCCTACTTATGCCTCCCGAGGAGATCACGAATGTAAAATTAGAGAGATTAGAGCGCTCACGGAGGCTTTCAGACAGTCGTTCTTCCCGCGAACCATACGCGACTGGAACAGGAAAGGGAGGTAATGACAGTGGCACGTAAAATGCCCTCCGCCACACACTTTTGGGTGGCTTGCGGAGTATAAATGTAGATGTAGATGTAGACTGCAGTACAGTTTTACTGCCGCCAACTTATGTTTCACGGAAAGACCACAAAGATAAGGTAAGAGAGATTAGGGCTCGTACAGGGGCATATAGGCAGTCATTTTTCCCTCGTTCTGTTTGGGAGTGGAACAGGGAGAGAAGATGCTAGTTGTGGTACGAGGTACCCTCCGCCACGCACCGTATGGTGGATTGCGGAGTATGTATGTAGATGTAGAGGGAAGGAGAATCCTTAGACGAATTTGCCGTTTGAGTAAATAAAGTAATCCTATGTACTTATGATCTGGGTCAGAGTGATAAAGAAAATGAAGTTTTACTGCAAGAGGTCGAGCAAAGGCCACTCTATACTTTCTTAAGAGGCTTGTCACTGGATATGTCAAGACGAACGTGCACAGGTGCGCCTAAGGATGTCAGTTCGGTCGTTATATTGGCGATGGAAGGAGAGGAGGTTGATGTGTCAGTGGGTGTGCATGACAGGCAGGCATATTCTCTGTGTGTGTGTGAGCCGTTATGGATGTGGATGAACAGGCCATGTGCAGAGGCAGCGTAGTGAGCCTTGGTGGAAAGAGGAGGACATATATCGGCAACAGCATTATGGTAACAGTAACAGGGGTGTGCAGCTAGGTGGGATGAGAGCAGCTGTTAAACGCAAGAGGGCATCTAAAGACCACTAAAAGCTCGTCCACTAGAAGCAACAAGTATATATCCAGAAGCAGAATGTGCAGCAATGGATTTAGTAAGGGGCAGAAAGTATAAGTTTTGGTTGAACACAAGAATGTTTGTGTAAGTAGCCTAGGACCTAGCGGGCTGGAGATAACTGAACCCACCGAACTGTAGGTTGCGTAGGTTTCGAATTAGTAATAAAGGCCATTAGGGTCAGTGGAGATATATTTTCAAGCGGAGGCGGTTGGCTTTAAGTAGTGTGAGGAAGTAGTGCCGCATATGACATTGGTCCTGGGGTGGAATTTTTGCATCAACATCATGCCAAAATTGATCTTCGTCAGCATGTGGAGGAACGTAGTGGCAAGATATTCCAGCCAGGAAAAGCCGTTGACAATGTAGGTCGACTGTGAGCTGTCTCTATCATAGTGGACAATAAGATTAAACCACATACAAATATAGTAAGGCTTGATTCGCCTGACTGTCTGCCAGGTGTCATTGGGAAGTCGCTCTGGGTGAGTGCAGAGACAAACTTACCAGTTAATATGTTATACATAATAGAGATGTTGGAAGGAAACAATTTGTTGGATTTTTTAGGCTGTCTGGTTAAAGGGGGTATCACACACGTATGGGACAAAGACGGAAATTTTGATAACGCTGGCGTTAAGAAGTGAAGTTGACAAAGGGGGCGTAAATAGGGAGTTTTGACATTCTGGAGGAGGATGGTTGGTGCACAGGTTGAGTAAGCTACGGGCAGCCACAGGACATCGCTGAGACTACATTATATAAAAAGAAAGGTGGAGCATCTAAAGGGAATAGACAGAATTCAAATGAAGGCGTCATTAGAACACGAGGATTTGCTTTTTCCTTTGAGTGTGTTGCCAATGCCACTGAGTTCTGACAGGAAATGAAGTAGTGATATGTCGCAAACTGCATAGAATTTCTCCTTATTTACAGCTGACTCTGGAGGAGCTGATCAACTACCAGTTGGCTGAATGAGCAGGAGAAGAGATTAATAGTCGATGGAGAACAGGAAATGTGATTCTGTGAAAGACGTCTCTGGATAGTTCTAACAAATACAGATTCTGCTTACTTAATAGTAAGGCTGTAACAGAAGCATACCCCAAACCCAACATCACAGAGGTGAACGGCAACCCGGAGCAGTGCCGGTATTTATCTACCATAGAATTAAGAGGTTGATTCCATCAGTGGAAGGTAGCTGTGGAAGACTGACCAAAGACAGTTTTTTCGTTACCCTAAGTTAATTATCAGAGGAAGCTGTTCTGATTGGAGAATGCTCCTGCGACATTTCAGCGTTTGTTGGATAGAATATTGAGGGAGTTGAAGCCTCGACAGTGTCTAGTTCGCATGGGCGATATACTTGTGCCCTCATGACACATTGAGTAACACAAACAACGGTTGAGAGAGGTATTAAGAAGTTGTGGGCTGCACGTCTCACGCTGAGTATGTATAGGTGTCGTTCTGTACTGGAGTGAGCAGTTTACTTAGGACAAGTATTAGCAAAGGTGGGATGAAAATCGATCGAAGATTGGCGTATGAGGTACAAGATTTTCCAATGTCAAAGGCAGGTAAAGAAGTACGATTATTACTGGAACTATTATCGAAGTTCATGAGGGATTTTCTGATATAATGTGACCTCTCATGCGACGTTTGATAAGAGTCTCAATATGGGTCGAGGAATGCTAGGGCGCATTCAAGGACATGATGAGAGATTTGACATCAAGTCCAGTTTTAATTTTCTCAGTGTTCCCAGAAGGAGCTTATATTATCTTGTGATACATCTAACCATGCTTTATTGTGCATCCTAGATCAAGAGGTTAATGGTAAGGAACACCATGTGGCTTTTTCATTGAGACAACATAATAGATCTCGGAAAAACTATTCACAGATAGATAATTAATTACTTAGCCTTACACATTCAGCTGACAGAAGTCATGGGATCGCGAAATGTAGACATACAGATGGTGGTAGTATCCCGTACACAAGGTATTGGCAGGGCTGCCATTCGTACTCATTGATTATGGTCACGAGGCGGAAATTAACAGATTTTGAACGTGGAACGCTTGTTGGAGCTAGAAGTACGGGACATTCCATTTCGGAAATCTTTAGAGAATTCAATATTCCCAGATCCACAGTGTCAAGAATGTGCTAAAAATACCAAATTTCAGGCATTAGCTCTCACCATGGTTAACGGAGTGATCGATGACCTTCACTTAATGATCAAGTGCAGCGATGTTTGTGTAGAGTTGTCAGTGCTAACAGACAAGCAACAATGCGAGAAATAACTGCAGAAATAAATGTGGGATATACACAAACGTATACGTTACGACAGCGTGGAGAAATTTGGAATTAATGGGCTTTGGCAGCACACGACTAACGTGAGTGCCTCTGCAAACAGGATGACAACGCAGCACCTCTCCTGAGCTTCTGACCATTTCAGTTGGACCTTATACGACTGGGAAACCGTGGCCTGATAAGATGAGTACCTATCTATCGGTTGGTGAGAGCCAATGGTAGTGTTTGAAAATGGCGCATACCCTACAAAGTAATAGACGAGAACAAGGCAGTGTGCAAGCTGAGGGTGGCTCCATAATGGTGTGGCCTGTGCTTACAGGTACATGGAATGGACTGGATGCTCTGGTTCAACTGAGCCGATCATTGAATGTAAATGGCTATGTTTGGCGATTTGGAGACCATTTGCAGCCATTCGTGGACTTCATGTTTCCACACAACGGTAGAATTATTATGGACGACAAAGCGCCATGTCACTGGGCCCCAATTGCTTGTGATCGGTTTGAAACACATTCTGTACAATTCGAACAAATGATTTGGCCATGCAGAACGCCCGACACGAATCCCATTGAACATTTGTGGGACATAATAGAGACGTCAGTTCATGCACAAAACTCTGTCCCGTAAAACTTTCGCAATTATGGACGGCTATAGAGCCAGCATGGTTCTATGTTTCTGGACTCGACTTTTAACGATTTGTTGGTCCACGACACGTCGAGTTGCTGCCCTATGATAAGCAAAAGGAGGTTTGGTATGATAACAGGAGGTATGCCATGACTTTTCTCACCTGAGTGTATATGGCGTGACATATTTTTTGATATAGCCTTATGGGAAGAAATTTAATGAAGTGGCCAATCATGCTGCTCTAAAACGATTATTGGAGCTGAAAGACCCATTCAGCAGTGTAACAAGATGGGCTTTGAGACATAGTGAGTTTGACTATGAAGTGGTTCACAAGCCAGGAAAGAAACATTGAAAAGCTATGTGTCTGTTGTGTAAGGTAACCACATTAGACCCATTCCTGGTGGCGGTGCCAGATAAGTTGAAGAGGCATATGATCATGTGCTGTCTGGTCGTGTAAGATGCAGAGGAATGGACAAAAGGGTTGCCGAGAGACACTAGTGGAAGGGAATGAAGGGAGATGAAGAACTGTATGTAAGGAACTGTGTGCAGTATGTACAACGTGTGGACTTGAGTGACAAACAAGTATCATTACAGACACCAGCGCCAAAACTATTTGAAATGATCGGAGTGGGAATCGTTTTGTGCTGACAGTAATAGATCACTTTTCTTGGTAAGTGGAAATGATTGCTATGACAAACTAACAGGAAGTTACAGTCACACGTGCGATGGTCTACTAGTGAACACTTAAGTTTAGGTACTGCAGACGATGATTACAGATCAGTTTTGCGATGGCTCTGATGAAGGATTTATGTTGTTTGTTATGTGTGAAGCCATTAAGAAAGAGACCACTCCCCCGCAGTAGAATGGTAGCACGGAACAACCGCATTGGATGATAAGAAGGATGTTAAGTTACTAAGTGAATCATGAATGGGATAAATATCTGGAACTTCCTGGCAGATTAAAACTGTGTGTCAGACTGAGACTCGAACTCGGGACCTTTGCCTTTCGTGTGCAAGTGTTTTATGAAATGAGCTACCCAAGCAGGACTCACTACCCGTCCTCACAGCTTCACTTCTGCCATGTCTCTGTAATATCCTTTCCTCCAGAAGTGCTAGTCTTGCAAGGTTCACAGGAGAGCTTCTGTGAAGCTTGGAAGGTAGGAGGCGAGATACTGGCGGAAGTGAAGCTGTGAGGACGGGTCGTGAGTCGTGCTTGGGTAGCTGAATTGGTAGAGCAATTGCTCTTGAAAGGCAAAGGGCACGAATCCGATTCTCGCTCCGGTACACAGTTTTAATCTGCCAGGAAGTTTCATATCAGCCCACACACTGCTGCAGAGTGAAAGTTTTACTCTGGGGATAAATATCTATCGGTTGACGTGGTTGAATACATTTCATTGGCACACACCAGTACAGGGTTGACTCTGCGCTAGTTGGTGTACATAGGAAAAATGTTGACACTGTTGGATATGATTAAGATGAAAAGAGGCAAAGATGGAAAGTCAGTCCTGAGTTCACGAGAACAGTGAGAAAGGCTTGGAAGCAGGTTCAGAAGGCACAGAGGCACTAGAGAAACTGGAGGAATCTGAGACGGACAGGGAGCTTATTGCGGTGGCTGATGTTATCCGGCCCTTCCACACCGAAGGGGAAGAGAAAGAATTTTGTTCACGATATACTAACGACCCTATAAAGTGATAGAGACCACGTCACCAGTGTACGTTAGGCTACATTTGCTGACGAGGTCGAAAATAGTGCATTTTGGATGCCTGAGACCGTTCACAGGTGCTCTGGAGTCAATCTCAGAAGGACTGGGGCGAGAGAAAGAGGTAGAAAAGTTGAAGGAGAAGGGTACTCATGGAAGCGGCACTGTTCGCATGCTCCATTCAAGCCTTTCAGGTTAATAATGATGGGTCATTACACTGATGATCAAAGTTGGTGGTAACACAAGGATAAGCTACGCTAAATAACTCGCTTCCACAATGGCCATTTTGATCTGAAAATGCATTTAAATTGTGTTTTATTTTACTAGTCACGCTTTCTTAGTCCTCTCTTTACCTTCCCACGAAAATGTGAATGAAAGTGTGACTGGTATGTAGACAAGATAGAACAAACCAGAGATGAGTAGAGGGTGGTGGTTCTGCGAAGTGAAATTTGTGGGCAAGGTTGAGCAAAGAGTTTTGCAAAGATTTTCACAACGTATCCTTAGTTTAAACGGCGACAGGTAGTTTCACCAATGGGAGGCTTCTTCTCCCCAGTGGCTCTAACTGGAAGACGTTGGCCTGGGGCGTCATTTTAGGCACTGTGTAGTTGAAGGATCCAGAGTGTGGATATCTCCAAGTCGGGTGTACTGGTATGGAAAGAATACTAGTTGAAAAATGAGCTCTATTATCCTCGAAACGTATTAGTTAAAGTCAACATAGATAGGGAAATGCTCGAATACGTAATAATTTTCGTGTTTTTGACAGTTTAGATGATTGTAATAAAGTAGCTATGACAGAGTGTGGCGCTGGCTTTCAGCGTGGCATCTTTATGTTTGGAAATCAATAATGTAAACTTATTCAGTTAAAAGAGCAGATGAAATGGTTCATTTCTGTGTATGGGTGTATAAATTTTATTTTGCTTTGATGATCTTTTCTTTGTCTTATAGTGTTGAGTTCACTTCGCGCTGACACATAAAGGAATCTTACGCTACAAAATTTCAAAGTTTGCAGGCTATTACCAACCGATAATAATGAGATGGATAGTGCTGCGCACTGCTGCTGATAACGGTAACTATGAGAAATCGCTATAATTATATAAGCTTATTTGCTGGAACAGTTATTGAACGGATTTAGACTGACTTGAGATAATTTTCGGTATAATTTTTCGAATTTGGGGTCGCTTTCTTTGTACTTCCATTCCAGCGGTGTGCTGCATGCCAAGTTAGGGAGTCAATTCTCAGCGATCAGTTATCATTAGTGTGCGTTCTTTGTTATTGTTCAGTCATTGTTAAGGAAAACAGCAGCCCAGTGAGTGTATTTTCATTGACTAATGGTTATTATTTTTCATGTTTGCTTTGTGATGGGTGGTGGTACCACATGATCTGCCACATGTGCCTATGTGTGCTTTGTGCAGCATACAGAGGTTCAGGATGCAGTATTAGTTCAGTGAGATTCAGAATCATGATAGCCTGGCTATGCAATCATTATTCTGTTGCGAATTTTGAGTGCTTGAGTTTTAATTTCAAAATCGCGTTGGTAGCTCATCTAACGTATAATTATATAATTTTGTAATGCTTGTGTCAGTTAAATTCGGCAGACCGCCACAGTAAATTCTCTAAGAACGTCACGCGTAATTGATCGTATAGCTAACTAAATGCTCTGTCTGAAGTGATTACTAAACTTAAATTTTATTCAGTTCCTCGGTAACGTTCCTCAGTAGTTCCACTGACTGATGACTTACTTAATTATTCAATTAGCATGTTAACTTTTGAGTGTAGTTACGTTGTTATGAGATCTGATACCAGAACCATACTCTTTTGATCCCCGATGCTTAGCTTTCTCACTGCCAGCAAAATTCAAATCGCAGTAGTTAATATAGAGAGCATATTGCATTCCAGTGAAAATCGTGAGTTCTGAGTCAGGATTATTTCCATTTTATAAAACCTTCCTGCTACCTGATAGTGTGACGATCATTTATTGGCCCTAGAGAACCAAGATCAATCCCAACTGGGAAATATACATGTAGCCTTGTAGATGTAAAAGTTCTAATCTAAAGGGAAGACGAAACTGTTTTATGATTGTCAATTTGAGGAATAAATTCTGTATAATAAGATCTCTGAGTTGCTCTCGATATGAAGGCAACCTTTATTCATTCCCAGTGAAAATAAGCTCCCATTAGTTGCTTGTGTTTGATTCAGGAGGATAATTAAAGAAGTGAAAATAATTAAGTCCAGGATGATAAAGAATCATAAGTTGAAGGAAAACAGTTATGGACAAAAGCAGATCTCTACCCGCCTCTACAACGACTATGCTGGCTAATGACAGTTTCAGGGAACGCTATCCGTTGCGCATTATCTCAATTAATCTGAGTGATGGAAGTTAATTAACAGTATTCATTTAATTAATCGAGCCATAATAATTGGAAAAGTACCCTGTTGTAAGCAGTGAGTGGTAGCTTCAAGCTATAACTATCAAAACTATTAACATAAGAAAGTGAATAAAGCTCAGATTCGATAATAGCAGACGATGAAATCAGACAATAAACGTCAAAGTATAGATGAAGCTTATCGAGAAGTGTCAAATGCATTAAGGTTGAGGAAATAGTAGTGGCATTTTTTATTTGGTTTGTTGGTGCTTATTTAAGATATTATGTGCGAGGTATCGAGTTTAATATGTTAAAGACGAACGTATATGTTTTGTATTAGTTTTATTTTCGTGTGAAGGGCTGACCGGTAACAGCGGCTTTCTGAGTGGGAGAGAGGGTGATGGCAGTGTTGCTGTACACGGAGATCGAGGGTGAAAAGCATGAGAGTCGTGGCGGTGCTGTACCTCTTCACGTGGGGAGGAGTCGGAGTGATGCAGAACCGACAACTCGTTGAAGAAACTCTGTTTGCCAGACGAGAATATCGTTATTATTAGCCGTCAATGGAAGCTGAGTCTAGTTTTTAAAGCATGGAATTCTGGAATGAAGTAATGAAGTCAACAACAGTGGAGTACTTGGGAAGTTTTCGGAGAGTGTCAGAAGTTACATAAGCCGTATGATGAGTTACGAGAACAGATTCACCAAGCAGGGGAGGGCGAGCGCCGATCGCTACAGCGGTAGAAGAGAGGTTGGACAGTACTAGGAGAAGTAATCTGAAGACTGTGCTTGGAACGTCGGCTGCTAGTGATGTTAGAAATCTGAATGGGACAGCAGTGGCAGTGAAAGAGTTGACGGAAGATAATAAGTCATTCAACCGTGAAGTGGCATACCACCAGATAGTGAGCTACAAGAGCACAATGTTAAAAAATGTTAGTGTGCCTCGGCATATTAGAGGTGAGGCGATGGTGTACGCAAAGGCATTGGAGGACACGGTGAATCGAGACCTGGTGATCATTCAGGCACGAGCAGGTGCGCTGTATGCAAGAATCGCACTGACAAGAGTGCTGCAATCACTAGCGACAGTGTTTGGAACGCTGTAAAAGGACGAGGCATGTCCGTGTATTGGGATTAAGGTTGGTCAGGTGTGGAGTTTTAATTAGGTGCGCAGGGAGTGAGGGAGAGGCGGCAAGCAAACACCCACGTCCAGCCGCTGGCAGAGGGCGTCTTCTACTCCGCCAGAGGCTGTGTTGGCCGCTGACTGTGTGGTCGTCACGTGATCTGTCCGCGTGGTCTTTGAAAAGCGCACTGGACCCGGTAGTGGCGTCAGTAAGCAGTTGGTGGTTGAGAAGTATGAAAGTATTGCTCGCGTTGCACACATACAGAGCGACCACGCCATGTACAATTGAACACGAGATGTCATTGGAAAGAGGGTGTCAATGCGATTCATATGATATATAGGCAATTCAATCTGTGGAGATATACAGCGCCGAATAACTCTGATTCAGTGTAATTCATTAAATATTTTACAACTTCCAAACTATTTCCCGTAACAAAGGAATCGGGCTCACAAATTGTAGCGCTCATCAATGTGTGTCGACGTACTGTCGATATATTTTATTACATTTTATTTACGAGCTGTGTGAAAAAAGTAATGAGACAGATTTTTGACGCACCAAAGTTTTAATTTTTTTCAAAAAACTGCTCAATTATGAAGTTTTTTGGCACCATTTTGGTACAAACTTTTTCATGTGCAAAACTTGATGTACGGTGAAAGTGCTTAAGTTTAACAGGTCACCCACCAACCTGATCGGTCTGGTCACACAAGACCACTCACACGTTCCACGATTCAGTAGCCGGTTTTTCAAGGTCGCCTTTGTGAAGATCTGTCTGAGCGAAGTTCATCTGCAAGTGTTTACCGCGTCCCAGAAATCATTTGTGCTAGCGAAAAATTTGTGCTCTTGATAAGGCATATTCCCCATAGGCCTGTTTTAACTTTTCAAAGATCACATTCACGGATTCCCCAAGTTTAACAAAAAATTGATGGCATAATGTTGCTCTAAATTCCGCTGTTGCATTTATGTAACACAGAACAAAAATATAGCTTTACTGATGACGCTCTAAAAAATCACATGATGGCTATTCGGAGCTGAAACTCGGGCTGAGCATCTGGAAGGGATGAACACAGCGTGTCCAGATCATTCGCAGTGTTGTCAGTCTCCGTACTTTCCTCACACACCACGTGTTCCATTGAAGACATTTAAATTGGACATGAATCACCATACACTGATAAGTGAAAGCATTATGACCGCTGCCCGTCGTGAAGTTGGATGTCGCCTGGTGGCGTTGCAGACACGTGACGCGGTAACAGAAGTAGATAAGCGGAGCAGGCACGGACGGGGAATCAGCCTAGCGAAGATATGAGCGGCAAATAACTCTATCGAGATCAGCGACTTTGACGAAGACAGATTATTATTAGGCGGAGCCTATCAACGAATATCTCGAAAACGGTGCAGCTGGTGGAATGTTCAAGCGTTATTGTCGTGAGAGTCTACGGAAAGAGGTAGGAGGACAGTGAAACTACCATTAGGCGCTAAATGGTTGGACGTCCACGACTCTTCGCGAAAATGGGATTTAGAGGCTTGTCTGCTTTGTAAAGTAGGATAGATGGTGATCTGTGGCATTTCTAGTGAAAGAGCACAATGCTGGTGCACGCACAAGTGTTTCAGAGCACACCGTTCATCGTAAATTGTTGAACACGGAGCTCCGCAGCAGACCACCCCCATATGTTCACTTGTTGTCCCAACGACATAAACTGCGATTATAATGGACTCGGGACCATTGAGATTTGACCGTCAATCAAGGGAATCATGTCAGTTCTTCGAGTGAATCACATTTTTGATACACTAGGTCGATGGTCTTCTCCACAAACGCCGTCAACGATGTGAACGGCGGTTTGAAACTTGTAGGGCGTCACGGACGCAAAAGGCTGTGACGGACATGTTAAAGGCCCCAGCAGTATTACGCTATGGGAGACATTCTTCTGCGCTTGCATGAGACTTGTGGTAGTAGTCGAAGACACGCTGACAGCTGCGAACCATCTGCATCTGTTCACGATTGATGTCCTCCCAAACGGCGATGTCTCGAAGACAGAACCGTGCTTCTATGGTCTGAGGAGCATTATAGTGAGCTCACGTTGATGATGTCTGAGCGACCAAATTCGCCTGGTGTCATTTCTATAGAAACCACTTGCGTCGCTATCGGGCGCCATACGCAAAGCAGCAGCCCGTCATTTACGCGAATTACGTGACCTTTTCATAGACGTCTAATGCCACATAACTCCACAAATCTACCAAAAAACTACAGTATCGCTGATTCGCAGAATCAGCTATTAAGCAGGTGGTCATAGCGTTTTGACTCATGATTGTAGAGACAGGCACAAATTTGGCAGGGCGACGTATGATGGTCAGCGTTATTATACACCACCTACACGATTTATATCTCATGATTTATTATATTTATCGTTACTTTTTATTGTTTATCGTTAAATTTGTACACTTTTACCCATAAGTTGAATTTGATTACAGATACATAAATTTTGGGAACGGCAATGTAAAGAGCAGTCAGTTTAAGATTAAAATGAGGTATTGTTCACGTTTGTACGATAATTGTTAAGAGTGCGGGGGACATAAACTACTTTCACCAATGCGGTTTCAAAGCTGTAAATGTTAAAAAAATAAAGTTAATTTCTGGACAATCCAGGCTCATGTAGTTTATTGTGAGATATGAATCTTGTTTAGAATATCAGCATGCAGCCAATTGTGTAATCAGATTTTTGTTTACATTGATGGATAAAAAGTTGTGTAAAAGATTGGTGACTACATAAGGCCGTTATGTGACGTCAGTTAGGGAGCTGGAAGCATTGAGAGGGTCAACCGAACCTTTATAACGGCGATAGCCACATTAATCGAGATCTGTCTACGTAATGCAGTTTTCGACGACGGTTCTGTTGGTTGGTACTGGATGTAGTTGAAAGTGGCGACTTGTCCACAATAGTTTCGCTGACAGAAATATTTTGGCTTGAATTCATTGGGACTTAGAATTGCTAGGCAGTTATTGGGACTCTGATTATTTTTCAGTCAGTGTTCAGTAGAACTTCCGATTTTTCATGAGCAGCTATTTAAGGACTGTGATTTATTTGGGACTGAGTTGCACTTAGTCTCGGACAAGCCTGTGGGGATTACTTTTACATTGAATACTGGTCGACACTTAAGATCACGTTTTGTTTTTCAGGAATATTTTATTTATTTATCTTATAGTGTGTTGCTGTCACCTATATTGGGGTTCGAGCCATTATTATCAGTCGACATAATTACTTTTTTGCTGGTCACCAGTGGACGACTTAATGTTAATTTAATGGACAATAAATATTTTATTGAAATTTAAATGCCTGTAACTAGGATATGTTTCGTAGTTAGGGCATCTACGTTCAAACTAGCAGCTGTTTGAGTTCTGACTAGCACATCAGTAACTGTTTTATTAAATTATTCATTCAGTTTAAATGTTCAAATGTGTGTGAATTCCTAAGGGACCAAACTGTTGAGGTCATCCGTCCCTACACTTACACACTACTTAAACTAACTTCAGCTAACTTATGCTAAGAACAACACATACACACCAATGCCCGAGGGAGGATTCGAACATCCAGCGAGAGGCCGCGCAGTCCGTGCATGGCGCCTCAAACCACGCGCGGCCGCTCTGCGCGACCATTCAATTTAAAGAGACACACGTTGCACCATAATCTGCCTCTAGATGAACGTTACAGAACTGCATCATACACATACGTATAAATCGCCATGCTATAATAGTAACGACGAGTTTACAACGGCCTCTTATCACACGTTGTACGGGCCGTTGAGTCCCGACTTGTTGTTCAAAGAATGGTTAAAATGGCTCTGAGCACTATGGGACTTAACTTCTGAGGTCATCAGTCCCCTAGAACTTAGAACTACTTAAACCTAACTAACCTAAGGACACCACACACATTCATGCCTGAGGCAGGATTCGAACCTGCGACCGCAGGGGTCGCGCGGTTCCAGACTGTAGCGCCTAGAACCTCTCGGCCACCCCGGCCGGCCGTCTTGTCGTCACCACAACAGTATGCACCAGGGACGAGGTAAGTGCAGAAGGAACTAGCGTCAGAGCTCAGGCTGATAGAGGTCCCCAGTCGGCAGAGTTTGCCTTTTTGTTGCCATACAGCATCGGTACAGAGTGGGAAAGGTCAAAGCACTGAAGAGTACAGAAATAAGCTCCGTATACTCGCCTTAAAGTCACCTGTGAGTCCTGTTACGTTATTTCTGAACTCGCCGTAGACTAGGCTCGTGCGTCTTCGCCGCAGCCCACTCGTCACCCCAGTTCAGTATCTCGTACAAACTGACCCGCCTCGCTCAGAAAGCATAGCACGTATACGAGTTCGCAAGTATAACAGCGGACTCGCGGCATTCCCGGTTTATACGAAACAGGTCTGAAAGAAATTTCCGCAGTTAAACTACAAATTAGTATTCATTTATTTCACACAATCACGATTTCGGCTTGATAGCCAATCTCAAGTTCAAGCTGAAAAGTCACAAAATGTCCGTCATGTCTAAATGACACAAACAAGTTGTATAAATACACTCCTGGAAATTGAAATAAGAACACCGTGAATTCATTGTCCCAGGAAGGGGAAACTTTATTGACACATTCCTGGGGTCAGATACATCACATGATCACACTGACAAAACCACAGGCACATAGACACAGGCAACAGAGCATGCACAATGTCGGCACTAGTACAGTGTATATCCACCTTTCGCAGCAATGCAGGCTGCTATTCTCCCATGGAGACGATCGTAGAGATGCTGGATGTAGTCCTGTGGAACGGCTTGCCATGCCATTTCCACCTGGCGCCTCAGTTGGACCAGCTTTCGTGCTGGACGTGCAGACCGTGTGAGACGACGCTTCATCCAGTCCCAAACATGATCAATGGGGGACAGATCCGGAGATCTTGCTGGCCAGGGTAGTTGACTTACACCTTCTAGAGCACGTTGGTTGGCACGGGATACATGCGGACGTGCATTGTCCTGTTGGAACAGCAAGTTCCCTTGCCGGTCTAGGAATGGTAGAACGATGAGTTCGATGACGGTTTGGATGTACCGTGCACTATTCAGTGTCCCCTCGACGATCACCAGTGGTGTACGGCCAGTGTAGGAGATCGCTCCCCACACCATGATGCCGGGTGTTGGCCCTGTGTGCCTCGGTCGTATGCAGTCCTGATTGTGGCGCTCACCTGCACGGCGCCAAACACGCATACGACCATCATTGGCACCAAGGCAGAAGCGACTCTCATCGCTGAAGACGACACGTCTCCATTCGTCCCTCCATTCACGCCTGTCGCGACACCACTGGAGGCGGGCTGCACGATGTTGGGGCGTGAGCGGAAGACGGCCTAACGGTGTGCGGGACCGTAGCCCAGCTTCATGGAGACGGTTGCGAATGGTCCTCGCCGATACCCCAGGAGCAACAGTGTCCCTAATTTGCTGGGAAGTGGCGGTGCGGTCCCCTACGGCACTGCGTAGGATCCTACGGTCTTGGCGTGCATCCGTGCGTCGCTGCGGTCCGGTCCCAGGTCAACGGGCACGTGCACCTTCCGCCGACCACTGGCGACAACATCGATGTACTGTGGAGACCTCACGCCCCACGTGTTGAGCAATTCGGCGGTACGTCCACCCGGCCTCCCGCATGGTCACTATACCCCCTCGCTCAAAGTCCGTCAACTGCACATACGGTTCACGTCCACGCTGTCGCGGCATGCTACCAGTGTTAAAGACTGCGATGGAGCTCCGTATGCCACGGCAAACTGGCTGACACTGACGGCGGCGGTGCACAAATGCTGCGCAGCTAGCGCCATTCGACGGCCAACACCGCGGTTCCTGGTGTGTCCGCTGTACCGTGCGTGTGATCATTGCTTGTACAGCCCTCTCGCAGTGTCCGGAGCAAGTATGGTGGGTCTGACACACCGGTGTCAATGTGTTCTTTTTTCCATTTCCAGGAGTGTATAATGACTCTTGGGTTTGGAGTGAATATTTCTCTGTAAGGTCCAACCGATATGGTTGTGGTGTCACCGCCAGACACCACACTTGCTAGGTGGTAGCCTTTAAATCGGCTGCGGTCCGTTAGTATACGTCGGACCCGTGTGTCGCCACTGTCAGTGATTGCAGACCGAGCGCCGCCACACGGCAGGTCTATAGAGACTTCCTAGCACGGGCCCCAGTTGTACAGCCGACTTTGCTAGCGATGGTTCACTGACAAATTACGCTCTCATTTGCCGAGACGATAGTTAGCATAGCCTTCAGCTACGTCATTTGCTACGACCTAGCAAGGCACCATTATCATTTGTTATTTATCTTGGGATGCATGTACAGTCAGACCGATGTTCACCAATTATGGATTAAAGTTAAGTATTCCAGCAGCTACGTACTTTTCTTGATAGTATAATTACTTTACCTGTTCCAGACCTCACGCCAGCCTGCGTGAGCTTAAACGCGTGCCTTTCGGCTTCCTCCAAACCCCGTGAATTGGCTCCTGCCAATTCACAACAATGGTCACGAGCCCAGGAGCGTCAATGAAGGCGATTTCATGGTATTAACAAAGGCATTTGCGCCATAACCCACTAACACCAAGTTTCCCGCACTGTTTTAATGGATACGTTATTTCAAGCAATCTTGCTGGTCTGTTAGCATAGACAACTATACGCAACCATCAACCACTGCGTTGTTCGTGGTTAGAGGTAATGACTCAGATTTGATATTCTCGGCACACTTCTGATACAGTGACTCTCACAATATTGAATTCTCTAACGATTTCCGAAATGAAATGTTCCAAGCGCACAGCTAGAACTACCGTTCCCCGCTCAAAGTCTGTTAGTCCCCACTGTGCGGCCATAATCACAACATTCTCAAATGAATCATCGGAGTACAAATAACAGCTCCGCCAGCGCACTGCCCATTTATGCATTGTGTGCGCGGTACAACTGCCATCTATACAGGGTGGTCCATTGATAGTGACCGGGCCAAATACCTTACGAAATAAGCATCAAACGAAAAAACTACAAAGAACGAAACTTGTCTAGCTTGAAAGGGGAAACCAGATGGCGCTACGGTTGGCTCGCTAGATGGCGCTGCCATAGGTCAAACATATATCAACCCCCACTTTTTATTAGATATTCGTGTAGCACGTAAAGAAATATGAATGTTTTAGTTGGACCACTTTTTTCGCTTTGTGATAGATGGCGCTGTAATAGTCACAAACGTACAAGTACGTGTATCACGTGACATTCCGCCAGTGCCGACGGTATTTGCTTCGTGATACATTACCCGTGTTAAAATGGACCGTTTACCAATTGCGGAAAAGGTCGACATCGTATAGATGTATGGCTATTGTGATCAAAATACCCAACGGGCGTGTGCTATGTATGCTGTTCGGTATCCTGGACGACATCATCCAAGTGTCCGGACCGTTCGCCGGGTGGCTACGTTATTTAAGGAAACAGGAAGTGTTCAGCTACATGTGAAACGTCAGCCACGACCTGCAACAAATGATGATGCCCAAGTAGGTGTTTTAGCTGCTGTCGCGGCTAATCTGCACAGCAGTAGCAGATAAATGGCGCGAGAATCGGGAATCTCAAAAACGTCGGCGTTGAGAACGCTACATCAACATCGATTGCAACCGTACCATATTACTATGCACCAGGAATTGCATGGCGACGACTTTGAATGTCGTGTACAGTTCTGACACTGCGCACAAGAGAAATTACCGGACGATGACAGATTTTTTGCACGCGTTCTGTTTAGCGACGAAGCGTCATTCACGTAACGTAGCGCAACCTATCGTAAACCGGCATAATATGCAGTATTGGGCAACGGAAAATCTACGATGGCTGCGACAAGTGGAACATCAGCTACCTTGGTGGGTCAGTGTATGTTGCGGCATTGTGGGGGGAAGGATAATTGGCCCCCATTTTTTCGATGGCAATCTAAATGGTGCAATGTATGCTGATTTCCTACGTAATGTTCTACCGATGTTACTACAAGATGTTTCACTGCATGAAAGAATGGCGATGTACTTCCAACATGATGGATGTCCGGCACATAGCTGGCGTGCGGTTGAAGCGGTATTGATTAGCATATTTGATGACAGGTGGATTGGTCGTCAAGGCAACTTTCACCGGATCTGACGTCCCCGGATTTCTTTCTGTGGGGAAAGTTGAAGGATATTTTCTATCGTGATCTACAGAAAACGCCTGACAACATGCGTCAGTGCATCGTCAATGCATGTACGAACATTACGGAAGGAGAACTACTCGCCGTTGAGAGAAATGTCGTTACACGCATTGCCAAATCCATTGAGGTTGACGGACATCATTTTGAGCATTTATTGCATTAATGTGATATTTACAGGTAATCACACTGTAACAGCATGCGTTTTCAGAAATGATAAGTTCACAAAGGTACATGTATCACATTGGAACAACCGAAATAAAATGTTCAAACGTACCTACGTTATGTATTTTAATTTAAAAAACCTACCTGTTACCAACTGTTCGTCTAAAATTGTGAGCCATATGTTAGTGACTATTACAGCGTTATCTGTCAGAAAGCGAAAAAAGTGGTCCAACTAAAGCATTCATATTTCTTTACGTACTACACGAATATGTAATACAAAATGCGGGCTGCTATTTAACTAAAACGCAGTTGATATCCGTTTGACCTACGGCAGCGTCATCTAGCGGGCCAACCATTGCGCCATCTGGTTTCCCCCTTCAAGCTAGACAAGTTTCGTTCTTTGTAGGTTTTTCGTTTGACGCTTATTTCGTGAGATATTTGGCCCTGTCACGACCAATGGACCACCCTGTATATGCATATCTCTATCCCATGACTGTTGTCAGTCCTGTGTATTGTTGCGCAGGTAGTCTGAGAGGAAGAGCTTGACACATCATCATCATCATCATAATCATCATCATCATCATTTAAGACTGATTATGACTTTCAGCATTCAGTCTGGAGCACAGTCCCCCTTATAAAATTCCTCCATGATCCCCTATTCAGTGCTAACATTGGTGCCTCTTCTGATGTTAAGCCTATTACTTCAAAATCATTCTTAACCGAATCCAGGTACCTTCTCCTTGGTCTGCCCCGACTCCTCCTACCCTCTACTGCTGAACCCATGAGACTCTTGGGTAACCTTGCTTCTCCCATGCGTGTAACATGACCCCACCATCTAAGCCTGTTCGCCCTGACTGCTACATCTATAGAGTTCACGCCCAGTTTTTCTTCGATTTCCTCATTGTGGACACCCTCCTGCCATTGTTCCCATCTACTAGTACCTGCAATCATCCTAGCTACTTTCATACCCGTAACCTCAATCTTGTTGATAAGGTAACCTGAATCCATCCAGCTTTCGCTCCCATACAACAAAGTTGGTCGAAAGATTGAACGGTGCACAGATAACTTAGTCTTGGTACTGACTTCCTTCTTGCAAAATGGAGTAGATCGTAGCTGAGCGCTCACTGCATTAGCTTTGCTACACCTCGCTTCCAGTTCTTTCACTATGTTGCCATCCTGTGAGAATATGCATCCTAAGTACTTGAAACCGTCCACCTGTTCTAACTTTGTTCCTCCTATTTGGCACTCAATCCGTTTATATCTCTTTCCCTCTGACATTACTTTCCTTTGGAGATGCTAATCTTCATGCCATAGTCCTTACATTTCTGATCTAGCTCTGAAATGTCACTTTGCAAACTTTCAATCGAATCTGCCATCACAACTAAGTCATCTGAATATGCAAGACTGCTTATTTTGTGTTCACGTATCTTAATCCCACCCAGCCAGTCTATTGTTTTCAACATATGATCCATAAATAATATGAACAACAGTGGAGACATGTTGCAACCTTGTCTTACCCCTGAAACTACTCTGAACCATGAACTTAATTTACCGTCAACTCTAACTGCTGCCTGACTATCCATGTAAAGACCTTCAATTGCTTGCAAAAGTTTGCCTCCTATTCCATAATCTCGTAGAACAGACAATAACTTCCTCCTAGGAACCCGGACATATGTCTTTTCTAGATCTATAAAGCATAGATACAATTCCCTGTTCCACTCATAACACTTCTCCATTATTTGTCGTAAGCTAAAGATCTGGTCCTGACAACCTCTAAGAGGCCTAAACCCACACTAATTTTCATCCAATTTGTCCTCAACTAATACTCACACTTTCCTTTCAACAATACCTGAGAATATTTTACCCACAACGCTGATTAAAGAGATACCTCTGTAGTTGTTAAATCTTTTCTGTTTCCATGTTTAAAGATTGGTGTGATTACTGCTTTTGTCCAGTCTGATGGAACCTGTCACGACTCCCAGGCCATTTCAATTATCCTGTGTAACCATTTAAGACCTGACATTCCACTGTATTTGCTGAGTTCCGACTTAATTTCATCCACCCCAGCTGCTTTATTGTACTGCGATGTATTGACCATTTTCTCCACTTCCTCAAATGTGATCCTATTTCCATCTTCATTCCTATCCCATTGTTCCTCGAAATCTGAAACATTACTGATCGTATTTTCACCTACATTGAGCAACTCTTCAAAATATTCCCTCCATCTGCCCAAGGAATCCACAGGATTCACCAGCAGTTTTCCTGACCTGTCCAAAATACTTGTCATTTCCTTCTTACCTCCCTTTCGAAGACTGCTAATTACACTCCAGAATAGTTTTCCAGCAGCTTGACCCAAAGTCTCCAACCTGTTTCCAAAGTCTTCCCAAGATTTCTTCTTGGATGCTGCAATTATCTGTTTGGCTTTGTTTCTTTCTTCAACATAACTTTCTCTGTCTACCTGAATTTTTGATACGCCTTCTTTTTCCTTTTACAGGCTGCCTTGACTGTGTCATTCCACCAAGCTGTTTGCTTTATCCTACCTTTACACACTACTGTTCCAAGACATTCTTTAGCCACTTCTAGTACTGTGTCCCTGTACCTTATCCATTCCTTTTCCAATGACTGTAATTGGCTACATTCAACTAACTGGTACTTTTCTGAGGTCACTGTTATGTTCTTGTGCCTGATTTCCTTATCCTGAAGTTTCTCCACTCTTATCCTCCTACATATGGACCTGACCTCCTGCACTTTCGGCCTCACAATCCCAATTTCACTGCAGATTAAATAATGATCAGTGTCATCAAAGAATCCCCTGAATGCAGGTGTGTCCCTCACAGCCTTCCTGAATTCCTGATCTGTTATTACATAGTCAATGACATATATGGTTCCCCTGTCTTCCCAAGTATACCGCTGAATGTTCTTATGTTTAAAAAAGGAGTTTGTGATTACTAAGCCCATACTGGCACAGAAATCCAAGAGTTGTTTCCCGTTCCTGTTGGCCTCCATATCCTCTCCTAATTTACCCACAACCTTTTCATGCCCTTCTATTCGATTTCCAATCCTGCCATTAAAATCACCCATGAGCGGAACACTGTCCTTGTCCTTTACTATAACAACTACATCACTGAGTGCCTCATAAAAACTATCCATCTTATCTTGATGTGTCCCTTCGCAATGCGAATATACTGACACAATCCTAATTTTCTTGCTAGACACTGTCAAATCTATCAGTCGTTCGTTTACATACCTTATTGCAACTACGCTGAGTTCCATTTCTTTCCTGATGTACAGCCCTACACCCCATTGTGCTATTCCTGCTTTGACTCCTGACAGGTAGACCTTGTATTCTCCCTCTTCTTTCTCACCCCTTACCCGAATGTCACTAACAGCTAAAACGTCCAGTCCCATCTTACTTGCAGCCTCTGCCAGCTCTACCTTCTTCCCAGAGTAGCCCCAATTGATATTAATAGTTCCCCATCTCATTACCATTACTTTGCCAAGTCGTATCTTAGGAGTCCCTGGTTTGTCGATTAGAGGTGGGACTCCGTCACCTCCAAAGGTCCGAAGCATTTTGCTCTGATTGTTGCCAACATCATATATAAAGTACCAGGGAAGCAGGTTGCTAGCCTTACTTGCCCCGGGTCCCATTGAGTTTTACCCCTAACGGTTGAGGGAATAACTGGTGGATTTTGTAGTCTTTGCCGTAAGAGCACAAAGGTGACCACGACTCAGAATATGTCCAAGACGCCCAGCCTTATTCCAAAGTAACTGGTATCCCGACTGTCGGGACCACTTACTTGGCCACTAACACGTTGCCCATGGTTCATGAACTAGGACATGACCACAGGAACCCACACCATGAGTTTGACACAGGAAAGAAAAACTGTGTCTATTGCAGCAAACCACTCAGAAGACTTAAGACGTCCCTCTCATCCTCCCACCTCCGTTCCACCCGCCAGAGCTGAACAGTTGAAGGCCCAGGATTCCTTATCTCAAGCTAAGTCTCGACTGTCGATTGGGCTTCCGTTTGACGATACAGTACTTGCGAGCGGATGAGACCGTCTCTCGGACCCTTCGGACACGGAGCGTTGCTTTTCAGTTGTGGACGGCCTAACAGGCTGTTTGGGGCTGAGCACACCGCTCGTGGCTTGGCCTGAGTCGGCGCGACTGCAGCGCTCCTGGCGGGCCGCGGCTGGCGCTTTGTTTCAGCGTAGCCGGCTGGCCGTGTGTGCCCAGACTTCCGCCTTCCGGCTTGTTCGTCGCGCGGCGCCCCGGTGCCGGCGGTGATCGAAGCAGGTGTGACGTCAGAGGAGGCGGCGCGTGTTTGCCCTGGCAGCTCAAGTCGCGCCTCCTCCTCCAGCAGCCCGCAGCGCACCACAGCACGGCGCTACAAGGCGGCAGTAGGTATCAGGCGACGCCAGTAACGGGGCGGCTTCCAGGAAATTAGCTACAATTTGCGATACCGCACCACGAAACAGCAACGGAAATGATACCTATGAGAACAGCGAACTTAAATTCGACTATTGTTTGTAGTTTTAGTACGGCTGAAGTTCCATTAAGAGAACAATGTGTAGCCTTTTGGATTTTCCTTATAAAACGATCGAATATTTCACCTGTATTTGACAGAGTGACACCTTACTCTAAATTCTGAGTGTTAGATTTAGGTTAGCGTGTAGTGTACGTCAGTTTAGTACTTTCGCTGCTGTGGCAGTGCATAGGTGTTGCGGACGTGTACAAACGCGCTGCTTGGATTTTCTTACACTGCTAGCGTAAACTCATCGAGTAACACAGAAGTAATATCTGGCCCTCTTTTCTTCCTGATTTATATTAACGACATAGGAGACAATCTGAGTAGCCGTCTTAGATTGTTTGCAGATGATGCTGTCATTTACCGTCTTGTAAAGTCATCAGATGATCAAAACGACTTGCAAAATGATTTAGATAAAATGTTTCTATGGTGCGAAAAGTGGCAATTGACCCCGAATAAAGAAAAGTGTGAAGCTATTCACATGAGTACTAAAAGAAAGCTGGCCGATGTGGCCGAGCGGTTCTAGGCGCTTCGGTCTGGAACCGCGCGACCGATACGGTCGCAGGTTCGAATCCTGCCTCGGGCATGAATGTATGTGATGTCCTTAGGTTTGTGAAGCTATTCACATGAGTACTAAAAGGAAGCCGGCCGATGTGGCCGAGCGGTTCTTGGCGCTTCAGTCTGGAACCGCGCGACCGCTACGGTCGCAGGTTCGAATCCTGCCTCGGGCATGAATGTATGTGATGTCCTTAGGTTAGTTAGGTTTAAGTAGTTCTAAGTTCTAGGGGACTGATGACCTCAGATGTTAAGTCCCATAGTGCTCAGAGCCATTTGAACCATTTTGAACGACTATTGAGACCAAACGATTCGCGATGGCCGATGTAATGGCGCGTCGCGAGCGATCGTTCTTCGAATAAAAAACCAAATAACTCGAGAAAGAAATTAGATATGCTTCTGCTCCCATTTTTAAATAAAATTTCGATACCTTACCTAAATTTTATTGACTACAATGTACGACCTAAAAAAAAAAAAAAAAAAAACATTCATATGCAGAGTTTACACAATGCATTTTTATCTCTACAAAATCTATAAAATTTCGCGCGATTTCTTACTTAATTTGATGCAATGCAGTAAGTATGACGGATTACGAAAAGAAATTCAGTTCTTTATCGAATAATCGAATACATCTCTCAGGCTGTAAGTTGTGTAAATACAAAATTTTCCGCCAATTTTTTCCTTTTTTATTTTCATGATATGTATGCTCTGCACGGAATGCGAAGAGCGTGTCTGGAGCACATCGCTGTGATGTGGAACGAGCTAGTTTTACAGTATTGTTACACACTGGCATACTGAAAAATATGACAACATGCTGGCCGCTTACACGTGTCTGAAACTACTTATATTTATTTACTTTTACGTATTCCGTGGCCGCGCGGGAGTAGCCGACCGGTCTTAGGCGCTGCAGTCATGAACTGTGCGGCTGGTCCTGGCGGAGGTTCGAGTCCTCCCTCAGGCATGGGTGTGTGTGTTTGTCCTTAGGATATGTTAGGTTAAGTAGTGTGTAAGCTTAGGGACTGACGACCATAGCAGGGATAATTTAGGTTAAGTAGTGTGTAAGCTTAGGGACTGATGACCTTAGCAGTTAAGTCCCATAAGATTTCACACACATTTGAACATTTTTGAACGTATTCCGTTAGTCTAAAAGAATTTCGACACTGCATTAATAAGAACCAGAAAAGTTAAGAAAGTAAGAAGATGGTTTTAATGCTTAGATGCTCTACGAACTCTACCACCACTTGAGTACAACGCACAGAACGTTCATACAACTACGCGAAACAGTCAAAAAAGACCTCCTTTCGGCTGTCGTTCAACTCGCGCGTCGTGTTGGCTTGAATGTTGGTTATGTCGTCAGGGCAATGATCCTTCATGCGAATTTCTGCACTTTGTCAATTTTTGGTATGTTCGTATTGTTAATAACAAACCTTGTCCCCCGCAACTATTTCTTCCATAAAAGAATTGTCCGCGTTTTGCATTTCAATCAAATCGAGACAGGCGTCCACACGTCGTTGATTCCGGTCGAGAGTCAATGTGTCCGGTACAAACTTTGTTCAAACTTTGCTCTTCTAGAAATCACTGTGGAGAATGCGTTTTAAAACTTGATGTTTCTCCATTGCAATTTATGACTCAGCAATGTTGAGACATTACGTGTGCGCCTCCAGTACTTAACATACCCTCCTCACAACTGAGTAGTCGAATGAAGCTCTGTTGTTTATCGTTGTTAGTTCAAGCTGCATTTTTAGACGGACGCATACAGTAATTCGTACCTAACTTCGTTAATTATCTCTCTCCACACACACACACACACACACACACACACACACAAACACTACATCATAAGTTATGTTATCGAATAGCAGAAGTTGTCAAGCAGATATAATTTCAATATGTTGTCCCAGTTAATTTAAGTACCTATTAAATTCCTTAAACTACTGGGAAGGTCAGTTGTCATCAAACTTCAACGCTCAGGATCAATACTGACATTGTGGCTCGACATCTTGGGCCGTATATGTACCGATCTTATTATTAATTGGTAACCTACATAAGTTAGTATGTTAAGGCCTCTGAATAGACTAGTCACAGTAAGGGGGTGGTAAGTCGCCACCGCCTCCCCCCCCCCCCCCCCCAAGTACCGATCGCTAAAAGTCGGCGCCATTCGGAACACTTAGTGTACGACTGTTCTCTGCTCCCTCTCTCAGCGACCCAAAAGATGGGTCACTAATTGACAGACGAAGTGTTGTGTTGTTTTTGTGAGCAGGCGATCAACTGATTAATAACATAATTGTAGTTATATTTAAATGCATTGCGCAATATGAGACACTGTCACAAATGTTTACTAAATGTTTTGGACGTCATTTTTCTTCTATTCATTGCGTTCCATTACAACAGCCTTAATTTGTTTCCATATTCCTTGCTAAAAGCCGGCCGCTTTGGCCGAGCGGTTCTAGGCGCTTCAGTCTGGAACCGCGCTGCTGTTACGGTCACAGGTTCGAATCCTGCCTCGGGCATGGATGTGTGTGATGTCCTTAGGTTAGTTAGGTTTAAGTAGTTCTAAGTTCTAGGGGACTGATGACCTTTGATGTTAAGTCCCATAGTGCTTCGAGCCAGAAGATGGGGCATTCCCGAATCCACGTTATTTTAGTTTGAAATTTATACCATGGCATGTTATCTGTAGCAAGCACACACGCTCGTGATTTGCCATACTTGAAGGCAAGCAACAAAACATTTCGCCTCTCGCATCTTCTTAACCCGCAGCGGCCGCGTTACTGACCTCTCTGCGCCTGACGGAAGCGGCCAACTTTACTTAGCCCACCCGCCGAAATCACGAACGCCAATTAAAATTATGCACCTCTTAAAATATTACTGTCGCTGCAAGTATTTTTGGTTGTTGGTCGACAGGAAAACTACACTCTGAAGAACGTGTTAACTTTAGTTGACGCCTTGGATTCATCTCTTAGTTGCTAAGTGAATATTACTATAAAATACAACTGAGATGTGAGGGCCACAACAACGCTTGAATGGATAAGCATATTACCCCCAGGTTTCAGTTTGACGACCACTCGGGTTGGTGGCCAAAGATTTTTTTTTTTTTCTGTGCCACATGGAGCCTGAAGTCTGCTTACAGTATTGTATTTATGAATGGTGCTTTTGGTTTCGAACTGAAATTTTTTTGTTACTGTTGGTTTCGAAATGTAATTGTTTCCTTCATAAGACCGTGCACAACTATTTTAAGATCTATCTAAAAGAAGTTCTAGAGTGGACGTCACCTACTATACCCATTACACACTTTTGTGACGGAACACTTTTTTCCTCAACGACGAGATACCCCAGAGTGTAATGCTATGTGACATTCGTGAATTAAATACAAAAAAGTATTACATTCTAATCTCTGAAAATCTGTTATTTTCCGTAACGCAAAAGCTGCAGAGCTTAGATGTTTAAAAAGATCTGTAACACTTGACTCCGATTTATTGATTTACCTTCATATATTACATCTAGCGATGTAAATATACTGTTTCAAATTATTTAACTGCAACAGGCACGGTTTTAAACAATTTTATTACATGGTTATTTGGTTTCTTAAATGGACGAAACTCGCACGACCGATGTGTCCTGGTGGCAATGAAACAGTATTAGAAGCAGAAACAGTCATTAGTGAAGTGCAGAGCTAGAATTCAGTACAATACAATAATCTGCCAACGTTGGGGTAACTTTTCGATTCCACGTCTGCAGAAATCATGTGGTTTTGAGGCAAAGGACTCGTCGAACCATGTTCGTAGCGCATTTTCATCCCCAAAATAAAGTCCTGGATGGTTGTTCGACAGAGCGTGGATAAGGTGAAAATCTGAAGGTCGAGTGAATAAGGCTGGTATTGAATGACTTCCAAAAGCAACTCCTGTAAAGTGTTTTTTGCCAGTCTGTCAGAATGCAGACGGGCATTACCGTGGAGTAGCATCACTCCACACGGTCTTTATGGTCGTTGTTCTTGTTGACAGTTGATACCAGTAGTATGGTTACGCCTCGAGGAAGCAATTCGTAGTGCAGCACACCGTCGCTGTTTCACCAGATGCATAACGTTATCTTTTGTGGATGCTCGCAGGTCTTTGTATGGGCGTTGCTGCTTTGTTTGGTTTCCTTTTCCTTAGGTTAGCATAAAGACGCTATTTCTTGTTGCCAATAACGATACAAAATAGGAATCGTCAGCGTTGGTCACGAGCCAACTGATGAGGAGAAAGCAGAGATGGATATACGGCCACGGAAAGTCATCGAGTAAAACAGAAGTGATTTCAGGCGTTCCCCAAGGTAGTGTTATAGGCCCTTTGCTGTTCCTTATCGATATAAACGATTTGGGAGACAATCTGAGCAGCCACCTTCGGTTGTTTGCAGATGACGCTGTCGTTTATCGACTAATAAAGTCATCTGGAGATCAAAACAAATTGCAAAACGATTTAGAAAAGATATCTGAATGGTGCGAAAATTGGCAGTTGACGCTAAATAACAAAAAGTGTGAGGTCATCCACATTAATGCTAAGAGGAACTCGTTAAACTTCTGTTACACGATTAATCAGTCTAATCTAAAAGCGGTGAATTCAACTAAATACCTAGGTATTACAATTACGAACAACTTAAATTGGAAGGAACACACAGAAAATGTTGTGGAGAACCCCAACCAAAGACTGCGTTTTATTGGCAGGACACTTAGAAAATGTAACAGACCTACTAAGGAGACTGCCTACACTCCTCTTTTATAATACTGCTGCGCGGTGTGGGATCCTTACCAGATAGGACTGACGGAGTACACAGAAAAAGTTCCAATAAAGGCAGCACTTTTTGTATTATCGCGAAATATGGGAGAGAGTGTCACAGAAATGATACAGGATTTGCGCTGTACATCACTAAAAGAAAGGCGTTTTTCGTTGCGACGGAATCGTCTCACGAAATTCCAATCACCAACTTTCTCCTCCGAATGTGAAAATATTTTGTTGACACCGACCTACATAGGGAGGAACGATTACCACGATAAAATTACTGAAAGATAAGCAGTTCATTCTTTCCGCGCGCTATACGAGATTGGAATAATAGACAATTGTGAAGGTGGTTCGATGAACCCTCTGCCAGGCACTTAAATTTGATTGACAAATAGATGTAGACCCGCTACTTCTGTGATTTTGACTTACAGCATGCGGTGCCCATACATCCGCCTTCTGAACCTTCCCCTCTGGTTGCAAATACACTCCTGGAAATTAAAATAAGAACACCGTGAATGCATTGTCCCAGGAAGGGGAAACTTTATTGACACATTCCTGGGGTCAGATACATCACATGATCACACTGACAGAACCACAGGCACATAGACACAGGCAACAGAGCATGCACAATGTCGGCACTAGTACAGTGTATATCCACCTTTCGCAGCAATGCAGGCTGCTATTCTCCCATGGAGACGATCGTAGAGATGCTGGATGTAGTTCTGTGGAACGGCTTGCCAGGCCATTTCCACCTGGCGCCTCAGTTGGACCAGCGTTCGTGCTGGACGTGCAGACCGCGTGAGACGACGCTTCATCCAGTCCCAAACATGCTCAATGGGGGACAGATCCGGAGATCTTGCTGGCCAGGGTAGTTGACTTACACCTTCTAGAGCACGTTGGGTGGCACGGGATACATGCGGACGTGCATTGTCCTGTTCGAACAGCAAGTTCCCTTGCCGGTCTAGGAATGGTAGAACGGTGGGTTCGATGACGGTTTGGATGTACCGTGCACTATTCAGTGTCCCCTCGACGATCACCAGTGGTGTACGGCCAGTGTAGGAGATCGCTCCCCACACCATGATGCCGGGTGTTGGCCCTGTGTGCCTCGGTCGTATGCAGTCCTGATTGTGGCGCTCACCTGCACGGCGCCAAACACGCATACGACCATCATTGGCACCAAGGCAGAAGCGACTCTCATCGCTGAAGACGACACGTCTCCATTCGTCCCTCCATTCACGCCTGTCGCGACACCACTGGAGGCGGGCTGCACGATGTTGGGGCGTGAGCGGAAGACGGCCTAACGGTGTGCGGGACCGTAGCCCAGCTTCATGGAGACGGTTGCGAATGGTCCTCGCCGATACCCCAGGAGCAACAGTGTCCCTAATTTGCTGGGAAGTGGCGGTTCGGTCCCCTACGGCACTGCGTAGGATCCTACGGTCTTGGCGTGCATCCGTGCGTCGCTGCGGTCCGGTCCCAGGTCGACGGGCACGTGCACCTTCCGCCGACCACTGGCGACGACATCGATGTACTGTGGAGACCTCACGCCCCACGTGTTGAGCAATTCGGCGGTACGTCCACCCGGCCTCCCGCATGCCCACTATACGCCCTCGCTCAAAGTCCGTCAACTGCACATACGGTTCACGTCCACGCTGTCGCGGCATGCTACCAGTGTTAAAGACTGCGATGGAGCTCCGTATGCCACGGCAAACTGGCTGACACTGACGGCGGCGGTGCACAAATGCTGCGCAGCTAGCGCCATTCGACGGCCAACACCGCGGTTCCTGGTGTGTCCGCTGTGCCGTGCGTGTGATCATTGCTTGTACAGCCCTCTCGCAGTGTCCGGAGCAAGTATGGTGGGTCTGACACACCGGTGTCAATGTGTTCTTTTTTCCATTTCCAAGAGTGTATATCACGATGGTAGATGATCACAGTTTATCGCATTTGCCAGCGATGTGGATCATTGTGGATTAATGCATTGAAACGATCTTCGTCAAACCCCGAAATTCTTCCTGAACGTGGAGAGTCACGAATGTCAAAACGCACATTTTTAAAACGAGAAAACAATTTTTTGCTTGCTCTGCACACTAACATAATCCTCATCAAGGCTGCCTCAGCTGCTGTCACCCCTCTGTTTATCTCAAATAGAAGAATATGTTGGAAATGTTCCGATTTCTCAACTTGGCACTCCATTTTCTAACGTCCACAGCTCCACGAGTTATCTCCAAGTCACAAAATGATAATAGGTAAACTCAAATAGCAACAGTGAACTACAGGTAAAAATTACAATCGATAAATAAACCCGCAGTAAACAGAATACCAACAAGTAAAACAAAAATGCTTTGATCCGAAGCACCAGCCTAGTAGTTGCCAAGCCATCTGCAGCGATGCGGCAGCGTGACGTAGGCGCAAAAACAGAAGTTAGATTATTGCGACAAGCTCTGTCACTATGCACTGACGTCACGGCTACGTTAGAGCGTCAGTCAGTGCCAGGTATGTCCACAATCGATTAAATGTATGACTTCGTCACAGTCTACCACAAGAAAGAAACAGAGGCAGTCACAAACAGAAGTTAAAAGTAAAATTAAAGCAATAACAGCGCTAGGTCGCATAATTTAGTTTTTGACCTAGATTTCGGCACTACGATGAGTGCCTTCATCAGAAGTAAAACATTCAAGGTGGCCTGTAACATAAGTAAAAAAAATTATGGGAAATTTTTTATGTATGTCTAAATACTGATTAACAGTACAAGAAAGAAACAGTACTTACACGTCACGTACAAAATAAATATCAAGCGGTAAAGCTTTATTCACAAAAGTTTTGAAATAGAACACGTGGAAAGCAAGCCGTTATGGGCTGCTCACACATGTGCACAGGTAGTATCAGAGTCTGATGCTACCTGTGGCTCGACATGTGTGAGCAGCCCATAGTGGCTTGCCTTCCATGCATTCTTTTTCAGAGACTAAAGCTTTATCGCTTGATATTTATTTTGTACGTGCCATGTAATTACTGTTTCTTTCTTGTACTGTTAGTCAATACTTACACACACATAAAAAATTTTCCCATAGCTTTTGTACTTATGTTACAGGCCAGTTTGAATGTTTTACTTCTCATGAAGGCACTCATAGTAGAGCCGAAACCTGGCTCAAAAGACTTAATTTTTGCTATCGAGGGCTGTTATTGCTTTAATTTTACTTTTGTAAACGGTCCCTGACCAGGCAGCCATGTTTAAAACTTTCAGAAGTTGAAAGATGTAGTTTTTAAGCTCGGCCCCTGCATCAGCGATCACGTCGTGGTCTGCAGAGGCATCTAAGCTGACTCATATACTTTTGCCCTTCGCCTACTGTCTCACCTATAACTGTCAGAGACGCAGAAGTTCGTGAAGGTATTATTGGAGCTGTCAATACAACAGGTGTACCGCTATCACTGTTAGAATGCAATTACTGGCGATGTGCCTTCCGGACGTTACGACATAATTATGAGCCACCTACACTTCTTGCACTTGAAGGAGGCTTTCTAGATGCTGAATACCAACCTGTGCGGGTTGCTGTTATGCAGAAGATCCAGGAGTCGCAGCCGCTCACATTAATTGTAGGTAGCTGAATAGACGTTACCTATCACGGTGCAGTTAATTTCATAATAATCGCTCCTAATCCAATATGTTTCAAGCAGTATTCGTCCCGGAGAGTAAAAGAAAACTTCCCAGTATTGTGGTGTTACTGTCACCGACGTTATCGATGAGACAGACACTAAAAAGTTCTTTGATATTGCACAAGATAACAGACAGCGCTAGAAATATGCTGGCTTTCGTCAACGTCTTACACCAACGATATCCGCGTGTCGCCACAACAGACTGCCCAGCGCACAGCATCAGTCTAGCGCCACCAGACAGACCCAGAAGAACAGTCGCAGAAATTGAGAAACAAAAGCAGAAAACCGATTGCAAGCATCCCCTGTTCGGACATGAAGCAGAAAGACCTAGGCACCGAAGGAGCTTCATGCACACGACATGAGCAATTCCGTCAGCACCTGGAACTCGTCGAACAGAGCTATGGCAAGATTCATTATCTGAAAGGGATAGGAATAACATCAGAGAAGAACCTGCCGCGTGCTTTCATCTGTTGAATGCAACATGGAAGGCTCTAAATCGACGGAGGACAGGAGTGTCAAGATGCAAGGTGAGCCTCAGGAAGCGCGGCTACACGACTGCAGAGTGTGGCGATCTACAGGACACACCACATCTCCTGGTCTGCAGAAACCTGCCAGATGCTTGCACCACAGAAGTTCTTTATGCAGCAAGTGAAAAGGCCAT
Organism: Schistocerca americana; assembly: GCF_021461395.2. Lineage (NCBI taxonomy): Eukaryota > Metazoa > Arthropoda > Insecta > Orthoptera > Acrididae > Schistocerca > Schistocerca americana. The sequence continues at coordinate 382,669,347 of NC_060119.1, forward strand.
TAAATCCGAGGAATTATTGCGGTCCATTTAATACACACATCAAAAAAAGTTTTGCATCACATCGGTTCCCAGAGTTCCCGAACCTGTACAGAAAATTGGAACAGAGATCAATATAAACATCATTTCAGTCCTTTTCATTGCTCATGGAAACCACACATTGCATGTTGTATCACAATACAGCGAGACCTTCAGTGTGGTTGTCTAGATTGCTGTACACACCGCATGCCTGTATTCGCCGTGGCATGCTATCCACAAGTTCATCAAGGCACTGTTGGTCCAGATTGTCCCACTCCTCAACGGCGATTCGGCGTAGATCTCTCAGAGTGGTTAGTGGGTCACGTCGTCCATAAACAACCTTTTTCAATCTATCCCAGGCGTGTTCGATGGGGTTTATGTCTGGGAGAACATGTTGGCCACTCTAGTCGAGCGATGTCGTTATCCTGAAGGATGTCATTCACAAGATGAGCACGATGGGGCGCGAAGTGTCGTTCATGAAGACGAATGCCTCGCCACTATGCTGTCGATATGGTTGCGGTATCGGTCGGCGGATGGCATTCATGTATCGTACAGCCGCTACGGCGCCTTCCATGACCACCAGCGGCGTACGTCGGCCCCACATAATGCCACCCCAAAACAGCAGGGAACGTCCACCTTGCTGCACTCGTTGAACAGTGTGTCTAAGGTGTTCAGCCTGACGGCGTTGCCTCCAAACACGTCTCTGACGATTGTCTGGTTGAAGGCATATGCGACACTCATCGGTGAAAAGAACGTGGTGCCAATTCTGAGTGGTCGATTCGGCATGTTGTTGGGTCCACCTGTATCGCGCTACATGGTGTCGTGGTGGCAAAGTTGGACCTCGCCGTGGCCGTCGGGAGTGGAGTTGCGCATCATGCAGACTACTGCGCGCAGTTTGAGTCGTAACACGACGTCCTGTGACTGCACTAAAATCATTATTCAACATGTTGGCGTTGCTGTCAGGTTTCCTCCGAGCCTTAATCCAAAGATAGCGGTCATCCACTGCAATAGTAGCACTTGGGCGACCTGAGCGAGGCATGTCATCGACAATTACTGTCTCTCTGTATCTCCTCCACGTCCGAACAACATCGCTTTGGTTCACTCCGTGATGCCTGCACACTTCCGTTCTTGAGAGTCCCCCCTGGCACAAAGTAAGATGCGGGTCGAACTGCGGTATTGACCGTCTAGGCATGGTTGAACTACAGACAACATGAGCCGTGTACCTCCTTCTGGTGGAATGACTGGAACTGATCGGCTGTCGGACCCCCTCCGTCTAATAGGCGCTGCTCATGCATGGTTGTTTATATCTGTGGGTGGGTTTAGTGACGTCTCTGAAAAGTCAAAGTGACTGTTTCTGTGCTACAATATCCACAGTCAACGACTATCTTCAGGAGTTCTGGGAACCGGGGTGATGCAAAATATTTTTGATGTGTATAGAAAACCATATTTTGTGTTGCTATATTATGTTATTCCTTTCAGTACCATGTATTACTATACTGTACTTTTAATAATGATGCTGCATTTTAATTATTTTACACATCGAAATCATGATCACGTAAAATAAATAAATAAATTACTAATTATCTCGTAAATAACTGCCTCATTGTGTGATTGTGCTGCTAGCTCAGAATCTGGGTCAGTTTCTTGCACAGATCGTAAATTTTTTCTCACCTAGCTTGCTGTTCATTTTGTATTATTGCGGTTGACTTGGGCGCACGACAACAAAACTTAATACTGTGTTAGCTGAAGCAATAATGACGGAACAGGTGTGGGCTCGCAATTGTTGAACAATAAAGGTACTGTACAAAACAATGTTACTTGCGGTTGGTGCACTTTATACACAGCGCTGCTGCTCGAGGGTTAAGGCAAATCGGGGTTGGCAGCAGTGGAATCGTTCTGCAGTCCGCGTCAAACACCGATTCTCTAAATTTAATCAGTAAATCCTCGTGACAAGAACGTCGTTTCCCTTCAGGGATTCCCATTTGTGTTCACGTAGCATGTAGCATCTCCGTAATACCGGCAACAGATATTTTATTATCTTGCAATTTAATATGTGGCTCCTTGCTGTGTTAAGAGACGACTCTCAAAATGTCGTACAAAACATTTTATTAACTGGACAAAGTCACAATAACGTTTGTCCCGAAACAAAAAACTGGAAGATCGTTCGTGATCACTTGAAATAACAAACACAAAGTTACTAGCGTGATACCAGATCCGCGGGAAGCGTCATCCAGTGTGGCTGCCGGGTTGCGTCCGTGAGGGGATGCGCCGCTTGGAGCAGCGTAGGCGCGCCGACCGTGTGAAGCACGGCACAGCGTCCTGACTTATCTCGGTGACTTGCGTTTCGTAGAATAAAACGCGGAACTGCGACAACAACTGAACTGCACTGTACTGTACTGTAACTGCAAGTCTGACGTTAACTGAAAGTCGAACTGAAATCAACGTTCCCGCAACTGGCCTGCTGGAGTCTCTGCCTGGCCAGCTGGCGGAACTATCTTTGAGACCATGTGATGTGCCGACGGCGTTTCTTCTTTGATAACAGCGCCGCCAGTTTGTGGTGCGCGCGCTGCTCGGAAGCGTAGCTGGCGTCTCATGCTGGAGCCTGGAACGAACGGCGTATAAACATACCGCTCCTATAAAGCGCGATGTCGTGACATTTGATGCCCGTCCTGTATGAGAAAACAATCGCCGGAGAGAAGAAAGTGGCGGGCGTCGGATAGGCAACCCGCATGACGAAGACGTCGGATTGGCAGCGAGGATACACGACCTATGGCCGATACTTACACGACTGGCCATTAAAATTGCTACACGACGAAGATGACGTGCTACAGACGCCAAATTTAACCGACAGGAAGAAGATGCTGTGATATGCAAATGATTAGCTTTGCAGAGCAATCACGCTAGGTTGGCGCCGGTGGCGACACCTACAACGTGCTGACATGAGGAAAGTTTCCAACCGATTTCTCATACACAAACAGCAGTTGACCGGCGTTGCCTGGTGAAACGTTGTTGTGATGCCTCGTGTAAGGAGGAGAAATGCGTACCATCACGTTTCCGACTTTGATAAAGGTCGGATTGTAGCCTATTGCGATTGCGGTTTATCGTATCGCGACATTGCTGCTCGCGTTGGTCAAGATCCAATGACTGTTAGCAGAATATGGAATCGGTGGGTTCATGAGGGTAATACGGAACGCCGTGCTGGATCCCAACGGCCTCGTATCACTAGCAGTCGAGATGACAGGCATCTTATCCGCATGACTGTAACGGATCGTGTAGCCATGTCTCGATCCCTGAGTCAACAAATGGGGACGTTTGTAAGACGACAACAACAATCTGCACGAACAGTTCGACGACGTTTGCAGCAGCATGGACTACCGGCTCGGAGACCATGGCTGCGGTTGCGCTTGACGCTGCATCACAGACAGGAGCGCCTGCGATGGTGTACTCAACGACCAACGTGGGTGCACGAATGACAAAACGTCATTTTTTCGGATGAATCCAGGTTCTGTTTACAGCATCATGAAGGTCGCATCCGTGTTTGGCGACATCGCGGTGAACGCACATTGGATGCGTGTATTCGTTATCGCCATACTGGCGTATCAACCGACGTGGTGGTATGGGGTGCCATTGGTTACACGTCTCTGTAACCTCTTGTTCTCATTGACGGCACTTTGAACAGTGGACGTTACATTTCAGATGTGTTACCACCCGTTGCTCTACCCTTGATTCGATCGCTGCGAAACTCTACATTTCAGCAGGATAATGCACGACGTCATGTTGCAGGTCTTGTACGGGCCTTTCTGGATACAGAAAATGTTCGACTGCTGCCCTGGCCAGCACATTCTCAAGATATATCACCAATTGAAAACGTCTGGTCAATGGTGGCCGAGCAACTGGCTCATCACAATACGCCAGTCACTACTCTTGGTGAACTGTGGTATCGTGATGAAGCTGCATGGGCAGCTGTACCTGTACACACCATCCAAGCTCTGTTTGACTCAATGCCCAGGCGTATCAAGGCCGTTATTACAGCCAGAGGTGGTTGTTCTGGGTACTGATTTCTTAGGATCTATGCACCCAAATTGCGTGAAAATCACATGTTAGTTTTAGTATAATATATTTGTCCAATGAATACCCGTTTATCATCTGCATTTCTTCTTGGTTTAGCAATTTTAATGGGCAGTAGTGTAATACATTGGGCTGCAAGGCTTTGAATTGCTACGCTGTCTTCCTTTAATCCGATCTGGTGTGGATCCCAAACACTCGAACAGTACTGAAGAACGCGCCGCACTAGTATTCTAAACGCGGTTTTCTTTATCTTTATAGATGAGTTACACTTTCACAAAATTCTCCCAATAAAACGAAGTTCACTATTCACCTTCCCTATTACTAGCCTGACGTTCTCGTTTCATTTCGTATCGCTTTGCAACTTTACACCTAGATATTTGATCGTGGTGACTGTGTTATGTGTTTCTTACTCATCTGCAATAACATACATTTTTCTCTATTTAGAGCAAGCTGCCATTGTAGAAATTATGTTTATGTCATCCTGTATCCTCCTACAATCACTCCTTCCTGCAGACCACAGCCATAAATTCTGCTCATCCTGTACGTCAGATCATTTAGGTAAATAGGGAATAAGAGCTGTCCTATCACAGTTTCCTAGGGCTCTCCTGACGATATTCTTGTTTCTGATTAACAATCATCGTCGTGGTGAACATACTGGGTTCTGTTACTTGAGAAGTCTTCGAACGCCTAACGTGTCTGAGAACCTAATCCATACGCTCGTGTCTTCGTCAACAATTTGCAATGGGGCACCGTGACAAATGTTTCACAGACAACTTGGAATTGGACTTGGCCCGTTGCCCTTAATCCATGGTTCGCAGAACGTCATGTGAGAAAATGGTAAGATGAGTTTCGCATGAGCGACTGGTCGCCATATTTCACTCTTTGAACATAAACTCGGCCAAAAGTTTGAAACAGTGTGAAACAAGACTCATACGACCAAATGACTTTCTTCCATTGCTCCACAGTCCAGGCGTTGTAGCTTCGGCACAACTTTTTCCTGTTAATGGCATTTTCATCACTGGTGAGTGGTTTTAGAACTCCAGCTCACCCTGAATTTCCCTGCCTCTGGAGCTCCCTTCTCGCTGTTTTGGTGCTGACACGGTTTGCCAGTGTGACATTCAGTTCTTCAGTGGTTTTCGCAGCTATCATCTTAAATACTACAGCTACTTCTACTGCTACAGAATTACAATGAAACGTTTAACAGTTATTCAACTACTAATATTACTTTTAGCACTAAAGAATCTATTCCGCTATTTTAAATTTATTTTGGTGCGTTTAACCTGTAGATGGTTGTTTCCGCTACTGGATCCGCCCACATAATGCCCTGGTCAACAGCCATTGTCCGCCGTATTCCTTGCGCGTCGGGCATCACATCAACAGCGTTTCAAATATAACAAGCAATTCCATCAATCATTGTTACGTCTTGAAGTCCACGCTTCCACGATCACTGGCGCCAGCACAACGTAAATTATTGAGAAGCTATTTTATGCGGTGGGCGCCGACTTCAGTGGTCTTCTCTCCATCCGTAGGGTACGTTGTATAGTCGGGACGGTAGCTTGCTGGCGCGTGGTTGAGTACCTGTATTGTCCTCCTCGACTTTCCTGTATACTCCGGCTGCAGTATCGCGTAAGATGCGTCAGGTCGAGTCGCTCAATACGAGGTAGTTAACAGACTATTTTTTTCCCTTCCCTGTGGACTATGCTGCTCATTTCCTATCAGCTGGTTATACGGAATGTTTTGTTACGCCTTCAACTCACCTCCAGTGCGTGAGAGAGTCAACTGTTAACTTTGTTTGTCACGTGCTGTTTCTCATGTGCAATGTCTTAAAATAAACTCTGGTCTGTAAATTCGGTATGTAGAGATGAACTCCTTGTTCCCATTATCACAATTAATTTCAACAAGAACCACACCCACGAATCACTTGTCAGGGCCAAAACATTTCCATACGTTTCCATTACGCGCAGTTTATCAAATACATCGGAGTCGTAGGGGCGCGATCTACATATCGAGCGGGTTCATTCGATTCAGATAAAATGTACTGTTTACGATTAACCTATCCCAGTGCCAGTTTGCAACACACTTCGTGTGGTTGCACTGGAATGGTAATCATTTGCATATCAAAGCATGTACACATTAGCCCATTTGACGTTTATTGAAAGCCACTTTAATGTTGCAAATGTAATCACGATCCGTGTGCTTTCTAGAATGAGAGCGTACTCTAATATGAAATTTCCTGGCAGATCAAAACTATCTGCCGGACCGAGACTCGAGTGCGGGACCTTTGCCTCTTTCGGGTAAGTGCTCCACCATCTGAACTATTCAAGCACGACTCACGATCCGTTCTCACAGCTTCAGTTCTGACAGTACCTCGCCTCCTACCTTCCAAACTTCACAGAAGCTCTCCTGAAGACCTAACAGAAATAGCACTCTTGGAAGAATGGATGTTGCGGAGTCATGGTTTAGCTACGGCCTGGGGAATGTTTCCAGAATGAGATTTTCACTCTGCAGCGGAGTGTGTGCTGATATGAAACTTCCTGGCAGATCAAAACTGTGTGACGAACCGAGACTCGAACGCCGGACCTTTGCCTTTCGCGGGCTAGTGCTCCACCGTGTGGGGTACCCAAGGACAACTCATGACCCGTACTCACAGCAAGTTTGGAAGGTAGGAGACGAGGTACTGGCGGAATTAAAGCTGTGAGGACGGGTCATGAGTCATGCTTGGGTAGCTCAGATGGTGGAGCACTTGCCAGCGAAAGGCAAAGGTCCCGCGTTCGAGTCTTGGTCCGGCACACAGTTTTGATCTACCAGGAAATTTCAGTGTACCTTTTGCCGATCCGCTTCAATAGTCGAACGCCTTAACAAGCAGTTTCCGGGATTCGTGGATTCGAGTAGATCGAATCTGCCTTGCGGATTCACGACGAGTGCTGGTGAGGTGGCCGGCCTGTGTGTGCTGTTTAAGTGGGTTCAACATGCTGCTAGGTAAATACCGGGCTGATACTCATGCCCCTCATCAGATACACTATACGCGAACATTTAGACAAAATGCTCACACTGGAACGTAACATATACTCTAGATGCTGACGGATGGGGTACACTAGATTCAGTCTTGGAGGAGGGGAGTGGGCGGTGGTTAGTGGTGATGTCTGGAAGGTCGTCCGGCCACTAACATTGTGATAACCCGTAGACCAATGCCGACCCCATAGAACAAACGCGAAAAGGCGAAGGGAAAGAAGAGCACTTCCTGTCTCACACAAAGTGGTGGCTTGCACAGTTTGCTAAAGCCACTGTGAATCAAGACAGAGGAATTATAGACATTTGCTGCCAGTGGGCATAGATTTATATCAATAGGGCAAGGTTAAAATCTGGGATTTGGACGCAGGTTTCCGCTTACTAGACAGATGCGCTGACCACTACGCTAAGCAGACAAAGTGGTCACCACAACCTCATGAACTACCCTACCACGCCTCCTGTGAGACCCACATTCTCAACTTACACACCTCCTCATTATCCTGAGCCGGCCGGAGTGGTCGAGCGGTTCTAGGCGCTACAGTCTGGAACTGCGCGACCACTACGGTCGCAGGTTCGAATCCTGCCTCGGGCATGGATGTGTGTGATGTCCTTAGGTTAGTTACAAACTCTAGGGATTGAGCGATGAGAGGATACGGAACAAAGAAGGTCTAACGAATGTACGTCCTGAAGTGCATGGTTTCTATGCTAGAGGCCGTTTATTCAGTCATACATTGTTACAGAGACTGCGATCTAATACGCGCTGTACCATTCAGCCATAGTCACAGTAAGTGCTGAGAATGGTTAACATGTGCTTTAACTCATGCATGTAGGCTCAGTAGCATGTTCTGTCTCGCACGTTGATATCGGTCAGGCTGCATCCAAACAGTGTTAAAGGCGGCGGGAAAATACGCTGCTCCAATGTCTCCACATCTGGAATGGGCTCTGCATACACGATATTTCTGATGTGGCCCCATAACCAGGAATCGCACGGGTTGAGGTCCGGTGAAAGTGCAGGCCATGCAACTGGACCCCGTCGTCCGATCCATCGAACAGGGAAGACACGATTGAGGTGAGTCCAGACGTTAACGGTGAAGTGGGCTGGAGCACCATCATGTAGCAGCCATAAGACCCATTGAGTCGTCAATGGCACTTCTTCCGACAGGGAAGGCAAAGTCACCCGCACGAAACGCCGATAGTTCCAGCCTGTAAGGCGAGGTGGAAGGAAGACTGGTCCGAAAATACGGTCGCCAACTGTCGCCCCCCTCCCTCACATATTCCAGCTGCACCGATGCTGCTGATCCACTGTCACGGTACCATTGGGGTTCTGCATACTACCTCACAGATGACTGCTATCAAAGCTGAAGATACCACACAGCGCAAAGGCCTCATCTGTGGTCCGAGCGGAGTGGCCGAGCGGTTCTAGGTGCTACAGTCTGGAGCCGCGTGACCGCTACGGTCGCAGGTTCGAATACTGCCTCGGGCATGGATGTGTGTGATGTCCATAGGTTAGTTAGGCTTAAGTAGTTCTACGTTCTAGGGGACTGATGACCTCAGAAGTTAAGTCCCATAGTGCTCAGGGCCTTTTGACCCATTTGAACCTCATCTGTGAGTAGGATGGATGACACAAATCCCGAATCGTGGTTTTCTGGTGAAGAAACCAGTGACAAAACTGCTCTCGATGTGGAAAGTCTGTAGCTAGTAAGTCCTGCAAATAAAGTGATAAAGGTAGTAACAGTTGTCATGGAGAATGTTGCACACGGTCATCTGGCTTACCCTATACTGCCGGCCGAAGTGCCCGTGCCGTTCTAGGCGCTGCAGTCTGGAACCGCGAGACCGCTACGGTCGCATGTTCGAATCCTGCCTCGGGCATGTAGGTGTGTGATGTCCTTAGGTTAGTTAGGTTTAACTAGTTCTAAGTTCTAGGGGACTAATGACCTCAGAAGTTGAGTCCCATAGTGCTCAGAGCCATTTGAACCATTTTTTATCCTGTACTGGCGGTCCAGCTGCCTGGTACTGACACGGCGGTCGCCTTCACATTGTTAATCACATTTTCCTGCAAGTCCCGTTTCCGAACATTTAGGGTTACCCTTCATGATTCCCTGCTTCCTGAAACGGCCCTGTGTCAGACAAACGGCGAAACACCGTTGCAAACATTAAATTCTGTGGTTTTTGTCGACGGGGATAGATTTCCTGATAAATCTCGGTGCCCGCCGCCTCTTGCTATTTAACTTTCCGTAAGTAAACACCGTGTCGGCAAACTCTGGATTCCACTACAACGTGAGTCAGCAAGAGAAGTGATTCGGACACAACATTGCCAATTACTATGGCAGGAGAGGGCACTATGGCATGACGTATTAGGAATAGTACTACCCCCTTGGAGGAAACCCTGCATGCTGTAGTTGTGGCTGCATGGTACAGCTAGTTCAAAAATGGCTCTGAGCACTATGGGACTTAACTGCTGAGGTCATCAGTCCCATAGAACTTAGGACTATTTAAACCTAACTAACCTAAGGACATCACACACATCCATGCCCGAGGCAGGATTCGAACCTGCGACCGTAGCGGTCGCGCGGTTCCAAACTGTAGCGCCTAGAACCGCTCGGCCACCCCGGCCGGCGGTACAGCTAGTATTACACAGCAGTCTCTGTAACAAAGTATGACTGAATAAAAGGCCCCTAGATGGAAACCATACAGTTCCGGACATCATAGGCTTTTTTTGTTCCGTATCCTCTCATCGATCAATATCTAGAGTTTTTATATGGTGGAAAAAATCACTCTGTATATGTGATGTGACGGACGTGTTCAAAAGAATGGACACAATGTATATAATTACGGCGATGGCTGCTGATGGCAGATGCACACCAAGCTCGAATCCTTACAGGAATTGGCGATATGCCACGAGTAATGATGCTAATTAACAGGACCGCTACATCGGAAGTGGGTAGTGTAAGTTGACAATTTAGGTCTGACAGGAGGCTTGCTAGGGTAGTGCGTGCGGTTGTGGTGACCACTGTGTCTGGATGGCAAGGTGGTCACTGCATCTGCCAAGTAGGGCACTTGGGTTCAAATCCCGCTTCGGCAAAAATTTTGAACTTGCCCCATTGATGTAAAACAATGCCCAATGGCGGCTAGTGTCTTTAATTCCCTTCGGTCTAGCTGTGGCTGACTGGACTGTTTTTCCTGGGCCTCGCTGCATTTCAGAGCTAACTGAGACCAGCACTTGAGAGGGCGGAGTGGAACGTCAGCACAGTATGACTCTAGTCGCAGGGCATTAGCGTGTTGTCAGACGGCGCAGATAAGACGCGTCCTGGCTGGAGAAGCGGCCGTTAACCCGTTGCGCATTTGCTGGGCCCCGCTGCTCGGTGGATCGATGGCCGCCGCCAGTGCGCGGGTGGAGGGTGGGCTCAGCGCCGTCACGTCACGTGCCACGGACCTCGCCCGCACCCCGCCGCCCCGCCCCCGCCTCCACCGCCGCCCCCACTGCGCTGCATTATGGATGGCCCACGCCGCCCCCGCGCCGCCTCCGAGCCACTCGCATCGCCGCCGACACCGCCGCCTGTTTACTATTTTACGTCACTGCCCGTCCGCAACCCCTCTTTCCGCTATCCCCAACAGAAGCGAGGCAGCACTCGCCGTGGAGGAGACGCGGGAAATAGACAGAACTATTTGATTCTAGAAAGACAGTCCCTAGTGCGTCGAACACATTAGCAAATATTTTAATGAAACAGAATAAAAACAGAATTTTGCAGAAATAAAAACTCTTATACTGGCACATGTACACTGAAGAGCCAAAGAAACTGGTACACTTGCCTAATATCATGTACGGCCCTCCCCCCCCCCCCCCCACCATTCCTCCCCCTCCCCTCCCCCCCCCCCCCCGCCCCCCACAGCACGCAGAAGTGCCGCAACACGACGTGGCATGGATTCTACTAATGTCTGAAGTAGTACTAGAGGGAATTGACACCATGAATCCTGGAGGGCTGTCCATAAATCCGTACTGTATGAGGAGGTGGAAGTCTCTTCTGAACAGGACGTTAGAAGGCATCCCAGATGTTCATATCTGGGGAGTTTGACGGCCAGCGGAAGTGTTTAAATTCAGTAGAGTGTTCCTGGAGCCACTCTGCAGCAATTATGGACGTGTGGGATGTCACATTGTCCTCCTGGAATTGGCCAAGTAGGTCGGAATGTACAATGGACATGAATGGATGCAGGTGATCAGACAGGATGCTTATGTACGTGTCACCAGTAAGAGTCGTATCTAGATGTATCAGGGGTTCCATACCACTGCAACTAAACACGCACCACACCATTACAGAGCCTCCACCAGCTTGAACAGTCCCCTGCTGAGATGCAGAGTCCATGGATTCTTGAGGCTGTCTCCATAGCCGTACACGTCCATCCGCTCGACACAATTTGAAGCGAGACTCGCCCGACATATTTCCAGTTATCAACAGTCCAATGTCGGTGCTGACGTTCCCAGGCGAGGCGTAAAGCTTTGTATCGTGCAGTTCAAATGGTTCAAATGGCTCTGAGCACTATGCGACTTAACTTCTGATGTCATCAGTCGCCTAGAACTTAGAACTAATTAAACCTAACTAACCTAAGGACATCACACACATCTGTGCCCGAGGCAGGATTCGAACCTGAGACCGTAGCGGTCGCTCGGTTCCAGACTGTAGCGCCTAGAACCGCACGGCCACTACGGACGGCTATCGTGCAGTCATCAAGGGTTAACGATTGGGGCTTCGGGTGCGAAAGCGTACATCGATGACGTTTCGTTGAATGTTTCGCACGTTGACACTTGTTGATGGCCCAGCACTGAAATCTGCAGCAACTTTGGAAGGGATGCCCTTCTGTTATGTTGAACGATTTTCTTCAGTCATCGTTGGTCCCGTTCTTGCAGGATGTTTTTCTGGCTGCAGCGATGTCGGAGATTTGATGTTTTACGGTATTCCTGATATTCACGGCACACCCGTGAAATGGCTTTACAGGAAAATCTCCAATTCATCGCTACCTCGGAGATACTGTGTCCCATCGCTCGTGCGCCCACTATAACACCACGTTCAAACTCACTTAAATCTTGATAACTGCCGTTGTAGCAGCAGTAACCGATCTAAAAACTGCGCTAGAAAGTTGTTGTGTTATATTGGCGTTACTGACCGCAGCTCCGTATTCTGCCTGTTTACATATCCCTGTATTTGAATGCGTATGCCTATACCACTTTCTTTGGCGCTTCAGTGTAAAACAGCAAGGGTTATGATGAGGATAGGGTACTATGTTTTAAGAGTATATTAAAAGAGGTTGTCTGGGATGAGGCGCACAAAGAAAGAGGTGCTAATGTCAAATTCAGTTTATTCCATAGCAAATTTCTGTCCGTTTTTGAAAGTTGGTTTCCTAAAAAATTATCCACTACATTCATTAAATAAAGAACAAAGCCATTGATAGCGAGGGGAATTAGATTCTCATGTGAGGTGAATAGGGAAATTTATATGAAGATCAGAATAAGTCAAGATCGAGCATTAATTCCATACTACAAAAATATTGTAATATTTTAAGGAGCCTGATTGAAATGTCAACAAGTATGTTCGTCCTGACAGTAATTAATAAAGTTGATAGTACTATTAAAACTATATGGATTTTTCGCGAATGGGAGACAGGACAGCCAGTCAGTGTACAGGACGCCATAACAGTTGAACTAAATGACTGTGTTGTGACTGATGATTCATAAGTATGAGCACCTTTTAAGAACTAATTTCTAAATATAATAGAATTGAATGGTTCAGTTGAAAGAAAATACATTAAAAATATCGCTCCAAAAGATTTTAAGCACCTAGAACTAGCACGAAAATGCTTTACTGAAATTTACGGAATTATAAAAATTCTACAAAAACCAATGCTCTTGTGGTGTTGGTGGAATTTCAAACAGAATTCTTAAAAGTTGTTACACCTTAATAAGTAAAGTCCTTAGTGCTGTATGTAATGCATCACTGGCACATGGAATTTTTCCAGACAGGTTGAAATATGCAATTGTTAAACCTGTTCACGAGAACGACTTAAACAAGTAACTCAAAACTTCCTTAATGACATATTTTTCCAAAGTATTCAAAAAAGCAATGTGTCAAGAGTAGTCTAATAGTACAAAAAATTTAGTTAGTGTATCACAGTTTGGAATCTAGAAGGGCTGCTCGACTGAGAATGCTACTTATACATCCACTCATCAAATAGTGCAAGACTTAAACAAAAAAACATCGCCAGTTAATATTTTTTTGCTTGTTTCCAAGGCGTCTGAGTGTATAGATTAGGTTACTCTCTCAGAAAAAATCAAGTTTGCCGGCCGATGTGGCCGAGCGGTTCTAGGCGCTTCAGTCTGGAACCGCGCGACCGCTACGGTCGCAGGTTCGAATCCTGCCTCGGGCATGGATGTGTGTCATGTCGTTAGGTTAGTTAGGTTTAAGTAGTTCCAAGTTATAGGGGACTGACGACCTCAGATGTTAAGTCCCATAGTGCTCAGAGTCATTTGAACCATTTGAAACTCAAGTTTTATGGAACTGAAGACTTTACACACAGCTCGTTTGAATCATACTGAAAAAATGTAAAAGTTATGCTGAATAATTCTGACCGGGAAGGGTAGAAAATTTTAATGATGGAAGAAGTCATAAATAGAGTCCTACAGAGTTCAATTTAAGATCTACTCCTATTCCTAATGTACATGAATGTTCTTTCGCTTGACAATCAAAATGAAGAACCGCTTCTTTTGCAGATAGTACTAGTGTTATGAAAGTAACAGAAGATATTGTAAATGATGTTTTCCTAAGAATTAAAAGTGATTCTTAGTGTTCCGACGTATCGACGAGCGCCGGCACGAAGACGAAGATCGGAAGAGCAAAGAAGGCGGTGAGGCGTCAGCCAATAGCCCGCTGACAAGGACCGCACCACGACAGAGCGCCCTCCAGCCGAAGAGAATGTATACGCCGCTCCTGTCAGCCTCGGCCGGATAATCATTATTGGCTCAGTACTAGGAGAGCACTACGATAGAACTTGACGTGAAGATCCACATCAATTGTTTACATGGGCCTTTGTATACAGCGAAGGACTTTCATCGTTTGCATGTCGCCCATCACTTGCGGCAGGTTGTTGTAACTCCAAAGTTAAGTACAGTCAGTCTTTATTACTGTAGTAAAAATTATGAATGTGATTTGCTTGAACTGTTGTATAGCATTCCGAGAACGCAACGTCCCTTTAGGCACCCTATACGAGGCCAGTGGGCAGGACCCATCACTCAGAAAATGGAATCTCCTTAAAATTTTGAAAAAGAAGAGCCACACTATATTCAGATCTGCACAACAACAATTGATGTAACACATGGGCAGGAGTCAGTTAACTTGACAGAATGATCTAAATTTCTGAGTCTACATACTGATGAAAACAAATTACTGAGCTTCTTAAACAGTTAAGTTCAGCTAATTTTACTCTTCGCCTAACTGCTAATGTTAGGAAGAATAGAACAAACCTCCTGCCATATTACACATATTTCCACTGACTTATGTTTTATGGAATAATTTTCCGCGATGACTCACCACTTAGAAAAAAAATACTGATTGCACAAAAGTGGGCAATAGGAATACTATGGGTGCTCAGCCTTGGTCGTCATGTAGGTACGTCTCCAAGAAACCACGCACTTTTAACTGAGCCATCACAATACATATATTCGGTAATGAAATTCGCTATAAACAGTCCATCACAATTTGAGATGAACAGCGTGATCTGTACCTACAACATTAGTTGTCACCAAGAGCTGTTGCATAGCGATTTGCTTCACGGATCCAGTTATATGGCTCCCTCCGTGTATAGCGTTTTTACGACTATGACGTGTGGGGCCTGAAGATGGCATCAATGTAATGCCTAAACTGCTAGCATATAAGAAGTTCATAAAATAAATTTCTACAATACATACGGCTGTTGGTAAATTATTGTATCAAGAAATACATGCCAGCCGTTGTCCCACAGTCCATAATGGAAATAAAGAACATTTTTTACAGTTGGCACACCCACGTCAGTGTCATGAACTGGTAATTTTTCAGGCCAACGGTTTGTTTCCCGTGGGGAGGAACCTAATCTAAAAAAAGCCCCATGTGCACGCCACAAGTACTGTGCTACCCATGTAGCCGCTTCCTGTGTGTGTGCACCCCTGATCTATTGAGGGGCGTCCTACAGCCTTCCACCCCATAGCGTAGGTCGAGGTATCTGCAACTATTTTCGTCACAGAATCGAGGTAGCCTCTGGTTTAGATTCTTCACTCTACTCCAGACCAGAGGACCCCGGTCCACCCCGGGTACGATGCTGCAGATCGTCAGCTTGGCTTCCACTCCTCGAGAGATGGAGGCCGCCTTCTCTAATTTAGCCAGTCGCCGAAAGGACCCAAATATTTCCTTGGAACCCCGACGACAGGCATTGTTGGTGCCGACATGTGCAACAATCTGCAGCTGGCTGCACCCCGCACTCCCAATAGCCGCCGGAAGAGCCTCTTCCACATCCCGGACAAGGCCCCCCGGCAAGCACACCAAGTGAACGTTGGACCTCTTCCCCACCCTAGCCGCTTTGTTCCTGAGGGGCTCTATGACTCGCCTAACATTGGAGCTTCCAATAACTAACAAACCCCTACCCCCCATGTGCCTGCCCGGACCTTGAATGACTCGACGAAAGCTTCTAAATCTTTTCCTGGTGTTTGGGAAAGGGAGTCTAGCAATTGTCCAATCTTCTCCGGATCAGGCTCTACTCCTTGTGCAAACAATTGAGGTCATTGAGTGCAAGAGGTACTCTGAGATTAAAAGAGGGGACTTATGGCGGGCCACATTTTCGAACGTCAGAAGACTGATAACTCAAGGAAAAAAAGTGCGTGGAGATAGACAGCTGGAAATCTGCTCAACCGGTTCATCTTCATCAGTTTCCGCTGAGGTTTCATACACCAGCGATTTCATTTAAGTCCACAGGAATAACACATATGAATTAGATCTACTGACTGTGTTGAGTGTGGAACAGGACATTCTCTTTCAACCCTGTTCTAGTGAATTATTGTTCAGTTATTTACGGAAATTAATTGAAAAGTGGTAGGGTACCTCTTAAGAGATTAGCTCCAACAGCTGTGACAGCACATCCCAAATGAACAGCAGGTAACGCGCACGATTCGAACGAGTGGCAGTAAAAAAGATTCTATTATTTGATGCTATCCAGTTCCAATCTACAAGCTGACAAAGAATTGTGACATGTAAGTAAATACTGGGTCAAGGGCCAAAAATCTGATTTGGAGATAATTAACAAAATGTGTGTAGCGGTTATATAAAAGCAGTATAAAAGTTGGGAATCGCGACACAAACACAAAAACTATACAGGTTTCATGTCCTATATTTGTTTGTATTCTATGCCAGCAATTTTAGGAACAAAATGATACAAAATTTGAAGAAAATGAAACTTGTGTACGCTATGGCTTTAACATAAATAACGATACGAGTGCCATCATACCCATTTTCACTCATTTCACAAAGTTCTCGTAAAATCACTTACTCTCTTCCTTCACAAATGGAATCATTCTACCTAAACCACTTCTCTTTTCTCCCGACAACCGAGTTTCACAGTGTAGTGTTCCCAGCTGCACCTGTGGAACATCAGAAGGCTTCACGTTCCTCTTTAAGATATTATGTATTGAACTCTTCAATTGCATTTGGAGTTGACCCTTAGGCGTTCAGCAGTCAGTCTGAACCACTGTGCTTCTGTGAGGTGCATATTGGTAAAATTATATTTTTTCAGCAGCTGAGTTAAAGTGTTAAAAATCTTTTCCTTGTGTAACACTGTTAATATTACTGTGCACATAGATTCAGTGATGAGGCTAATTAAATCTTTCGGAACTTCAGAGACAGTTAACCTCTTTCGTTTCTCAATGTGAGCAAATTTACGATCGGAAGGCATATTTTTTGCTTCCAACAAAAATTTGTTTTCCATTTGAGTAAAGTAATCCTTTTCTATTGAGGTAAGCAAATACATGATCCCATGTAAATAGTTGATCATAACTTCATAGTAATAACGATGAAAAGAAATGAAATGATCGTACGGCATTGTTGGCCGCGAGGCCCCATTCGGGGGAGTTCGGCCGCTGTATTGCAAGTCCTCTTTAGGTGACGCCACACGCGCGACTTGCGAGTCAATGATGATGAAAATGATGATGAAGCACACGCAACACCCAGTTCCCTGCTGGGAATCGAACCCGTGCCTCTTCGTGGTAGGCTGTAACGGTACCGCTACGCTACGATGATTTTTTGATAAGAAATTAGTTCGATAATAATTGAAATGCCTTAAACTACTGTACCATTAATTACCTTGATTCAAAGCTTTGTAATAAATGTTAATAAGAAGTCAACTTGGGAACCTCTTTAGCTTTACCATAGTATAGTCTTTCCGAGTGTACGGAATTCCCTTCCTTCACTGTCTAGTTTCTTCCTTACACTTTGAGCGCTACCTTCACCTCTCATCCTCCGTTTTGGTGCAGTTTTGCTTTCCATTTTGCTATATTGTATGTTAATTTCATGTGATAATTACTTCAGCAATGTCCTGTTGCTGCAAAAAAAAAAAAAAAAAAAAAATCACAGAGCTACTTCAATTGTCAGGAATTCACACAAGTGGACGCCAAGACACTAACAGAGAGTTGGCGCATGACTCTTTATTTGAACATCTATGTTGGTCCAAGACAAGAGTGCCAACTTTAGACAACTGCAAACACTTTTTCCCGATGTCTAGACGCTTATGTCAGAATATATGTTATTGGCCTTTGATTTTAACGAAATAACTGAAATTTTCCTTTTTTGGCATTTGACCCGATGTTTACTCACATGCAACAATTATTACCAATGAGCTGAGTGATGTAGGTAGTATGGACGTTTATTACTCCATGCATTTCTGTCCTTGTAACGCGACCATTTTGTTTTACTATGTAAGGAGTATTGAGTCTAGGCTAATCGCGTACCCAAAGTCGTGTCACAACAAACAATTCAAGCACATGTAGTACGAGTAGTGTAACTTCACGTCCATATTGTTGGAATGAAATGATTCAGTGAAATCATATACTTAAGCAACAGGGACGTAGGTGAAATAAACGATTTGTAATAAGTACTGTAACCACTGCATTTATGTAATACATAACGTGATACTGTCACAGAAAAGTTTTCACACACACGCACACACATTCATGCACACAACGTTTTTTTTTTTTTTTTTTGTATGAAAGCAATATTGCAAATTATTGTGCAGCTAGTACAACACTGTGTAACGACTGGGATGACTTTGAAATACATAATGCTACCAACTATTTCATGAAGCGAAAATGCGATCTTTTAAAATTAAATTTTAGTGCAAAAGGCATTAACGAACTTCAATGAAGTTACTAAATACCATCATTTCATTTCAATGAAACAGTTAAATCAGTCAGTAAACTCTGATTTACCCTTTCTCCACTAGCAACAGTTTATTTTTAAAGCTAATATCGTACAAGAAATATCAAAAGAGGCAGTTTACAAATTTTGTTGCACCTAGTTTTACTGCTGGACACAAGCATTGTCTATATGGCCGAAAAGAAACGTATATAAAAGCATACTATCTTCGCCATACTTTCAACGTATTGGCATCCTATTTACAGCGCACCACAGGTCTTTCGCTGAGCACTTCCACATTGCATATTACTGCCGTCCACAGACGCTGAGAACTGCTGACGAACTATAATATATCTTCGATCAACAACAAATAATGTTGCGGAGATATCCGCTACAATGTACGTCGATGACGTGTTGGGAGTGGAATATCTGTGACTTGACCAGAGACTTCAGTTCGTTCCTATAATTCTTACCTGTATAAATATCCGCCCAATAAAGTGTAAGTCTACCTTACCATGCCGTAAGTCATTTTTATCGAATCCGCACTGTATTCGACTCCCAGAATGTATTTGAGCAACCTCGTGAGACTATTTCTCCGGTGTTAATAAATTATTTACAAATAAGTATTGTCTTTCATGCCATTAATTCTGTTATTTCCATATCATTTAAATCATGTCGATAAAGATATCTCTGTAACTGATATAGCTGTCAAAAGAGACTACATGTCATTTGGTGAAGATGAAAACACAGTTACGATATATTTAATGGTCCAGGAAATACCTCAAGTGAACATCTAAGCGGAATCACCCAGTATATACAAGATGTTTCAAACAGGACTTTCTATCTGTACCTTACAAAGTAATAAGTGAAAGTAATAATTATATAAACAGATAAACGTAAGAAACCTTACTGTTTCTGCTTTCCAGAGGTTTACATACGGAATCATATTTGTTTAAATAGATAATTATTTCCGCTTATCAAGTAGCTGATGCATTTTCGCTGTGTACAAATCATTTTAAATCAAATTTTTGTCAGTATTAGTTACGTAACCAGAAACGTTCAAGTTTTATGGCTGCATGCAACACGTTGCACACAACTGCCTGTGTTGTCATGGATGTTCTGATGGTGGAATGTTCATTTGAGTGAGGTGTTTAAACGCAAGATCATTTTCCTGAATGCAAAATTTAGTGCGCATTCTACAACAATTGCAGGAAGGTGAGAAGCTGTTGGTGTCATGGAGCAACAAGCTTCCTCAATGTGCTGTTTCAATTAATCTGGAGTTTTGGGTTCAGTGATATAAACACGATTCTCTAAGATATCGTAAGAAACAAAGAAATGTACTGGTATGCATTTGCTTGAGATGATTTTACTCTATAATTGACATGCATTATAGTATGTATATTATACATAGCATGTGTAGTTTGTACAGTAAGTGTATGCGGAAGTGTGCTTTGCATGGGTACTTGATTAGCAGTAATAGTTAAAGTTGTATTCAAGTAGTAAAGAGTGGTTATACCGTGGGACTGTGTGTGCGCTGCTGGGACAGCGCTATCTAGTGGCCGGTTGTGAACCACTAGAATCGCAGCAGGTAAACCTGCGAGGAGTAGGGCAGTGTGATGCCGACGGTTGTTAGTCGAGCAGCGGTCATATACCAAATAGTTTTATCTTGTGACTTCGGTTTTACATATCTTGTGGAAAAGAATGACCATGAGAGCAGTTGTTTTTTTATTTTTTGTGACAATGATTTTACATCAGCTGATCTGCCTCATGTTCTGTTATATCCAAATGGTTTATAAATGTTAATCTACATTCTGGTATGTGGTACTGTACTAATGGTAATGTATATAGCATTACTCGTGTAAGTCCTCCCTCAAACCTGTCATGTTATCTCTTCACAGATCCGATGATGGCACCTTTAGTGTGTTGAAACCGGTTATCCAGTAAACAGTATTTAAACGATCTTGGCTTTTGAATTATTTCTACAACAGAGTGATCGCCCCACTACGCACTGTGTGTTCACTGAAAAATCTACTGGTGTTAAATCGGAGAACCAGGCGGGCAGTTCTTGAAGAACAGGGGTGTCCTAATCTTCTTCCAGGAAATCTGTTGTTCAGTTCTTGCATAACATAACGCGCAGAATGGTCTGGATGACCATCGTGCTGCGTAGACATTCTACCTCTAATGCCTCGACTAACGTTTTCAAGGACAACACCTAAATTGAGGACAACTCACCATTCAGAGTAACTCTGATGTAGTGTGGATCGGCGATTTTATCTACATGGATTTCACATCACGCACTAATGTCTCACCTCTTATGACGACCGATATACTGCATTCATATAGGACTTTCTGTGGCCCGGTAACGCGCATTGTGACGGATCACTGTACCATAATTTATGAACGTGAATTCATCAGAGAATGTAACTGCGTAAGGCACCCAGAATGAAATTATTCACAGCCCATTTGAAGAAAGTACTTCTCTAAACGAAAACTGCAGCAGCTTCTGGTAAGCTGATATGAGGATCACGATGTGTTGCACCTGAAACAAACGCTTCCTCATCTTCCCTTCATGCTAGTATTCGTCTGTTACTGCTGCACTTTCTCAAAATATTTTTCGAAGATATTTTTCAGCACGTTAAAACATAACGGGTGATGGGGTTCTTCGAAAAAGATGTCTCGACCGCTGCTTCATTAGTATCGTGTCGGTATTCGCAGCATGTCAACGTACTCGCTGGACGGGTATTTCACTTTTATTCCCCATCAATATCCGTGGCAGAGTGAAGATCGGCTGTTTGTCCTTTCCACCTGCCTTGTATACGGCAGCGTGAGACTGTATTCTACAGTCTAACCGAACGTAACTTCAAACAATTCGTCGAGGAAGCATGTCGCTCCGTGTCACTAGCAACCTTACATCTGGTCTGCAGGTTTTTTAGAGGTTCAAATGGCTCTGAGCACTATGGGACTTAACATCTGAGGTCATCAGTCCCCCAGAACTTAGAACTACTTAAACCTAACTAACCTAATAACCTAAGGACAGCACACACATCCATGCCCGAGGCAGGATTCGAACCTGCGACCATAGCGGTCGCGCGGTTCCAGACTGAAGTGCCTAGAACCGCTCGGCCGCATCGGCCGGCTCTTTTAGAGGGAGCAGTGAGTTACACACTAACGAAAATGGGCACACGTTTGAAAATTCACATAAAAGAACATTTCGCCATCAGAACAGCCTGTTGTGTACAATAAGCTGCATGCAGCCCTAAAATATTCTGTTTTTAGCTCCGTGTCTAAATTTGACAGAAATTTGATCTGAATTGATTTTTACATTGTTGATATAAATACAACAGCTACACAAAAGAAAAAAGCTTAAAAAGTTATAACTTGTTGCTGCAGCTCTCTGGAAAATAACTAAGTAAACTACACTCATAACTCTGCAGAAACAGTAACGTATCTTACATATATCTGTCTAAGCAAATATTCATTTACTTATTATTTTGTAAGTTACAGAGGAAAGCACCTCATCTTCCGTTAGGTCACTGAGACTGATCCTTCAGATCCATCTTATACTGGGTGATTCAGCTGGTCCTATCTATGGGTCTTATGCAACCCACAATGCCTTCAAAGCGACATGAAAGATTTTTATACTATTTCGCTCGCTACATGTAAAATATTAGCACTACAGAAAAAGGAAATGGAAACTTTTGTGGGCAATGAAATGTAGTTAAATTTTGTACTGGGATTCGTTTTCGCTAGAAGCTGCATTTTGGAATTATTTAAGCAAAATGTACAAAAGTGACCTCCAGAATAACGCGAGAACCTTGGCCTTCAGCAAAAATATATCCCAGTACCAAATTTAACTGCATTAAATTTCCTACAAAAAAGGTCCTGTTCATTTTTTCTGTAGAACTAAAGGTTTGTGCGTAGCGAGCAAGAGGATAAGAAAAATCTATCATGGGTTTTGAAGGCATTGCGAGTGGCATAAAACCTTTTGGCTGGGGCAGCTGAAGCACATTGTATACGTTTTGCATTGCTACTCGCTACCTGTTTGCGAAGGTGGCAGTTCTCTCGGAAGGAAGCTGGTTCATTTAGTCTCGATATTAAATTGATGTTTGTGCACCTGTGCTCTTCCTGTACCACTTTCCTAACATTTAATCCAGTATGGGTAACTGAGATGAGTGATTGTGAGCTTCATAAGCGTGGCCGGTATCTGTTGTCTGCTGTAGCAGTTTTGCCGTTAATGATATTTTAGGCGGAGAGCCAGAGAGGTTTAACATGGTCACCAGCGCACATGTCTGAGCCGGTACTCACAGATAAGAGTGCAGTGGTCATCTATGGTGGCTACTCCCACTACGTGGGAAAGCGAAAGCGCTTAACGCGCGTCCGGTATAGTCGTTTTGCCTTTAGACTAGGCAACAACAAAAATGGTTCAAATGGCTCTGAGCACTATGGGACTCAACTGCTGTGGTCATAAGTCCCCTAGAACTTAGAACTACTTAAACCTAACTAACCTAAGGACATCACACACATCCATGCCCGAGGCAGGATCCGAACCTGCGACCGTAGCGGTCGTGCGGTTCCAGACTGTAGCGCCTTTAACCGCTCGGCCATTCCGGCCGGCTAGGCAACAACAGACGTCTTTTCTAATACTCTGCGGATGGAGGTATCTGAATGCACGTAATTTGTAATGTTCATTATTAACAACCCTTATTTCATCATTTTGGATATTAGGGGTAAATATTTCTAGTTATGGTAGGAGTGATTTTCGAAGTGGATTTACCTTTATTATTGCGGTTTTACTAGTGAGTCCTTTGCACTTTGTCTTTTGGCGAGTTAGCTGCCTCGTGGAGCTCAATAAATAAACACACGCTCGCACGCACACACACACATACACACACACACACACACACACACACACACACACACACACAGTCACCCACCTACCAGCCCACCCACAACCACATATACACACAAAGTATTCTCAAACCAAAGAACAACATTACCCATCATTCTTCATTAAAATTATTATTGTTTCAGTAATTTCTAAAAATGAACAAGTAACTCACATATGGATCAACAATTTGTAGTGAAGGAAATAACCGTACAGTTTCACTTCTTATATAGCTAGTTGATTATCGATAGTGTCCAGTCTTCTGATACCTTGTTTGTTTTTCCAGATATTCTCGAAAGACAATTGTAGATCACTGAGAAATTTCGGTTCTGGCCGTTTCAGTAATTATGCTGCGATGGAATCTTCACCACTTGCTTTTGAGATTTGATAGCTTCATGAATTTCTAGCTCTATTGATTGGAAATCTTCAACATTTTCTGCTATTGGTAATATTGGCTCTACTGGATTTTACCTAACTGGGGAGGGATAATGATTTGAAACAAATTTTCCATTTACAATTTCCTTGATATTCCTATGGATATGGCAATAAAGCTGAAATTCCCCTAGATTTGGATTTGCAAACGTCAAATTTTTAGCCTTTCTTGGCAGTTTGCCAAAATGTGTGAAACCAGTTTTAACTGGAACATTTTGCACATATTAATGGCCCTGTTACCATTTCTGTTTGTTCTTGAGTGTGCTGCTTATTCGCCTACAATATTCTCAAATTTCATTTCCTTTCCAACTTGTCTGTTAAAGTCGCAATAAGTATTTTAATATTGTTCTTAGGTCTCTTGGAGATTTTAGATGCTAAAGATCCCAAAACTGATTTACTTTCTGCAAACTTCATACACTGTCTTCATTTATATATGCATTTCAATTTATGAAGGTGTAGCTTCTATTTTTATAACCTTGCTGCTAACTCAGACGTTCTTTCTGATTCTGACTTAAAATCTGTAATACTATGTACGACTTATTATTATTAATTATGATAGTGGCAAGCAAAATATATATAAAAAAAAGAGTACGTCTTTTGTGTCGAGAAGCTGCAGAAGATGTTTCCTAGTACCTATTATTGGACAGAACACACAATGAAGTTGGTGAATATTCATTCACTCGTTTATTGCATAATTAAAAATCTTGTTACCTAGTTCTTTGAAACAGGTCGTAGATTTTACAATTTCGTCATGTAATAACAACCAAAGAGGAAAAAAAGAAAGAAAATTAAGCAAAATTTAAACTGCAAATTAATGAAATGGAGAAAAAAGAACTTAGTAATGTAGAAGATAAGGAAAGTATACGTAAGATGGTTGCTCGTGACCGTCAACTGTCGGAAAGGAAACTCTCAGAACTGCACTGGACCTTCACCTTTCGATATGACAATACACATTTGTTGTGGAACTAGGTTCTATATTAAGGGTAATTATTTGCTCCTACAGGTACAGAGTTGTGTTTTGTATTGTTAATATCCTAAATGAATTACAAATTTTAAGTGACTCTTGGACAGCAACAGCCAATCACATTATGCAGTTATAAACAAGCTGTGCCAAATGCTCTTAATTATCTATAATTTTAAATTTACCTTTAGGCAACAACAGCCGGCCGCTGTTTAGAGACTGCTACGAAACACATTTAAAAAAATAATTATTGTAATAGTTCTTGCCGTTAGTTATTTATGGGATTCATCAGGAAGTTAGGTTTTGGTATTTGGTCATCGATTTATGCATCTCTAACCAGCGTTTTCCTTATTCGTAAGTTTCTACGTAGCTGAGTTTGTACGTCCTATCTCTCATACGGTTCTACGTATTTGTCTAGTTTTGTAGCTGCCTTTGCGTTCTGTGTTACCTTGTGTTAGCGTGGGGCTGCTTCATCTTGTATTTCTCTTTTAGTTGTAATGTTTCATTTTCTTCATCACTGCGCTGTCATTTAGTGCCAGGGTTACGTTTACTCTTGAGTACGCCTCTACACAGCCTCTGTATTGTGTATTCTTCTTGTAATATTCTTGAAATAGTGTCCACTGTTCCGTCTAGGTCTGCCCAGTTGTGCCATGAGTAATGTGTGTGTCTCTGTGTGTGTGTGTGTGTGTGTATGTGTGTATGTGTTTGTGGAGGGGGGGGGAGGGGGGGGGGGGAGAAAAAGATAGACAGAGAGAGAGAGAGAGAGAGGGCAGGTGTGGCAGAGAGGGTATGAATGATCCCCGGACAGGCAGCGCCAGGTGTCTCTCTATTGGCCGCACTCTGTAGTAATTACTGCGCCTCCTCTGTCGTCAGTTTCCGCAGCCGCCAGCGCCGCTCTGCTTGTCCTGAGTGCAGCAGGGCTACCAACTGCCGACTGTCTCTTGTCTCTTCATCATCGCTGATACTCGGTCCCTCTCCAGGATGAAAAGTAACAACAGCTACTTCTACGTTAACACATTCACTGCTCCAGTCCCATATATACACTGTTTCAATGCTCCAGGAGAGTATACACGACTTGCTATGAAAAATGTTTACAGCGGTTCCCCACTGCAATTGTAAAGACTCATGCAACATCTTCTATCCTGCCAGCGAATCGGAGGTGATTGTTGCACAGGTGTACGATCTAATTGTTGGAATATCGGGAATTACGTGACTTACTGAATGCTGAATTCTCTTTAGAGATCATCGACATCGTAACATTACCTTGTTTGCGCGCTGTGCTTTCCGTGTTATCGAATAGAATGACACGACGTTACCGACCGTTTACAGAAGATGAACTGCTGAGCCTTCCAAATCAAAGTGGCGACGACGACTTCATCATGCTCAGTCGAACTGTATGTTGTTGGACAGATAACGACGCTAATGAGTCTGACACCACAAATATTCAAAAATTAGAGAAACAGCAAACACTGAATGAGTAAATGCGGCTCCAGATTTTCAAGTTACCAAAGCTTCTTGCTCCGATGCGAAGAAGAGCCGAGCACATACCTGACGACCTGCTAAAAACACAAAACAGAAGTTTCTAGATAGAAAGATTCTGACACGTATCCCATAGTGTATAATTTCGGTAACAATCACTTCGGTTACAGAATCGTCGATTTACATGATTCATCTGCTGTATATGACTTTTTCCAATTGTTTCTTTGCCAGGAAATTGTTAACTGTATAGCTGAGTAATTTAATTTACAGTGCCAACATCTTTGCAACGACGCCAGTAAAAAACCAAGACCGCGACGTTGGAAAAACAGTATTTGAATTTACTGTTTTTTGCCGTAAATCTTCTGATGGTTCAAGCGAGAAAAAAAATGAAATAAACAGTTTTAGACCAACGATTCGTTAATGTCTACTCCAATGTTTGCGGAAATCATGCCAAGAGATAGGTACCTTCTGTTACTAAGAATGTTACGATTTGTTGATAACAAATTAGGCAAATTGTGGATCATCTAAGGAAAGCAATTCCATATGCTTTCCGTCCTTTTAAATATTTGTGCACTGACGAAAGTTTATTTCTTTACAAAGGCCGTATCTTCCTTCAGACAGTACATTCCACCCGAACGCCATAAATTAGTCGTAAAGTTTTTTTGTTGTTTTGTTGTGTGAGTGTGAAACTGGATATATTCCTGACTTAGTTATTTCTATAGGTGCAGCAACGGACGTAAAAAAGGAAACTCATTTAGGTGTAACTGTTGGTATACCTCGAAGCATTGTTATAGTTTTACTGGAACATTACCTTTGTAGAGGGCCGGCCGCGGTGGCCGTGCGGTTCTGGCGCTGCAGTCCGGAACCGCGGGACTGCTACGGTCGCAGGTTCGAATCCTGCCTCGGGCATGGGTGTGTGTGATGTCCTTAGGTTAGTTAGGTTTAAGTAGTTCTAAGTTCTAGGGGACTTATGACCTAAGATGTTGAGTCCCATAGTGCTCAGAGCCATTTTGAACTTTTGTAGAGGCCATATACTAAATGTTGACACTTGGTTCACTAGCCCGCTATTATTTTCTTATCTGCATGAGACAGTGACTGTTGCTTGTGGAACTGTAAGGAAAACCATAAAAAGTTGCTGCTCTCAAGTGGTAGGACAAGTGGGAGCTGAGGTTGCTTTCAACTCTTCATAAAACCGAAATTATAACGATTGACCAAATTGACGGAAGCACAAACGAAGCAATAAGAACACTTGCTTGCACCGTAAGCAAAACTGAAAACTATGGGGGCTGTCGACCAGGTCGACATGATACTAAAATCAGTAGGATGTAAACGCAAAATGGTATAAAAAAGTAATTTTTCATCTTGTGGACCTATCTTGCTGACCGTGCATGTGTCATACAAAAATCAAACGGAAAGAAATATTTCGATATCTGGTTTTTAGCAGAAATTCATTAAGGAGATGCTAGAGATCCAACACAGAGGGTCACCGTGCAGGGAACTCGGCTGACTATGGTAACGCCTCACGCCCAACCGAGCACCAATTTGGCTCGCTAACCCCAGGAACACCAAAGAAGAAGTTCGCCTACAGAAAGTGTATTGCATATGCAAAATAAGACAAAGTTACTGACAGCAGATGAATTTGTATAAAATGTAATGCACCTTAATGTTTGAAGTTTTGTTCCGGAATATACCACACATTGAAGTTCAACTAATGCAATAACTTATTTATCCTTTTCTCGTAATAAAGTACTTAAAAAAGTAGATACATCTGTATAGCGATTAAAAATGAACCAATTTAACAGGATAATACTGCATCTTGCGTCTTAATTTTCTTCTCAATGGTAACGACAGACTTCTACAGTCGTATATAACTTGAAAATTACGTGCTCGGGGTACGCGGCCGCTAAGAGTAATGCGCGATGAAACAGTTAAGTTACTATTTGAGATGACGCTATATTTATATTAAGATTACGAAGTCCTTCTGCATAAGAAATCCGCACAGCAAATGACTGACGAACATCTCCTCATTCCAAAGGCAAACTGTGTGTTCGGTTATGCCATGTTCGCGTGGTACAGTAGGAAATATTAATAAAGGATGCAAATTACTTGAATACGTCTGCAATCAGTACTAGCTTTTGCGAATAATCCGATGTAGATGGCCTAACATATACTAGCATATTTTTTATTTATTACGTTAGTGACACGTCCCCACTATTGCTGTTATTTGAGCCCAAAACTGAGAACTAATGCAATACAATTCATTGTCATTAACAACAAGACCTGTGCTGAAATGGAGCTGCTCTCGACGACGAACCCATTACTGGCAAATCACTTCAGGCAAATACCGGGATGCCGTCCGGTGTGGCCGAGCGGTTCTAGGCGCTTCAGTCTGGAACTGCGAGACCGCTATGGTCGCAGGTTCGAATTCTGCCCCGGGCATGGATGTGTGTGATGTCCTTAGGTTAGTTAGGTTTAAGTAGTTCTAAGTTCTAGGGGACTGATGACCTCAGAAGTTAAGTCCCATAGTGCTCAGAGTCAAACACCAGGATAGTTCCTCTGAAAGAGCACGGCCGATTTCCATCCCCATCCTTCCGTAATCTGAGCTGGTGCTCCGTCTCTAATGACCTCGTTGTCGACGGGACGTTAAACACTAATCTCCTCCTTCTCCTCCTCTCATTACAGGCCCATATCCAGAATCAATAGTTTTCATTTCGATTTAGATTTAATTTCAGATTTTTGTAATACATTCGATTTTAGTTGTTAGAATTTATTTTGCCATGTAATTAACATAATGTTCCCTCTCTCTTTCTCAATTGTATGACTGTAGTGACAGCTGTTCGGTGTATCTTAATTATTTCACCAGATCTGAGTTTCGAATCTTATGACGCAGAAGCCGAAACATGACAATAAATAAAAAATATTACTGGCGATGAAAAAGTTTCCGTTCGAAGGCCGTACAGTGCAGAATAGGTATGCCAATCAGGCAAAATTGCCCTGAGCACCGAGGCAAACATCCCACCGACGCTCCAGGTTGAAGATAGCCATTTAGTAATAAACCTCATCCTGCTGCGTGAAGGAGTCCCTAACTGCGTGCTGCACACCACCAGCCGACAGCAATCGTCGGCCCTTCAGGGCCTTTTTCCAGGGACCGAAGGCGTGATAATCACATCTCTATAGGGCAGTTGCTCCAGTGCCTCTCACTTGAGTTGGAGTAAGTTCTGCATTAGATTTGTGATATGGGGATGTGTGTTATCATGTATGTTATCATGAGGCAGCGGCACACCTTTTCGCACCACCTTTCATCACCTGCAACAGTGCCCTCAAGCAGCATGTTGCCTTCAGTCTTGAATCGCATGAGGTTCTTCAGGCAAATAGCCATGGATAACGCTGACCTTATAGATCGCCCAGCACAGAACTTGGCACACCATTCCACAATGATGGTTTTCGACAGATATGCTGCCCCACACTCATTCTTTATTCTCCGATGGATGTCTACCGGTGTTTGCCCTTTGGCAGCCAAGAAAAGAATAACAGCACGTTGGTCCCGTTTGGACGCATCTGTCAATAACGTGGCCATAGATCACGTTTCCACATTTACCGCGCACACGTCGGAAAGACACGAATGCCACACTAGTCACTAGCCTACATCCCTGTACTTATACACCCGCATTTGAGTCGTGCTACGTTGACAGTTGGCATTACCAGAAACACCGACAGTCAGGATGATTGAAAAGAATTACGAAAAATGCCTGTAAGAAACACAGGTGAACCAAAACTTTATGAGCAGCGCCCGACGCTAGACTGATTGCCAACTGGCAGAGATGCAGGCACATGACATTGCAAAGTGGAGCAGAGCCGAACAGGGAGTAATGATGATCCGGCTGCAAATGGGAAAACCCACTGTCTTTGAAAAAACGGCACATTGTTATGGCCCAGTTCCTGCGAACGAAAAATCTAGGAAACGGAGATGGTGGTCGGCTATTCACGTACTACTGTCGTGGGCATATATGCGAAACGATCGAAAGACGGGGAAACCAAGTGTTGATATCCGCGCCTCATCAAAGAACGTGGAGATCGAAGGCATGACTGCTCTGTGAAGCAGGACAGACGGCTATCAGTGACAGATCTGACGACACAGAACAGTTCTGGTGGACACACACACCTATTTCGGAGTACACCTTTCAGCCCACATTGCTGACCATGGAGCTCCACAGTAAGTGACTTCCCATGTTGACCCAACGACATCGTCAGTTAGATTGCAGCGGGCACGGCGTCATGGAGTCTGGATCCTGGATCAATGGAAATGTTATGGGGTAGAATAAAGACATGCAAGTCACCGAAGTGGCGTCCAGTTGGAAGACTTACATCAGATCATTCAAGCACACGAAATTTTTATTGTAATGGAGTAGAGACACTTTGTCGAACTAATCAAGTTTCTTCCTACCACAAGTCAATGGGCGTGTTTGACTTCGCCGCCATCTAGGCGAATGGCTGCTGGAAAAGTGCGCCGTGTATCAAACGCGTGTCGGTGGGGACAGTGTTATGCCCTGAGAGCTATTCACCTGCACTCCCCTTCGAGCTTTGGTGCTAACCGAAGGAACCGTGACAGTTGTGGACTACGTGATCATTATTACGAACCACCTGCATCCTGTTATTCTTGCTGTCTTCATCAACAGCGATGGCATGCTCTATCGGGATTACTTTAGGTATGTTTTTAGTTTATTTTAAATGGCACTATTCGAATCCACACTAGTAACGCAGATTCCCAAATATAGAACAACTGATAACAATTTCAGACAAATTGGATAATTTATTCAATTATCTCAAATTGATCAAATCAATAACGATTTGATCCATCTATGGCCTTGCAAGGCTTGACGTTGATTGATACAAAAGTTGGATGTCCTTCTCAGATATGGTGCCAAATTCTGTCCAACACGGCACGTTCGATAGTCAAAACACCGGGCTGGTTGCAGGGCCCCGCCCATAATGCTCCAAACGTTTTCAATTGCTGAGAGATCCGGCGACCTTGCTCGTCAAGGTAGCGTTTGTGCAAACACGAAGACAAGCAGTGGAAACCTTTGCCGCGAACATGAAGACAAGGTATAGGAACTCTTACCGTGAGCGGGTGGAAAGTATCTTGCTGAAATGTTAGCCCACGATGGCTTGGCATGAAGGGCAACAAAATGAGGCATAGAATATCGACGTACCGCTGTGCGGTAAAGGTGCCACACATGAAAACGAAACGGGTTCTGCTATGGAAACTCAATGACTGGAGCAAAACTGCCTCCAGTGTTGAGTACCCATTCGCACTGAGGCCCGATGTTCAGCGAAGACGCGTATGGACACACTCTAGAGAGCTGTTGGATGCAAACCTCACTGTCACCAACCTTATGACCCGCCAGCCAGGGCTGATGGTCTGGGGTGCCATTTCTTATTAAAGCAGGACCCTTTGCTTGTCATCTGCGGCACCCTTACAGCACAGCGGTACGTCGACGATATTCTACGTCTCCTTTTGTTGCCCTTCATGGCAAGCCGTCCTGGGCTAACATTTCAATAAGGTAATGTCCACCTGCACACACTAAGAGTTCCTACAGCCTGTCTTCATGCTAGCAAAATCCTACCTTGACCAGCAAGGTTGCTGGATGTCTCCCCAATTGAGAACCTTTGGTGCATTATGGGTTGGGCCTTCCAAAAAGCTCGGGCTTTTGACGATCTAACCGGCCGATCGGACATATTTGGTACGATATCCCACAGGAGGAGGTCCAAAAAGTCTATCAATCAATAACAAGTGGGTTATTGACTTGCTGAATTCTTGAATTTCTTTCTCTTGAATAAATCATCCAATTTTTCTGATATTATAATCATTTGTTCAGTTTTCTTAGAGTCTATCTGCCTTGCAGTGGCCAGGATTGCAGGTCCACGGCTTCATACGTCGATTGAGGTATTTTTAGCTTTATAAACAACAAACAAAACCTCTGAATGATGTTGGTTTATTTTTAACATTAACATAAATAATGATTTTGATGTATAGAATACTTCAGGTAGTACAGCTATACTGTTGAGCGTGAGGCAAGCTAAACTTAAAAACTACAGAACATTTGTACTACCACAAGCTCTCTGTACCCATCAGAAACGACTACAATTGGAGCATCAGGCAACACAGAGACAGAAAAAATAAACAAAAAATCCCCATATAAATTTTTTGAGTAGTACACAGAGATGCTTTGTCGATAAAGAGATCAACCAACGACTTACATGAACACACAGACAGGCTCACAAGCACGATCAGAAAACACCGACTGACATTCCATGGACACGTACATACAATGAACAACAACAGACTCACAAAGAGGATTTTTGATATAATAAACTGTTCAGTTAAAAAAACCAATTGGTTTCAAGAAATAGAAGATGACCTAAAACAAGGAGGGATCAGTATTGAAATGGTAAATGAAACCGATAAATTCAGAAACAAAATTACGAACACGAAATCGGAAGTAAAAAAAAGGAAGAAAACAGACTAAATTTGGACAGAGCAAAGGAAACAGGAACACAGCCAAAGAACGAAGGTTTTTTGAGAAGAGGAAAAGAAGCAGGGAACAGAAAAAAAGAATAATCATGTAACATTCAAGTTAATCACTGTTATGGACGCGAAACTGTGTAACAACAATAAACAATAACACGAGGTCGACGAACTTGAATACTTTGCTGTCCCCTTGAATCAGTATTGCCACCTACACCCTAGGCAAAAGCGACGCAGCATCGTACTGGAGGCATAGGCACATCTATGGCTGTCACCACCCCGTCAGATCACAAATAAGAGAACACTTAACTTTCTAAAACTTCCCTGGCGCTGTAGGCTGGTGCAACATCCTTATTGGGGGTGGTGGAGGACCAGCAGTCGCGAGAAACGGCTCTGCTGCACCAGACGCTTCACACAATCACGTGAATGGCAGCGCACGTTTGTCAAGCCGCCCAATAGTATACCAAACAAAATTTGAACGAAAGTTCGGTGGAAAACTCCACAATTCACGCGCTAGTATGACTGACCACTTTGAAAAAGAGTGGAACAAACTGTCGTCTCTGCAAGTCATGCCTCAGCTTTGATAGCCAAAATTCAACGGCCTTTCCCAAGCTTCTACAACGAGAACCAAGAAAGTTATTCTGATTATACGATTGCACATGACCACTCAATCAACTACGCATTCACAGATCACAGGGATAACAGTCATTAACTTATGGATAAGGGGTAACCTAGGATGCCGATATGAAACAAAAGGAAATAAAACAAAAAAGCATCGGTTCCCTACGACGTCCTTTTCCCAGGCCGGGCTATGTGTTAAGCAAATAGCAATAATCATTCTACTGAATCAGGTCAAGCCACGTTAATCATTAAAAATAACACTTTCATGGAAAGTAGCTGAGTCAAATGTTTTTTCAGGAGGAATAGTTGCAATGTTAGGAGTTGGTGGTGCATAAGGTTTATTTCGTGCGCTGGTACTCCACTTGCTAAGGGTTTATTTAGCGATTGTCAATTTTTTCTTTTTGAAGTTCAAACTCTAAACCTGTGCTTGAGTTTACATAACTAAATTTTTCAACGACGAATGTGATTATAATTTGTTGAGCGATGGTATAATAGAGGAAACCCTTGCTAGTTGCATTAAATTTCCGTTTTAGAGTTTTCTACTGTTTTTGCGCAATATTACTGGTGATCGAGGCAGATGGCTTAACTTTTTGACTAAAGAATGTTGTCGGACCCATTAACTAAATACTTGTTTAGGTAATACCAAACACACTTTTCGTAAAAACTTGCAATATGCCAACTAAACCCAGGTGTGGGATTGGCATGACTCTAGCGAGGAGTTGGCATAAATTAATGTGGATAGGAGTACTTACACAGAACAGAGCAATTTTCGAAGAAAAACATTTTATTTTATCAAAACTTGAAGTAACTTCCTATTCAAAGAATAAATTCGTTAAAAAATAACTTCTTCGTGAAGAAATAACACTTGAACAAAAATAAATTCAGCTTAAATATGTAAACAACGGTACAGTAAATCATTCAAGAAAAATAAATTATGTTTATTATTGTAGCTATTCAAATGGGATTAGCTCAGCTCGTAAAACAACCAGAATGTAGGATATGTGTGCTCGTTTTTTCTAAACGTGGTTTCAATCTCCATACAATTTCACTTTGGTCATATCAAATTAAATCATACTCGTCTGGCTATCTTTAGTTTTCCCTGTTTGACAATGGAGGACACGCGAATCCCATTGTCATCCGTTTCGACAATCTTCCCGATACTGGCAGGTATGGAACCTCACGAAACAATGTGATTTAGATGGTATTCAGGATGATCAAGATGCCCTTGAGTTTATGGGGGATTCTTTGTTGGTCTTGTTTGATGTGACCTGTTGGCATCTTTTCGACGTTCTCCAGGGTCCGTGGGAACTGTCGAATAAGAATCACCGCCAGCTTGGCAGGAGGCTGAGGATGAAAATTCTTCGCCATGGAGAGGTTCTTCAGCCTCTGAACTGTCGTTAAGGAAGGCCAAGCTGTCGTTACTTTCAACATAGCTAATGTCTAACCTACCATACCATCATCAGAAACATATAGAAAAAAATTCAGATTTTCTGGGCATTTTTTGTTCTCCGACTTGCCAACCATATCGCAGGTGTCACCCCATTTTCTTCTTATTTGCCCTTTCAGGCGGACTCTGCAGGGCGCAACAAAATTAGAGGATCGCTGTTTCGAAACCCTGTAATTGTCTCCCATTCCGCTGCATAAGTTTGAAATTTGGCCCAAAGACGCCTACAACTATCCTATGCAATGTTGCATAAGTATGGCGCTCTGCGACGTAACGTTCGGGCTCAGCGAAGACAGAACAAAAGTTCATGTGAGCTTTAAGGTGGGTTAATTATGTCACTTTGGCACCAAATTTTACCACAGTTCTGCCCAAAGCCACAACCGCAACACTCAGCGTTGAAATCACGCGGTATTACACTATCATGTGTGCGAATAAAATAGCAAAAGGCCCCTCTAACACCTCCCCCTCCCTCCTCTCCCTGTTCGACAACGCCATCGGTGGCACCCACGCAGCTTTTTGGGGTATGTTAAAAATGTACCTGTCGGAAACTTCGACACCAATAAGTCACGCGGCTGCTCTAGTGCCTGGAGGTCGGCAAACTGCACCGTTGGGTGTCGAATAGGTTGCCTAACAATCAGGGTTTAGAGCAGTCACGAACCCGAATATGTTTCGAAGTTTCTGACGGGTAAATTTTTAACGTGCCCTACAAAGCTAAGTTGTCGAAATGGGAAACTTAGAGGGACCCTTTGCGATGTTATTCAAGCATATCGTAATGAAGCACCCCTGTCCCCTTCCTCCCCCCAGTGGTCACGCCACAGGAAACACGAACCAGAAGCCCTGAAAAAGCATTCAACAACTTTGCTACTTCAGAGAAAGTTCAGATTAGGTGGAATGTGTTTGAACGGTACTTAGTGGTTCCAGCTTGTATACCAAAGCAAAAACCGCGTTCGTAGTACACTGCAAAGAGGTCAGATCACGTTCATTGGGCCTTCAGCCGCACACGGTCCTTAGAGTAGGGTCGAATCACCAGGCGGTGGTAGTAGAGCTGAACGCTGTCAAGAACATCGTCCTGTTGCTCATCGCAGTGTGGAAATCAACATCCCAAGGGAGGGGGTAGTTACATTGAGGCTATTTATTAAATACCGTGAGGCCTTTCCGTGTCGATTCTGGGCGTTGGTGTGTCTGAAATGTTTTCCTCGGCCACTTATAAGACACATGGATGATTTCAACTTTAGGTTTTGACCATCCACCGCACGAGCATCAAAAGAAGGGGTACAATGTATGTACGATGGGGTGGGACGACATTCCCATCGTGTGAATTCTGTTGAGCAGCATTTTGGTGAAATTTGGTGCCATTAACCCACCCAAAAGCTCACATGAACTTTCGTTCTGTCCTCCCTTTTCGGATTTGTCGACACACTGCTGTTTGAAGCATCCTGAGCCCAAGGATGACGTAGCATGGCGCCACTACAGAGGAAGGTTGTAGGCAACTCTGGGCCAAATTTCAAACTTAATGTGCCATAATGGGAGACAATTACGGTGTTTCCTTTAATTTTGTTGTGTTGTGTATCTTTAACATGACTGTTGTTAGGATAGCAATAAATCTTTGTTTCCAGTCATAGTTGAATTGCTGTCGCGGCCTGGCTTTGGGGAAAAGAGCGGATTTCTTCTGAGATGATGTGTATTTATTTATTTCTATGTAAATTGTATTTTTAGTGAACAGTAGTGGAAGGTTTATTTGACAAAGATGTGGGGCAAGTTGTCTTAGCTACGCCCTCTGACACCATACCTAACTATGCCAGCTAGCCCTGTGGGGATACCAGAGACGAAATGTACACCGATATCAGTAGCACCCGTTTCGATCAACTGGCTCCACAGAAGAACAAAAATTTGGATCAAAAAATTTACTCACTAGTCGGACTAAAACTACAGTATATATTAAATGTAGTCGCAGTTGCGAAGAATGACAACCATCAGCCGTAGAATGGAATGACAATGAAAATTTGTGGCGGACTGCGACTCGAACCCGGATTTCCTGCTAGTCGCGAGCGGTCTCCTTACCATTTGGCTATCTGCGCACGACTCACGGCCACACCCAAACTTCCATATGTCGTCAACCATGCGTCTACTACCTGGCCGGACGTCTCTGGGCCGAAATATCGTGGTAGAATGTCTACGGGATCTGGCTGCATACCGGAAAATTGTTAGAAGAATGTATTAAAACCTTTTTATTTCCACGAGATATACAGGGTATCCATAAAAGAATGTCGCACTTATAAATTTTAACAGTATCAACTCCAGGCATTGTAGAGTACTGGTTCAAGCTTATAATTAAAGAGTAGCTAAAGCAGTTTTAGATAATCACATGCGCTTGTACTGTTTTGTTGCTTTTCTGCTTGCAGCGCCACATACGAAAAAGGGTGACTCCTGAGGGTGAAACAGATTGTGTTCTGCAGTTTGCTGATAGTGAATCTGTAACATGCATTTCGTTTAAAGTTTGATTGTGATCTCCCATGTAAATAGTAAGTGGGTATGTTGAGCGTACTAGGAGATTATTTAATGAGCAAACCCTCCCCGCCCGCCAAAATAAATATAAAAATTAAATCAATACAAATAAATATAAAAATTGACTCATAACATGAATTGCAGATAATGAAATTCGTTATCATTATTTGTGGCACAACTTCCTTTGTTTGTTTGACAGTCGGTGTGTCTTAATGAGTACCTTTTCCACAACCACAAATTGTCGTACTCGCGCCCCTTTATCCGCTCGTGCTTTGCGCTTCTCGCGTGCACGTCGGATATTTCGTAGGGCTTCCTCCACGACGGTCCCATGTCGTTGCCGTGTTCTTGGAGGAAACTCCACTAACTGTCCGGCGGGTCCCGGTTCTTCAGTACCGTAATTGGAGCTAACAGAGTGGTGCTGTGGGGTATCTCATTAATTACTTCCTGGAAATCTTTGTTGAAGATGTCCCATGTGGCGTGCTTCTTACTCCAGTACAATCTACAAAGGTTTCGTAAATCCTTCATTGTCCCTTCAGAGGGATTAGAACTGGGGTGGAAGCGGGATATGAAAACTGGTTTAATTCCATGACTTTCAAGTGTTCTCTTCCATACCTCCGACCTGTACTGTGGCCCATTGTCTGACAAAATATACTCTACTGGCCCTACCTGTGCCAGGAAATCTCTACGTAGCGCCGTGCTCACCGTTGTCCCGGTTGCTCTTTTCAATGGTGTCAGGGTGACGTACATAGACGTTAATTCTAAGACCACCATGATGTATCTATAACCCCTTTGTGTGGTTGGTAACGGACCCATCAAGTCCGTCGCCGCTGTTTGTCTTAATTTCTCCGGAATAATGGGGTACGGAGGCGGCTGCATGGCTACAGTACTTGTTTTTGCCTTCTGACACTTCTTATATACCGCGAGAACCTTGCGTATTCGTCTCTCCATGTTTTTGAAGTGACAGAGGCTTATTAGTTTCAAGAAGCACTTCCTGGGTCCGAAGTGAGCATAACTGAGATGTGTACACCAGATGAGCTTGTTTATTACTTCCTCTGGCACACACACGACCCACAACGTCTCACCCGGGTTTCTTCTGTAAAACAGGACCCGCTTTCTTAACAGATGCTGCCTAAGCCTGGATTGCGTTCTATCTTTCCACTTTTCTTTTATTCCTCTCAGCACAGGATCTTTGTCTTGTTCTCGACCAATATCACTGTGATATAATTTTCAAATGCCACTTTTCGTAGATAGAACAAGGAGAAATGTTCTTGTTCCAGTTCTTCAGCATGATAATCGCTTACCCCAGAGGGGAACGGAATAGTGCATCCGCTATTACATTTGTGGGTCCCGGTACGTAGACTATTGTGAAATTGAATTCCTGGAGGACAGTAACCCATCTCGCAAACCTGCCATGCGTTAATTTGGCCGTAAGTAAGAACTCCAGAGCTCTATGGTCGGTATAGACATGTGTCTTACGTCCGAATAAAACGTACTTGAACTTCTGGAACCCCCACACTATCGCGAGGGCCTCCAGTTTGGTTACTGAGTAGTTCCTTTCGCCGACTCCCGAACGCGATCGTTTTGTGTATCTTTATTCCATCTTCTTCATATTCTTGGAAGACCGTTACACCTAGTCCGGTTTTCGCGCTATCCGTGGCCATACAGAAGCCATGCGCCAGATCAGGATTTGACAGAATCGGAGCCTTTACCAGAGCTGATTTTAGCGTACTGAATTCGCTTTCTGCATCATTGTCCCATATCCACGCCGCATTGTTTCCGGTTAATTGACACAGTCGTGGTGTCGCCAATGCCTCTAAATATATGAATTTTTTGTAAAAATTCACGACGCCGAGAAAGCCTCTCAGCTGTTTCCTTGTGGTAGGCGTTGCAAATTCTGTGATTGCCCTCATCTGCTCTGGGTCTGGCATAATTCCTTCCCCTGAGAT
Source organism: Schistocerca americana (assembly GCF_021461395.2). Taxonomy (NCBI): domain Eukaryota; kingdom Metazoa; phylum Arthropoda; class Insecta; order Orthoptera; family Acrididae; genus Schistocerca; species Schistocerca americana. Next base: position 382,708,655 of record NC_060119.1, read on the forward strand.
GACATGACCCAAAAAATGTACTTGTCTTCCTCCAAAACATGACTTTTTTATATTTACCGTCAGCCCACGTTTTCTTAATTTGGAGATCACTTCTCCTAGAAGATTGTTGTGAGATTCCCATGTCTTTTCCGCAATGAGGATATCATCAACGTAACATGTTATTCTATCCCTTAACCCCTCATCCAAAATTGTTCCTAATCCTCTTATAAATGCTGCAGACGAAATATTCAGGCCAAAGGGGAGTCTCTTAAATTGAGGGGCATCTACAAAATGCAATGAACGCCGTGTATTTTCTGGAGCAGCTCACCGAGCCTCTAGGGTCTGTCGGTTTCCTATACAATGATCGTACTGATCTGCCGGGAATCTAACACAACTGGAGTTTTCCCGTTCCTTTTGTCTACGATCCTGAGGGAGCTGCTATATTGTGACTTTGCTGGCTCTGTCACATCCTCCCTCTGAATCCGCTGGAGTTCGATAAAAACACGATCTCGGTACGACCACGGAATAGGGTACGGCGGTACTCGAAACGGTTTGTGCCTCTTTACGTCAAATTTATATTGATAGCCCTTTATGGAGCCCGTCTTGGGGAGAAAAACTTCAATATTCCTTCTTAGCACATTGTCTAACCCTTCTTTGCCTGCGTCTCTTATGACCTTTATGCCCTGCAATTTCTCGCTTCTTTCCTTATGTATTTCCACTAACTGTGCTTCTTTCGAAGTACTATCTCGATTGTCCTGTCCGCCGTCGGCTTCACCTGTTGACTCCTCCTGGTTTGGAAACTGTAGTCTGAGACAGCTCTTTTGTACCTGCCCCGGGATTGCCTGTTCATCGAAACGAAGATGGATTTTGTCTCCTAATGTGACTTCTCCTCGACCCAAATCGATTATGGCTTTGTTAGTTGATAGGAAATCCACACCAATGATAATATCGGTGGGCAGTTTCGGAATGACAAAAGATTAGCAGTCAACTGATGTCCCTGACATACGAATTCTAAACGTGTCTGTTGAGATATTTCTATGCTCTTTCCAAGTAATGCACCCCTCACCTTCGTCTTTTGTGTGGCAAGAGTCGGTGGGTTCAGCACATTCTTACATGTCTTAAATACCTCTTCTGAGATCGATGAAAGCTGGCCTCCACTATCAGTTATAGCGGCCACCGTTAAGTCACCTATTTTCATTTTGACTATTGGGTATATTTCTTTATTTTATTGCTCTTCCTTTTCTTCGAGGAGTAACTCGGTGACATCCTCGTATTCGATAATGTTTATGTTACTGACTAGTTCCGAGGTTTCGGACGTTTTGCAACTCCTGCCCGCGCTCTGGTCTAGTCATTCGTAATCCTGCCCGTTAAAGGTGGGATGGACCAGGCTTCGGAGGGCGGACTTCGACCTCTTCCTAATTGTTATTTTGGTAACCATTATTCCTGTTCCTTCCCGATTGCTGATTACCGCTCCAGGTCCTTTATGATTTACTATGCTGCACCGGAGAGTGTCGCTCTTCTTACGTGTACCTTCTTTTCGAGTTGCCATTACTCTTATATTGATTGTGGCCATTGTAGTTCGGTGCTGGCCTACTATCCCACTGGGGTCCATTATTGCGACGGTTGTTATTTTGTTCACGCTGTCGGCGTTTCTCCCGCGCCTGTTCCTCTTGAAATGCGAATTCCAGTTTGCGCAAAATACCCTTAAATACCTCAGTATAGCTACCACAACGACCGGCAAGTGATTGTTGATACGAGATGGGAAGCTTCATGTAGCATAATCTGATGATTTCCGCACCGCTACATGGATTGTCTAGGTACTGGTTCCTTTTTGTCATATTTTCAAAAAATTTGACCGGACTCCGGCACCCTGCTCCTTCCATATCTCTGGACATCATAATTTCTTGTTTGATCCTTTCTTGGGTTTCTTTAGACCAATACTTGCCCAAGAAGGCATTCTTGAATTCTTCGAACGAGACGCTCGTCTTCGCTACATTTCTCATGTATTCAGCGGTCGCGCCCTCCATATGGGAGCAAACAAAATCCAGGTGGTACATCAATAGCCAGTGTGGGGGCAAAGATAACTCGAATTGTCCCATAAAAGTTTCTGGATGCAAGCTATTACCTTCGTCCTTCTAGTGATGGAACTTTCTGACTGATACAAATTGCTTCTAGTCAAACCGGTCATCATTCCAGTTATCATTTCGCCCGTTCTTACGATTCGTATGAACTTCGGGACGTGGACTAATTCGTTCCGACACGCTATCGTCATCTCTCCCCCTCTGTATATTCGACAGTTGTTCGGGACATCTAATCAGCTGACAGCAATTGTGCTCACTGGACTGCTGCGTGCTGTCCGTGTTTACCTCGGTCGTTGCCTCAGAGCTGTGAATCAAGGCGTGGCTCCTGTTGCTTATAGTGTCAACTTTGTCACACTATGAAGCGGTTATCTGTGTTCCGGCAAGTGACGGCTCAGTCGACGCAGTAATTAGACCCTTCTCCTTCCTGATATCTCTGTAATGAGACGTTTTACCTCGTCCTCTAAATTTCTTTTTCATATCGCCAACTCCTCTTTCAACATCTCGTTAGGCCCTATGTCCGTTTGCTCTTGTTGCTTTTCTTCGACACGTTTTATCCGGCTTTGTAGCCTTGATAACATGACCTTTCCTACTTTTGCCGTGCTTTGCGTGGAGTCCCGAGTTTCTCTCGCCATTTTCCTTACGCCTTTCGCAATTAATTTGGGTTCAATTGCCGTTCGTTTGATGATGGCAATCTCTTTCTCTATTTTGTCACCGAGATTCTTTACCTCCTCTTTTACTTCCCTATGAACTTCTGTGAGCCTATAGTTCAGCTCCGAACTCGCCTTTTTAATTTCGGCATTGAGGTTGGCGCTCTGCTCTTTCAGCTCAGAATTCGCCTTTTTAATTTCGGCATTAAGGTTGGCGCTCTGCTCTAAGTTCACTGTTTGCATCTGTTGCAATAGGTCCGTAATGTTTTTGAGAGAGGCTGCATTTTGATCCTCGTTCTTTTGTGGTTGAAAATGCGACTCTTCTCCTCTGTTCTGAGGAAGCCTTTGATATCTAGACAAGTACGGTCTCCGCGCCCCCGTCAGATCACTTGCGAGTGAATCGTTTGATAATGGTCGGACACCGTTTTGTTCCAACACACTCTGGCTTCTTAGGCTGGATCTTCCATACTTATGGATTAATCCTGTACTCCCTGCGTCCCCCGAGCCCTCAGTATCACTGCCTGAATCAACGTCCAGGCTATTCAGCGGACAAAACCAGTCGTGAGACGCAGTTTCAGGAAGTTGCAACTCGCGTTCGTCACGCTCATCGGTAGAGCTTTCCCTACTATCACCCATGTTCTCCCGAGTAACAGTCATATTCTCCCGTTGTCTTGGCTTTTCTCCTCGTTATCATTTGCACTTTTATGTTACACGAAAACTCAAAACCCAGGTACCCCTTACCCTCAATAATTAGATATCGCAAAACATACATCAGGACACAAATTGATATACTGGGTGTGAGCAGTGACCCTACAAACAGTTCATGAAGCATTCCCCAAAAGGGCAAGTACCAATGACTGTGTTCTGTGTGCTCAGCATCGACTGATTACGGCACTGCACATCATAAGTACTCCAACAAATCACAAATAAATGCAAAGGCACCTATAAATGTCTATTTGAAAGGACAGCACATGAAGAAGGTAATTTAACTTATTGTAACTAAAGCTACCAGTTTTTTCAATTAAAAATGGATAAGCAATGGATCACGTTGAAAGATTTCCTTTTCCAAGATTACTTCCTAGCAAATCCCGAAGTATCGTATCCTGGCATGGGTCAGCCATATGTAACACCCCACCCGTCACTTATCTGGTTTTGGAGTGTGTTCACCCCAGCTAATTGACTAACAGATCAACAGAGAGTGCAAAACTGCCGCAATATCGGATAACACAAAAAGGTAATAAAGCCCTGTGACTCCTGATTAAACTGCGGTGGCAGTGTTGACTTTAATTGATTCAGAATTGATCACTTTTAATTAAAAAGGGGTGCACATTGATGTTATATTCAGCTATTGAACACCAGATGCAAATGTTGAACATAAAATTAATTAAGAAAGTGACTTGGGATTTCAACTACTTGATTAAAAACAGATGCACTGGATTAGCACAAATTTATTTTAACTCCTGACCTTCAATCTTCACATTACAAGACTCTCCTATCAGGCAGTGATAATAAATTCCGTTTATGTGGAGTAAAGCGCGATAAATAAAAATTAATTCCTATTGACTGACCCAGGTGTAATGTGAAGTGCGAGAAGAATTCTACAATACACGGCCCATGAAACCCACGTGGAAACTTTGCCGATGTGATCCAACAAATTAATCAGCTGGATCGGGTGCAATATCACCGAATTCAGCGTGGCGGGCGGCTCGTTGTGAGGATGTCGGCCGGCCTCTTGGTGCTGTAAGGCTGTGCTTGTCTATTCACTCCTCACTATCTTGCTCAGTACCTATCTGAACCAAAACTTTCTATCTCCAAGCTCAATCGTTCCATTTGCTAAGTCCTAAACTGCAGAGATGCTCACTCTTTCACAGGCAAGCTGAGTAAAGAACGCCACGTCCGCACTCTGGGCAAGCTGGGAACAGAAGTCCCCAACGGAGAATTTTCCCAGTCCCCTCTTCGCCTCGGTTTCCCCTCCAGCAAAATCACTTACGCCAATTGCAGTGCAAGTCGTGTTAATTATGCCTTGCTTCCCATCACCGACCAATGCCTGCTCTGGGAAGTGAACAAATTCCCACAAAATTTCCCTTCCTCTCAAATTCTGCTATTTAGCTCCTCCCAGGCCACCCATCAAGGTTAGCGTCTGCACAAAACACCAATTTTTCCGGAATTCTGACTCCCAGGAGAGTACTTCAAATTTCTTGGTCCTCCGTTCCCATCGGAGGCCGGCGTATTTCATGCTGTCGCTCTTCACCTGATTTACTTCAGATTCTGCGGACTGTGAATTCAGCATGAAGTTGCTTTAGCCATGAACACACATATTTTGGCCTCTGTTGATCGCTCCACCATAGCTTTGCATGGCTTTCTCGCATGTTTCACTGAAAACAGGACAACGAACATTTATCAACAGGCGTACAAGTTATCCATCTGCTTCCCGGTACACCAGCATGTGGTCAACCACCCACTCACTGTCAATCATCTTAAGGCAGCTGGAGGCCGCGCCCCGTTACCGCTTTCTCAGAGCTTGAGCCGCCCTTATCTGCCTATTGTCGCTTCCCTTCGCCACACCCCAGCCGGCCACAGCCAACTCTGAATACTTCCCTGGGATAAACTAGCCTCCAGTAAATCGACATGTTTCCACGAAGTTTTCATGTCGTGTGAATTACTTTACATCACCCAACATTAATTATTCCAATACGTCCATACTATACCCTCTACAAGATGCATTGTGCCTTGTCAGTCATTTTTGTTCAGCCCTACTGTTTGTTCAATGTGAGTTAGATGATCTTTAATGACTTCATGTAAGGGCCATACTTCTTGCCATCTTACAATACATTGTGATTTTTGACACATATGCACTAGAGTGCATTGTAGGAGTGGGATTATTGGTTATAATTAGTAAGTTTCTAGAGTGACACATTAAAATGTTGTTTGCTACACTGTTTGGTTATTACAGTGACTTTTACACAGTTAGGGCTTTGTTTGGTTTTTGTGGTGTTGCTTCATTTTTTGTGTGTGCATACTGGTGGTGTTGTTTTGTGCTGCTATATACACTCCTGGAAATTGAAATAAGAACACCGCGAATTCATTGTCCCAGGAAGGGGAAACTTTATTGACACATTCCTGGGGTCAGATACATCACATGATCACACTGACAGAACCACAGGCACATAGACACAAGCAACAGAGCATGCACAATGTCGGCACTAGTACAGTGTATATCCACCTTTCGCAGCAATGCAGGTTGCTATTCTCCCATGGAGACGATCGTAGAGATGCTGGATGTAGTCCTGTGGAACGGCTTGCCATGCCATTTCCACCTGGCGCCTCAGTTGGACCAGCGTTCGTGCTGGACGTGCAGACCGCGTGAGACGACGCTTCATCCAGTCCCAAACACGCTCAATGGGGGACAGATCCGGAGATCTTGCTGGCCAGGGTAGTTGACTTACACCTTCTAGAGCACGTTGGGTGGCACGGGATACATCCGGACGTGCATTGTCCTGTTGGAACAGCAAGTTCCCTTGCCGGTCTAGGAATGGTAGAACGATGGGTTCGATGACGGTTTGGATGTACCGTGCACTATTCAGTGTCCCCTCGACGATCACCAGTGGTGTACGGCCAGTGTAGGAGATCGCTCCCCACACCATGATGCCGGGTGTTGGCCCTGTGTGCCTCGGTCGTATGCAGTCCTGATTGTGGCGCTCACCTGCACGGCGCCAAACACGCATACGACCATCACTGGCACCAAGGCAGAAGCGACTCTCATCGCTGAAGACGACACGTCTCCATTCGTCCCTCCATTCACGCCTGTCGCGACACCACTGGAGGCGGGCTGCACGATGTTGGGGCGTGAGCGGAAGACGGCCTAACGGTGTGGGGGACCGTAGCCCAGCTTCATGGAGACGGTTGCGAATGGTCCTCGCCGATACCCCAGGAGCAACAGTGTCCCTAATTTGCTGGGAAGTGGCGGTGCGGTCCCCTACGGCACTGCATAGGATCCTACGGTCTTGGCGTGCATCCGTGCGTCGCTGTGGTCCGGTCCCAGGTCGACGGGCACGTGCACCTTCCGCCGACCACTGGCGACAACATCGATGTACTGTGGAGACCTCACGCCCCACGTGTTGAGCAATTCGGCGGTACGTCCACCCGGCCTCCCACATGCCCACTATACGCCCTCGCTCAAAGTCCGTCAACTGCACATACGGGTCACGTCCATGCTGTCGCGGCATGCTATCAGTGTTAAAGACTGCGATGGAGCTCCATATGCCACGGCAAACTGGCTGGCACTGGCGGCGGCTGTGCACAAATGCTGCGCAGCTAGCGCCATTCGACGGCCTACACCGCGGTTCCTGGTGTGTCCGCTGTGCCGTGCGTGTGATCATTGCTTGTACAGCCCTCTCGCAGTGTCCGGAGCAAGTATGGTGGGTCTGACACACCGGTGTCAATGTGTTCTTTTTTCCATTTCCAGGAGTGTATATATCTGTGTGTGTGTGTGTGTGTGTGTGTGTGTGTGTGTGTATTTTACCAGTGCCACTTTTGTTTATATTATCTGCTATTGGTGGAAGGTGAGGATGATTTGAAGAGGTCCAATTGAATTTAGAGAGCAGTTGTCAGTTGAGAGTTTGTTTGGGGAGCTCTCCTGTTTACATCAGGTCCTCCTGTCACCTTAGGGGAATGACTTCCATGGCGGTGGTGAACAGTTACACATTGTAATTTTTAGTATATGCTACATTTCATGTCTAACTTAATTCTGTTGTTTGTGTGTGTGTGTGTGTGTGTGTGTGTGTGTGTGTGTGTGTGTGTGTGTGAGTGTGTGTGTGTGTGTGTGTGTGTGTGTGTGTGTGTGTGTGTGTGTGTGTGTGTTTGTGTGTGTGTGTTTTATGGGCCTAGTATCCTTGTCTTTGGTTCTTGGGAGGATTGAGTCCAGTATTTATGCCTGTAAGGCGCTGGGCGCTCCCTAGTCAGTCTGTGCCACATGGGGAGTTTCCTGTGCCAGACCCAGCTCCCATGGTCCTATATGGTCGCTGGTATTCTGACTGCTTCTGCACCCAGCTCAGCCGCTCACTAGGGTCGCGGTCGTCATCTGCAGTGTCTGGTGCTCTGTATCCTGGCTGTTTCCTTGGTCTCCATTTTTGTTTTGCTGGGCGCTCCATACCTGGTCCGCGCCACATATAGTGTTTCGTTCACAGCCCACACCCGCCAGGTTCAGCGCCAACGGTTCCTAGCAATTTCTGGTGTTCCCCGACCGACGTCTGTGCCCGTTTTGGCCGTCCTCTAGGGTCGTGGTCGTCATCTCAGAAGTGTCAGGACAAATCTGTAGTGTCTGGTGCTCTGTCTTGTGGCTGTTTTCTCGGTCCCCACTTCTGTTTCTTGTGAAATGTTGTGTTCTGCAATGAGTTTTCAGAAGTTCAAGAGCTAGGTCCCAGGCCATGCTGAGCTGGTATCAAGTATCACAGTTGATGAGATTCCTCATGATCTTGGTCTAAATGGACTCTTTTATTACACTATCCCAACATCCATGACTCCTTGTGACAATCTTTGTGTCATTGTAGTTCATCAAGTGATTGAGCTCTAGACATTGTTCTGCTATGGCTGATTTGGTTGCCTGTCTGAATCTGGTGTGTCTCTGGTGTTATTTACAACTGATGTCCACAGTCCTGGTGGTCTGGCCGATGTATGACATCCCACACTTTCACAGTATGTTGACGAACACTACCCCAGAGTCGGGCGCGGACGGCAGTGGGAACACCAGCGACCAGACAGAACAATGGGAACTGCGTCTGGCAGGTGCGCTCCGTGGAGGGAGCACCTGAAGAAGACAGTGAGATACACCTTAGAAATATCGTGCAATATCGACGAGAACATCCGTCAGAAGTACCGATTTCTTGCAAAAGTCTACAGATCTTTGGGAAAGCCTAAAGAAAAATATTTATTTTAATATCCAACAATTCTTCAACATTTTAGTATAATGGAAAGTAAAGCCTTCTATGTTATATTCATCTAACTGATTACATAATATTTCAGTTTATTCTTTTCGTAATTTCTCTTTATCTACTTCACTAATTTTCTTAATCTCGTTTCCAGTTAGTTCTCTACCAGAGATATTATTTGTTTGGTATGTTAATGCCACTGTTACAGCTCTAGGACAACACAGATTATCATTGTTATTAATTCTTATGATACACTATTCAGGCTTCTTATAATCAGCTTATGTTATTATTTTTTTGCCTTTACTGCCTCTAGACATAGTTAACATTTGAATATTTAATACAGTATCTGCTATATCAGAAGTCTCTCATCAGATGTTAATATGTCTCTGAATTTATTGCACAAAATTTGAACAGAGTGTTGAGAATTATGTGATGCTTTATATCCCGTAGGAACTGCATAAAACATTTTTGGTTATTATATTCAACTTATCTCCTTTTCTAAACTTAATGCTTTTCTCATTACTTCAACTATAGAATTGAGTGATTTTGTTGTATAATATGTTTTCTCACTGACAGATCGAGTTTGGCAACATTAGCATCATTAGAGACGGTGTTTTAGTCCACAGAACAAGTTTTTTAGACAGCTTAGTCGTTTTTTCTTGCTCATATAGTTTGTTACTGACTGGATAAATTTGATCTAGTCGCAATACTGCGTCTTCTCTAGGAGGTTGAGTGTTTTCAACAGCATCATCATCAAATTTATAAGAGTAATTTATATTAGGTACACGTTTTGGTCTTGATCAAGTCTTTCAGAATGATTCTGGATAAAGCTGAAACTCCTGTAGAACAATCAAATTAAATAATTCTGATTTCCTTAATTTATTGTATCCTCTAATACCAAACTTTTTAGCTCTACCTTTGAGTTTTCTTACTTTCAAATTATCAAGACTGTAAACCGTTCTATTTATGTGAGATAAAAAGTGTTAGGTTTTTAAACAAATGAGAAGTGAAAAATAAGAAATCCTGTTTAACCATTACATATTATCTTTAATTAATTTTATATATTTGACTGACTGTGTATGTCATATGCAATGATTTCTCTTCCAGATTTATACACAATTTTCCTTTTTAGCTTATCTTCTATCTGGCAAATCTTAAATTTATTTGTGAACTTATCCCTAGATGTAGGATTTAAGTGAAAACAAATCAACGCTTTAATTTCTTCACAAAGAATACATTTTGTTGAATTATTATAATCATCGTTTTTATAGATAATAATATTTCAAAATGCTCCTCACTTGAGATTTGTTTTATATGTTTCTTATAATAATCATATGTAATATTTTTTCCACAGACATAAGCACTTTAATATATCTGGTTCTTTGATAGTACCTAAAACATTCTTTACACATATGTGTATGTTTATCCTTTGTACATTTCTGTGAGTGAAAGTTATCACTTGACTTCTGCACTTCATATTTCTTACAGTTATTGACATCCCTTTATTAGACCAGTTTTTGATTAGATAAGTTAAAATTACTCCATAATAAATGAGTTTGCTTTCACATTGCTGTGGCCTAGATAGTTATATAGATAAAATATTTACACTCTTAATTTTTTTTACTCTCAGCAGCCATTCTACTGTGTATTTGATTTATGAGTTTTCAGCACATACACATTTCATGACAAAATTGTAATCTACAATGACATAACTGAAACCTGGAAAAATGGTATGAGATGATAGTCCTTTCCTATTTTCTATATATTCTAAAGTTCATTACTTACATTTATCATTATAGACCATCTTATGTGAACGATTTACGTAAAAGCAACTTAAATCTTTAATTTCTTGACAAACATTATATTTTTTGAGAATTAATCAATTGGTTCTTCTTCATTACTCACTGATAATAATATTTTGGAATGTTTTTCACTCGATTTGCGTTGCAAACGATTTTTATAATAATATTTAGAAATATAGTTGGATTTAGCCAGTGGCTTGTTAATAAGTTCAGTAAGTTGTTTTCTCAGTTCTGAGTAACCTTTAAGTCCTAATTTTTTTGTTGTAGCTTTCAATTCCCTTACTTTCAGACTATATAGACTCACCATTTATTACAAATAATTATCATTAGATTTGTAAGGAAATGTCATTTTCCTTTTAAAAATGCTCCATTATTTGTGGAAAGAATAATATGATTGCTATGTCATTAGAATACAAAGAAGAAATTTACAAAGAAAATTGTGTGGTCTTATAGATAGACATCCAAATGGTGAAGAATTATTAAGACTTGAATATGAATCTAACTCAATAAATTTGTACCAAAGAGTAATAGAAAATTATTGGATTGTTTATTGACACAATTATTTTAATATTTTGGATGATAATACACTAGAAGAAATGATGTAATAAATCTTGATCAAATTGAGCTGTAATTTTAATCCCATCTATTTGTCTGTCTCACAAAAATTCAACTTTTTAATAAACAATAGAAGGACTCCTATTTGCTACCAGCACCAAAATTCAACTTTTAATAAAAATTGTTCATTCATTAGATTTTTGTCTGTAAATAAAAGGATTGTTGTTCGTTAAAGTTACAAAAATTCAAATTTCTTACTAAAAATTTCTTAGTTTAAGTGAATGATAATATAAGTGAAATAATATATAGTTATAATAACGTCTTGAAAACATATAAAAGTATGAAGTACAGTGTATAGAACTTTTTGAAAAAGAATATTTAGAGCTGTGTGAGATAGCGGAAGTTTTAAAAACAAGATATTATTCTTATAAACATACATGAGGTTTAATACAATGTATTGATAAACTACAAGACAATAATATTAATCTGAAGAAACTCATTTATCCTAATGTCTCAGAAATAGAAGCATTAAATGTAAAACAACTCCAGCTTGTTACAAAAACATTATAGAGAAAAAATAATGTAATTATCATGAAGAGAAACTCATAAATTTCATTAAAAACCATAAACTGGTATTAGAAAAACCATATTCAAAAGATTTAGAAAAAAATACAGTTGTTGAACTAAACGCAATTGAAAACAAATAAAAATCAGTGGATATTCTTATATTAATTGTAGTAAGAGTGTACACGTCTGTAGTGTAGTGGTAGCATTGCCACGTACCACCCAGGGGGCCCAGGTTCGATTCCTGGCAGGGGACTGTGTGTCCTTCATCATCATTGACTCGCAAGTCAACCCCCGAATGGGGCCTCCCAGCCACCAATGCCATATGATCATTTCATTTCATTTTTGTAGTAAAGGCATTTAAAAAACAGAATTAATAAAACCAACATTTCAGGAAGAGGAAAGGCTCTTGAGATTACAGGACTTTCACTTTGATGATGTGCTGTTTCAGAGATAAACCCTATCTATTCGACCCATTCACAAAAAAATTCAACTTTTTTCTCCTTTATTATTATAAGGAATGTCAGTACTGAATTTTTAATTGGTAATCTGTTTTGTAAAGTATTCATATATGATGCTAATATCATTACCTTTCAGATAATTTAAATAAATCACATTCTGTTCAGTTAACTGATTTATAAATGTAGATGTATCTTCATTAAGATAACACATGGTTAGAAAGGATGAATGTGCAAGTTTTGTCATTCTTAGTGTAGCCATTGCTATAGAAAAAATTTCATAAGATAATTTGTTCTTTATTTACCCAACAGCTACATGAATCACCCAATCCAAATCATTTAACATATACTTTATCTACTTTCTTTCTCCATACCCTTTCAACAAGATATCCATCACAATATTTTGTTTACTGTAGTTCTTCTTCATAAAAATTTCCTCTGACATCTGTGAACCTGTATGTGATTGGACAACAGAATCAATTTAAAAAATTTCTGTTGAGCATTTGGCTGTATATCGTGTTTGAAAAAGTCTTTTCAGATTACTGATTCTAACTGTATCTCCTTTTTTAAATTTAGCTTTTTCATTTGGCATAACACTATATGGTTTAATTTTTTTCATTAACTTCTATTGGTTTTATTTTTATTCTTGAATGTTTTGTGTTATTAAATTCATTAACTAATTTCGAAACTACACTGACTCATTTATAATTTCCTTGATGTGCAAATTTTTTCAACATCATTTCTTCAGATGTTCTATTAAATCTTTTAACAACATATGCTTTTAATTCAATGGAAGCTGAATAATGATTAATATTATATTTTTCATCAATTCTGTAAAATTTTTACTATCAAGTTCTGTACCATCATCTGTTTGTAAATTTTATAGCTTTCTAGCGATAAACATCTTTTTCAAAATCATCAACTATGTTCTTACCTGTTTTATCTTTAACTGAAATAGCCAAAGTAAATTTTGAAAAAAATCTATAATAGTTAATAAATATTCATATCCTTTATTTGTTTTGTGTTTCTTTTTAATTTACCAGTATTTATTTCAGTTAAATCAGTTTGCTATAAATCATCTAAGTTAAACAACATTTCTGCTTTTAAAATTCTTTCTCATTGATTTATGTAATTCATTAATAATTTTTTCACAAATACTTAATCGATTACCTACAATTTTTAATGATTTTATGCTTTTTACTTTTACATACTGTACAAAAACCTTCAAACAGTAGATGTGATAGTCCATTACCATTACATAGAACAAAAATTTAATGAGATTTAAAATTATACAATCTCACCAAATATAATTAATTTTTCATCAATTGGAACAGTTGCAACGGTGTCTTTCAATCTTACAGTTAAAAATTATATTTGTGTACCATTATCGATTGATTACTATTATTTACTTTATATATCTTATAAGATACACATAGAGTGATATCAAAATCATCATATTTCATATCTGTTAATATTCTTACCAACAGCAATAATTCATTTTATGTGCAAAATGATACTGGAAATAATGCATTTTTTTCATCCCCAATGATAAATATGAACTCATAATTTGTCTACCATATACTTTATCTTCAAGATTACTTAACTTGTTTATTGAGAAATAATTTGGAAAAAGCTTTTACAAATTCCTTTTTTGTTAAGTAATTAGCTAGATAAGTTTAAGTCACACAATTATTCAAACATGTTAAAACACTTGTGTGTTCTGGTTTTGTACCATACTATTTTTGTAAATATAATTTGATTACTGCATCAAATTACTTGTAGGATCTTTTAAATCTACTACTCTTCTACCTTTAAAATCAGCAATCCGTAGTTACATTCTCGTAATTCTTTATGAAACTGCTGCTAAAGATGTTCCTAAAACTAGTCCAATTGAATTATTAAATATAAGTTTTAATCTAGCTGATGGAATGTTTAGAAAGCATACTGACGATTTTCATACTGATAGTAATATTATTTCTTCATATGAGCCTAATGCTGAATTTGGTGGTCTAATAATTCACAAACCATGTTAACCTGGATAATACCAATTTTTTATACTATTAAAGATATAGAAATTATTTAACTTTGACTTAAATGGTGCTTATGTAGGAGTTTTTTTAGAAATGTCTTTAAAAATGTTGCCCTTATTAAATCATGAACAAAATCGAGAGTTTTACTCTTTCCCAATGAATGAGAAGACTAAAAATAATCTAAATCTCCTCAAAAAGAACACAGTGATTAATATAAGTATTGGAGATAGTTGGGTTCATCGTAATCATGCTCAGTTGTACATGAACTTCAGTATTATTAGAGCTCATGGTACAGATTATCCAATATGTGATGGAAAATCCAATAAAAATTGATTGATAACTATGTGGCAAAACTGATTGAGGTCATCACTATTAAGAAAGGAAACAATATTTTGTCTGGAATGGAACATCCATTCATCTCTCCATCTTTCCTTATGCAATAGATGTCCACCATTGCGCATGAGGTAACCATGGAAGGATGTATCCAAAATAATGGAATGATAAAAAGTAAGAAAAATGAAGTAATCTTTTCACTAAATATGTTTGGTGGATTTTACAGAGATTATAAAGAGGTTATTTAGGAAGAGTTAACTGTTATTTTTACTTGGAGTTCAAGTGCTGAAGATGATATTCTTAATGGGCTGTTAAAAATGGTACTGTAGTTGAAAAGAATGTAAAATTGTAATAGAAAATATGGAAATTCGTATTTCAATAGTAACCAGAATATTCACTAGAGCTAGAAGAAGAAAGGTTGAAAAAGATAAAAATTCCATTTTTTTCCTTTGTGTCACAAACAGTCAAAATAGTAATTCTTCAGAACTTGACATGTCTTTTTTTATTTTTGTTGTGCTTTAAACTAATCGAAAAAATAATCAGCTAATTGATTCTTTTTTATTTGATCATATTAAATCATTGCATATCTATATATAGACTGGATGAAACGAAGTTTTTCCTTGAGAAATGTGGAATCTACTTCCACCAAATAATTATCTGAAGGTACACAATGCTTTCCTAGGTTTTAAGAGAATCACTCAATTGGTGATGTCAATGCAAACCCTTTAAATTTTATTGAAAATTATCCTATCTATGTCATAAATATGTCTAGATAAATGAATGTGTTACTCACACAGAAAACTACAATGAAATTAGTTGCCACTTTTAATGATAATATTCCAAAAGAGGCAATTGCATGCATATTCATTTATGGTAGGAAAAATTTAACATCTGATGCTCAGCATAGAATTTTGTGTGAAATTTTGAGATATTAAAAATATTTTTATTCTATATAAATGAATACTCTACTGAATAAGCTTAATAATGCAAGCAATTCTAATTTGCTTCAAAAGATGAGTGTGCTAGACAGAAATGACTTGTATTACATTATAGTCTGCTGATATTTAAAAACTAGATATGGGGAGAAAATTTGTATGCAGCTTGATAGTAAATTTAAAATTATTTCTGCCAACAGATTTTCTAAAACAATAACTAACTGAGACTACCAATTTTTTGAAGATGGTGATATTAATGTATAAAAGAATGAAGAGAAGTACAAATAATGATAACGAATTTCACGATCTGGAGTTCATTGGATGACTAAATTTTTATGTCTATTTTTCTTGATTTAATTTTTCTATTTATTTTTGTGGGTGGGGTGGGTTCACTCATTAAATAATCCCCTAGAGCGCTGAACATGCCTACTTACTTCTCATGTGATGAAGACATCAGCAGATGGTATAGTCAGTTCGAAATGACCTGATGTATGCATAAACAGAAAAATGTGAGATGTCCAAACGTGCCTGGAGAGCATGTTGAAAGTGTCAGAGCACTTCACCTTTGTAGTCCTAAGTAGTCTACACAGAAAGGAAGTCTTGAATTTCAGTTGCAAAAAACTAGGGTGTGGAAACTTTAAAAAATCTCACACATGTCCATACCTGTTGCAGTTAGTACACCATTTAAAGTGAAATGACTAAGGTTGCATTATAACTTTGCAAATGAAGCATTACAGAGGGAAGATCACTTTGATGATTGTGTGATGTTCAGTGATGATGCAACTATTCGTTTAAGTGGGAAAATAAATACCTATAATGTTTTGTCTGTAGTCAGAATATCCTCATAAAACTCTAAGATATCAAAGAGATTCTCCAAAATTAAATGTTTTCTGTACTGTGTCCCAGCTTCAAGTAAAGGGTTATTTTTTCGCTGAATGTACGAACAGGCAACATTCCAAGAACGGCTCTTTCCCCAATTAGAGGGTGAACCTGAAAGCTTTATTTGGCTACAAGTTGGTGTCCCTCCCCATTGCTACCTCTTTGCATGGGAATTGTTGAACGTCAAAGTCCCTGATGATTGGATTGGTCATAATGATAAGACAATTCACTTCTTTTTTGCTAGCCTCCAAGTATACCTGACCTCATACCAAGCGATTTTCTCCTTGGGAGCATTATAAAACAATGTGTCTATGTTACACCACTAACTAACGATTTGCCAGGATTGAGACAAAGAATTGAAGATGCTACTGCTTTCATTAGTCCAGACTTATTAACTGAATTATGTAAATAATTGGATTCCAGGTAGGATGTTTGCCTTATAACTAATAGTGCACATATTGAGCATTTGTAAGGAAAAATAGGTTACTTTACGTCCAGCTTGATGTATGGTTTGTTGTAAATAGTCTAAATTAAACTGTTGTGATATATCCCTGAAACTGGGCCTTTTTCATGGGCATCACTGTTACCATCTTTGAATCATACCCTAGTATTGAAAGAGAAACTAATAATCTGCCCAAGGAATTAATAATTATTTCAGCACCATACTTAAGGGTTATTAATAATTAATTTGAGACAAACACAATATTGGCAACTCTATTTTATACAGTACTGCTGCAGCGTATTTACCATGTGGTGCATGGTTGTGAATGATGATGTGAGACTGCTGGCACTGTGCTCATGGCACCATTCCTAGACAGCAGGCGTGTTTGTGACGTGCAGTGCATGCCCATAATAATTATCTCAGGATCTCGATTCAGGGTATTAGTAATTACTTTGAGATAAACACAGTATTGGAAACATGTTTTTATTCAGTACTATTGCTGAGTATTTACCAGATGAGGCATGACAATGAATGATGTTGTGAGACTACTGGCACTATGCTCATGGTAATATTTCCAGACAGCAGATGTGAATGTCGCAGCCAGTGCATTTACACAGTTGCTGCAGATGGGTATATTGAACCAGCAGGCTACAGGCAATGAACTACGTGCAGAAAGTATTGTGCTTAGCAAATGCTTAGCAGATGACCAGATTTCAAATTGCCTCGTGTTGCATCTGTAGTCAAAGTGCCTCCCCACAAGTGTTCACAGGTATTTGCTTTGGGTGTGTCCATCCATTCAATTGGTGCCCTTTGGTTCTTCATCACGCCAACTACATTAATTGTTGCCACTTCCATTATTGTTGTGTGAAACTTTCTTTTATCACATTATAAGACATTTACACATCGTTTCTTCGAGCATACTTGTGGAACAGTTTAGTGTGAAACGATGAGTTACTTTTAGTTTACTAATATAGTCACAGTCTGCCGCTCGTGGTCTTGCGATAGCGTTCTCGTTTCCCAGGCATGGGGTTCTTATTCGATTTTCAGTGGGCTCAGGGATTTCCACGTGCCCCGAGATGACTGGGAGTTGTTGTGTTGTCTTCATCATCATCATTCATTCCCATTATGGTCGGAGGAAGGCAATGGCAAACCAGCTCCATTAGGATCTTGCCTAGTACGACAGTGTGGATCTCCCGCACGATTCCCCTACGCTCTGTTAAGAAGCATCACACTTCATTTCCATTCCAATACAGTCAGAATAAATTACATCATTGAGCCATCAACCTGTCAAACACTATTGGTGTTTTAGTCCAGTGTATTGCTATCTCCAACATGCATAGCAACAACCAGCTCTTGGCTGGATACCTCTGAACTCACCCAAAATATGGGTTCTAGGATCCTACAACAGACAGACATTAGGGACATAGATTCATAATTCTGTGGGCCTGTTCTTCAACCTACATGTAAACAAAGGCAATCGTCTCTCTTTCGCAGCCACGCAAGACTTTCACTTCACGAGATACTCTCGGTAGATAAAGGTTTTTGAAATAAAGGGTCAAATATTTTGAAAGGCGGTACTAGTTACAGAGATAAGAAAAACAAATCAAATAGACACAGGTCCAGATACACATTCTCTCTGAAACATGAAAAGTTGTTCATAAGAGTGGCCACAAGAAGTTTGGTTGCAGGTAAGAGCACAGTGGCTGCACTGGAGCTCGATCAGCAGCATCAGTAGAGTACTTTCATGCCTTTATGAATCGTAATAGTCTGGGTACACACTAGTCTGACCATTAGTCGGCAGTTAGTTGTTAGATTATTTGTCAACAAAATATAGAACACACTCCTCAACTGAGAACTGAGTGAGAACTTACTTTTTTTTTTTACTTTTTGGGTTGTTAGAGAATCAGTGTTCCAAAACCCTGGAAAGGTCTGCCAAACTGCGTATCAGATGGCATTCTTTGACATGGATGTTTTTCAATGTAGAGAGTACAGTCTGTAGTACTACTTCCATTAGCTACATGATAGTAGGAATATTTTTCACAAAATCTCTTGTAAAAAAGAGGATTTCGATGAACAATAACATTAAACACAAATCCGAAGCCATTTTTGAAAGTAAGTTATGATACAACAATGCACACAAACACTACTGAAATTACTGCACAATTGACCTGGAATGACACAATTGATTGCATACCCTCTGATACTCTGACTATTGTGTATCTAGAATGTTTTTCTGCAGAAAGTCATTAAAACACTCTGTTGAGCCGTTCTGAAGGTACAGACGCTAAAAAAATCATATGCCAATGGGTGAGGAATAAATTCATTGACTTTCACATTGCACCAAACTTGGCACTTATCCAATGCTGATGACACTAACAAAATAAATTTTCTGTCAATATCACAGGCCTGCACAACATGTCTCTTTTTTTTCCATCGAAAAAGAAAAAGGTTTTCCATCTTGAAAACAAAAATTGTTCATTCAAAATACTAAAATTGCTTTTTCTTAGAAAGAAAATAAATGTACATTTTCCTTGCAAAATAAATGTTTGTTGTTTTTTCAAGTGTGGAAAATTATCAGTATCAAAAATAATATACTTCATTCTAAAAATACAAAAGTTTTCCCATTTTTGTGGAATAAATATTCTAATGTATGAAATTATATCGCTTATTTCTGTAATATAATGAAAAAACTTGTATATCATTAGACTCAATATGCTAAAGTTGATGAAGTATTTTCGACCTACTATTGTAAAGAAACAAGGGAGGCTGAGTAAGAGCCCTTGTTGCTCTTCACTTGATTTCTTCTCCTTCTGCCATCTAGATGCATGTAAGGAAGATGTACTTGTAATTTTAATTGAGAATAATGAAGTTTTTGATGAGTTCATTACATATTGTTCATTAAATATATTCTTATATGTTACTGAACTAGCTTGTTACACGTTTCAGCCGATAAATTCCACTAGGAAACGAAAGTTTGGTAATGTGACGATCACGCGTCATCGGCGTGTTATCAGATGGATATTTGCATCACCATTTTCAGAGCCAGCAGTCTAATATAGTTTATAATACGAAGTCCAATTAAGTCCAAACATATTCAACCATCACCCAACTTGTACCACACCCAAATTGTATGTCTTGATGTAGAGACTTATGCTAATGGTTACAATAAGATTTTTTATCCCTCTTCTACTCAATACACATCCGAACTGCCCTGAAACCTTCATTTCTGTGTGTACCACTTTTCTACTGTTCAGAATTCCCAGTAGCTCTCCTGCATACCTTGCTGACATCGCGCTGCTGGAAGAAAGCACATCGGGAAGAAATTGCTTTCAAACATCCTAGATGTTGTTTTCTGAGTGAATCTCCCACTCTGTAGCCAAGTGTAGCGTAATACAGGGAAAGATGGCTATCCTTTTTTCAGATGCCAACATCAAACCATAATACCCAGAAAACACTGGGAAATCTATATCTATATATCTTTATATACTTACAAAGAACGAAATAATACTTCATTCGCAAAGTCAGAACAAATTTCTAACTAACTACCAAATTTTTTAGCTACATCACCCATGTATCAGAGTTAGATGACCAGACATGCAAGGGATGAATGACCAGCAGGCAAAACACTTTTAAAAAAGGGGACATTGTGTTACAAGAATATCCAGTAATCTTAATATGCTTTTGTTGAACTACTTGTTATGGATAAATCTGTAGAAAAAATTTTAGAAAATCACACAAGTCGTTCCTCATTGACTAAATCCAAATAGGAGCCTCGACCCACAGTGATTTTTGGATCACAAGCGGTTTTTATTTTTCGGCTTATGGCTTTACTTGGAATATAAAGTTCTACACAACGTTTCCTGACTGAATAACTGTCATTTTACACTTTATTGATATCAATTTGAAGTTCTTCTTCTTTCCATCAGCGTTTAGTAGCCTTGGGAATGTGTTTAATTGGCATCTCTAAAAACATGAATTCGTGTCAAAGCTAAAAAAATAAACAACGATTTATGGAGTGGCTAACTATCCCAAAGGTGGTATGGCCATATCTTCCAATCGATAAGGAGAGATGGCCCTAGTGCGTGATCAAAATGGTGGATAAGAACGCTAACAGAAACAACATGATGGTATACAGCTACACTTTTACAGCCCTGAAATGTAAGTTTCCATAACTACTCACAGTCTAACTTACGGAAAGATGGAAAAGTATTAACATGCTATATAATATTAAGGAGCATGAAGGACTAAAATCATGAAAAATGCTTCCTTTTTATTGAAATAAAGAGTCATAGGAAGCATCGTGACGCTCGCGACAAAGACTCTCATCAACTGAGCGGCAGCGCTGTCAAGCGGGTGGTTGGACAGCCAAGACCGTTGGCCATCTCCCGCGTATGCCTATCAATCTCTGTTTTACCCTATGCTGTTCTGGAAATTCGTAGCGGATTACGTATCTCGACTGATGCAATATTCCGGATTCGACTGTCTCTCTAGAACAGAGTAATCTATCAGGAGAACTCACTCAACACGGCGCACACTCAGCTGCACAATAAAGGATTCATTCTGTTGACAAAACTGACGAAAACTGACCATTCACTGCCTAAATTTGTCTGTAGAAGCTGCGTCAATTTGTCTTTGTTTTCTTACAATGAAAAGGGAAATAAATTAGGAGTCATGACATTATCACCGACAGTGGCAGATGTTCCTCTCCGGTATGGCTGGCGGCATTTTCCGTAAGAAAAAATAAAAAAACAATAATAATTTTGCTACTGTCTTTAAAGTAACGGAAACTGTTTGGTGTCAAATACTTGAAAGTCAATTGAGGCACTGAACGACATCAAAGTATACAACTGCTTTGATACAACAGTGTAATAAAAATTCTTGAAGTAATCCAGTTAATTATCAGTATCTGTAGAAGGTGAAGCGGTGGATGAACTCATTGAACGTATACTTAACTTGGATGATCTGTGTCGAAAAGATGATTTGCTGCTGTTACTGTAGAAAACAAGGTCCACATCCACTATAACAACTGATCAAACTGAGCAATCTGCTCACATTAATTTGTGTCACAAATGTTTTTGGACTCATCCAGATAACGAGAAAGGAATGGTACTACTGAGCTAAACTGGCACAAGATGTGCCTTGAAGAAACGTTACGTAGTTGTAAATCAGAGCGGCTCAATGGCCACCTTGAAAGTTTGTGCAAAACTGGCCAACAATAGTGGTCCCGCATGGGACTTACGTACTTTTAGCTACAATATCGGCGACTGTTAACACCAGAAAACTTAATGAAATACAGTAAAATTTGACATATATGCGAACAGAAAATGACACGGTATGAATCTTAAAATAAAATGTCATACACATCTACATCTACATGATTACTCTGCAATTCACATTTAAGTGCTTGGCAGAGTGTTCATCGAACCACAATCATACTATCTGTCTACCATTCCACTTCCGAACAGCGCGCGGGAAAAACGAACACCTAAACCTCTCTGTTCGAGCTCTGATTTCTCTTATTTTATTTTGATGATCATTCCTACCTATGTAGGTTGGGCTCAACAAAATATTTTCGCATCCGGAAGAGAAAGTTGGTGACTTAAATTTCGTAAATAGATCTCACCGCGACGAAAAACGTCTTTGCTTTAATGACTTCCATCCCAACTCGCGTATCATATCTGCCACACTCTCTCCCCTATTACGTGATAATACAAAACGAGCTGTCCCTTTTTGCACCCTTTCGATGTCCTCTGTCAATCCCACCTGGTAAGGATCCCACACCGCGCAGCAATATTCTAACAGAGGACGAATGAGTGTAGTGTAAGCTGTCTCTTTAGTGGACTTGTTGCATCTTCTAAGTGTCCTGCCAATGAAACGCATCCGTTTGGCTCGCCTTCCCCACAATATTATTTACGTGGTCTTTCCAACTGAAGTTGTTCGTAATTTTCACACCCAAGTACTTAGTTGAATTGACAGCCGTGAGAATTGTATTATTTATCGAGTAATCGAACTCCAACAGATTTCTTTTGGAACTCATGTGGATCACCTCACACTTTTCGTTATTTAGCGTCAACTGCCACCTGCCACACCATACAGCAATCTTTTCTAAATCGCTTTACAACTGATACTGGTCTTCGGATGACCTTACAGCATCATCTGCGAACAACCTAAGAGAACTGCTCAGATTGTCACCCAGGTCATTTATATAGATCAGGAACAGCAGAGGTCCCAGGACGCTTCCCTGGGGAACACCTGATATCACTTCAGTTTTACTCGATGATTTGCCGTCTATTACTACGAACTGCGACCTTCCTGACAGGAAATCACGAATCCAGTTGCACAACTGAGACGATACTCCATAGGCCCGCAGCTTGATTAGAAGTCGCTTGTGAGGAACGGTGTCAAAAGCTTTCCGGAAATCCAGAAATACGGAATCAACTTGAGATCCCCTGTCGATAGCGGCCATTACTTCGTGCGAATAAAGAGCTAGCTGCGTTGCACAAGAACGATGTTTTCTGAAACCATGCTGATTACGTATCAATAGATAATAGATAATTTCTTCCTAAAACTTTTCCTAGCTTCAATAAAAATGAATATCTTTTCAGTAATAACAGTCCTTCGAAACACAGTCTGTAAGTTCGCTAAAGTAGTTTGTTGACATATTTGCAAGCAGTCTTCCTCTTGATGGCAATCTTCTTCTTGATAGCACTTACTACAGGAAAATGCTGGGCAATTACGAAGTAAGCCTCATATTTTAATTTAATCTATTTTTCTTGGTTACACATAATATCGGATTTAAAATAAGTGGCACAGACAATGAACGTCACCGTATTTTAGAGATTTTAAGTAAACAGTATGGTTTCAAACATTTCAGCCAATTACAGTGTGTACTTGAGGCATAAGGAATACCTTGTACAAGATTTCATCAAAACAGTTTCCTCTATTGCACTACTGCACATACTTAGCTATTCTTAGGATTACTGCTGACATGTTACTAGCTATTCAATTAATCAAATGTGAGCGAGAATCTGATGGTAATAAACTTAAAAGAAGCGGAAAACGCCCTAGGTGCTACGTTAGACGACATAAGTCCATATGTTACGATACATGCCGTATATAATCCAATCACAGTGTGTCTGGGAAGTGGAAAGACTGCATTACAAGTAATTAGGTAAGTGCGACCATAACAAGTAGTGCTTTGCTTCATTCAATTAGGCCAAGACGGCGTACTTTGAGCGCCGGCTGCTGCTGCGCCTACGGCAGGTGGCTCCGTCCAGGGCCCTCCGGGACCCCCTCCCCCTTTCTACCCCCACCTCACCCCCTCCACCCACCCTGCTACCCCCTCCCTAGTGCTGCTTAATTAATAAACTTGCAGCCGCCCGCCTCCGTTAATGAATCTGCGCGACACGAGTACACGAAACAATATAATTCATTTAGCGAGGGAGATGGGCGCTCCCTTCCGGCTCTTCTTTCCTATCTAATAAAGTAATAATGCGCGAGTTTCATATCCAGCGGCGTCATTCGAAAAGTCAAACAAGCCCGCCGACAGCTCCTGCTGGCGCTGCGTCGGCTGCGCCGCCGGCAAAACTCTGCTGGTTTTGTTAGCGCTTCTGCTGCTGCCAGACGCAGACAGACGGACCGCCACTCGTTTCCGCTGCCTCTGTGTGGTCCACCCTGAAACCGCCCGCTCTTCTTGTGAGATTCCTCTTCACGCACCTCCCGCTGATGTTAGCTGCGTGCGGTCCCGGGAACATGTTACGTATTTCGCTGCCGTGGAATCGGACGAACGGTAATGAGTACGAAACAGCTGCGCCTGTGTTATTAAGAAGCACTAACCAATTTTTCTTCGTAGAGGCATACATATCCGAAGGAACAGGCACTGCAGCGACTGCAGCCGTCGGTCTAAGGCGCTGTAGTCATGGACTGTGCGGCTGGTCCTCGGGCATGGCTGTGTGTGTTTGTCCTTGGGATAATTTAGGTTACGTAGTGTGTAAACTTAGGGACTGATGACCTTAGCAGTTAAGTCCCATAAGATTTCACACACATTTGAACATTTTTTGACTGCCGTCAACAAATATAGAATATTTATTCGCAATTGCGAATATGAAACATCATCGTCTGTATATTGGAATGACGACAGTTAAAATGTGTATCGAACTGGGACTCGAACCCCCCTTACCAGAGCGGTCGCTTTCACCGCTTCGGTTATCCGGGCAATCACGGCCACACCCAGACTTCCATACAACGTCGTCCATGTGTCACAACCTGCACCCGTACGTTACGTACATTCCGCTCCAGGAAGGACATATTTGAGTGCGATATTGCAGTGTCTATATTGTTAAGGGGAACGACGCAATGTTCCTTCAGACACGCAAACATCTCCGAAGGAATATTGAAGCTTTAACAACGCAGGCACTGCAATATGGTATTTATCCGCTGATACCATGCAGCGAGTTTCAATTGAAAGTCCTCCTCTACACGGGAATTACATAATGTGTATGTGAGTTACGACAAGAAAAGAACAATGAATTGATTGTTGATGTTAATAACGATCATCCTCCTGCATTTCTGCAGATGACGTGTCACTGAGCACATTTGCTCTGTGCATGCAGCACACGTGAGGCGCCTAGTTGTTTCCACTGCACTGTGTGGAATACGAAGGTTCTGTTGTAGTTCACTAACATGCTGTCTTCAAGCTGATGTCCCCAGCGCAGAAAACAGCACGCAGGTTCTGTATCTTGAGGCTGAAACTGACTTTTAGGGAGGTTCTGTTCTGAAATAATGTATTACTTCTTTGGGATGCCACTCGCGTATTTTAATATAGCCAAACGAGAAGACTACATGATCTTAATACAACACCTTCTGATACAGCAAAGTACATGATTAAACACAATGTTTACGAAAATGTATCTTTACACTATTTGTGGCATGTGTCTGTGCCTCATGATTACCAGCGTGAATCTTTTAATACCGAAAACTGGCAAACACATTTTGCCATAGACAACATGACTGTACATCTCGACTGCCTAATCCAGAGTGACGAACAGGAACTTAAATAAAAATTAGGAACACATCCTACGACAGACAGCATGTCTGTTCTTCTCTACTGCCTAATCCAGAGTGACGAACAGCCCGAAACACTTCGCGCTCCATACCAGAAAAGGCGTGACCCGAACGCTTCCGAAGTGCTTCGTCTGCAATTTCGTCAGTCTTTTGTTTTTCATTTAAATTGTTTTTAATCACTCTAAAATGACTGACTGATAGTCAGCTGTTGAGAGATATTTATATTAAAAAGTGAAGTCATTCCAATGAGTAGTTTAACTAATAATAATAACTATACTTTAACGTTTTGGCACCCTTGCTCCGAACACAGCAGCCAATCACAGAGCAGTAGCATTATGCAGGCGGTCTTTCTCACGGGAATGGTACCGAATCTAACATCTGTCACAGGTACCTCACACCACATTTCGTCATCTATATACTTCTTGCGTCTCCACCGCTCTGGGAACAGCTTCTTGGAGCCTAATATGATGGCTGACTAAGCCATAAATATTACACAGTACAGGCTGTGGCGCACAAACGACGACAAATGGAAGTTTGAATCTGACTGTGAGTCATGCACGGATAGCCAAAGTGTCTAAGGTGACCACTCACATTAAGGGGCTCCGGAACGCCCTATACTTGCAATGTTAAAATAACGCTTATAAATTACATCTTTCCTCACAAAGTATTTGAGGTAGGAAGTTGAACTTTTTACAGATTATTTATTGGAATATGGGCTACAACTTAACATAGGGATTTTACAAAATTTTAGTTCAGTTATTAAAGATGATTTTTTTTCAATTGTAATGAAAAATCACAACATTTTTTTGCAATTTTTTATTTATATATTCAAAAATATACAGTTTTTTGGAAAAATGCTGTGTTAAACTATGCAGAAGGTACTGTGTAACATTTACTGAAAGTTTGAAACAAATATGTTTGGAAGATCCTTAGAAAACATGTAATTAGTATGAGAAAATAAAAGTTTTGGGAATCGAGCGACAAAGATTGGATTAACTTTCTAGTGCATTCCAGGTCCATAGGATGGATTATCTTCATCCTCTGCAAACTCCTCCTCCAGCTTCCTCTTGTTCCTCCTCCTGTTTACTCTTGCTTGTATTTCTAGACTCTTTACAGCCCTGTCTGCAGCCCGAAGGCGTTCCTTGTCTAAAGCAAGCATCGCTCGTTGTTGTGTTCGTAGATTTTGCTACCATTTTCTTCAGTTCCAGTTACTGCAATACTGTTCCAAAAGGTGGTCATGTATGAACACTTATCACATTTCAGTTGTATTTCGCTAGCAAGTCCTACGTGCTTTATTATGGAGAGTTCCAGACCAACTTCACTACAATGAATACATCTTACACAGTTTGAAAAAATTCCTTTGAGAACCGACATATCAAATATTTCATTCACATCCGATTCGCCCATAAAACATTCATAGTTTTCACTCATTGAACCAAGCTTCTTCTGTGAAGTATTTTCTTTCCCACTTTGACTGCTATGGGCAGGTGTACTTGAGAGGTTAGGTTCACTCACTTGGTTATCGTCTTTATTGTTTACAGTAATAACACATACCTTTGGCTTTCCAACATTTCTCCTTTTCTTAAAAGCCTTCAGAGGATTTCTAATAACTTTCCTTTTACTCATTATTATACTTCAACAAAACAGAGACTCAAGAAACAGAATTAATTACGAATATTTTCGAGATAACGACAGAGTAAATAAACATGAAACAATCGACAATCACACCAGCGGTATATATTGAACCATCACAGGTTAGCCACAACACATACTTTACCTCACATCACTAAAATGTACCTGATGAACACGGACGTTAATAATAACACCATTTGACAGCAGTTTAACAACGCCACAGTGGGTCACACCCATGTAGAACACATTTCAAAAAAAATTTAAAAATAGTTGTAGTCTTCGGAATTGAATAAATTATATATCTATTAAAAGGTAATAGTCTGCAGATTCAGAAAAAGCAAAAAAGTAAAGATTGAACTTTTCATGATTTTGAGCCTTTCCGGAGCCCCTTAAACGGGAAATCCGGTTTCGAGACCCGGTCCGGCACAGATTTACATTGTCGTCATTCCCTTATGCAGCTGACGATAGTTCGCATTCGCAACTGCGAATACATTTCATATCTTCATTGTCAGTCGAGTGCCTGCGTTATTAAAAAGTAGGGAGCAATGTTCCTTCGGACATGCATGGCCCTCATTAAATATTTCCTTTCTGGACGTGAATACACGTAACGTACGAGTGCAAGTTTGGACACATGAACGACGACGTATGGAAATTCGCTCTGGGCGTGATTAATGCACGGATAGCTGAAACAGCTAAGACGACCGCTCACATAAAGTGGGTGATCCGGCTGGGAGTCCCGTTCCAAAGGCATCACTGCACAAACAAAACATCCTACATCCTTGGTGACTTTTGTTATAGGCATTAGGCGATGGTCTCTCTCTGTAATATTCTACCCTGAGGTTGGTTTGCAGCAGTACGCCATTCCCCTCCTCTGTCTGTCTTCCTCTACATTTCCGCATAAGCACACATTACCCTGGTTCCCAGAACTCCTAAGGATACATGTTGACAGTGGATACTGTATCACAGACACAGTCCCTTTGACTGTTCAGAGATTTCACTAAACCCGCCCAAACATGTAAACAACAATGCATGAGCAGCACATATTAGACGGAGGGGGTCCGACAGCCGATCAGTTCCAGTCATTCTACCAGGAAGGAAGTACACGACTCATGTTGCCTGTAGTTCAACCATGCCTAGATGGTCAGCACTGAGGTTCGATTGCGTCCGCATTGTTACTTTGTGCCAAGAAGGACTCTCAACAAGGGAAGTGTCCAAGACGTCTCGGAGTGAACCAAAGCGATGTTGTTCGGACATGGAGGAGATACAGAGAGACAGGAACAGTCGATGACATGCCTCGTTCCGGACCCCCAAGGGCTCCTACTGCAGTGGATGACCGCTACCTATGGATTATGGCTCGGAGGAACCATGACAGCAAAGCCACCATGTTGAATAATGCTTTTGGTGCAGCCACAGAACGTCGTGTTACGACTCAAACTGTGCGCATTAGGCTGCATGATGCGCAACTTCTCCCGAAATCCATAGCGAGGTCCATCTTTGCAACCACGACACCATGCAGCGTGGTAGAGATGGTCCCAACAACATGCCGAATGGACTGCTCAGGATTGGCATCACGTTCTTTTCAGCGATGAGTGTCGTAGATGCCCTCAATCAGACAATCGTCGGAGGCGTGTTTCAAGGCAACCCGGTCAGGCTCAACGCCTTAGACACACTGTCCAGCGAGTGCACCAAGGTGGAAGTTCCCTGATGTTTTGGGGGTGGCATTATGTGGGGCCGTCGTACGCCGCTGGTGGTCATGGAAGGCACGGTAATGGCTGTGCGATACTTGAATGACATCCCTCGACCGGTAGTGCAACCATATCAGCAGCATACTGGCGAGGCATTCGTCTTTATGGACGACAATTCGCGACCCTATCATGCACATCTTGTGAATGACTTCCTTCAGAATAACGACATCGCTCGACTAGAGTGGCCAGCATGTTCTCCAGACATGAACCCTATCGAACATGCCTGGGATATATTGAAAAGGACTGTTTATGGACGACGTGAGCCACCAACCACTCTGAGGGTTCTACGCCGAATCGCCGTTGAGGTGTGGGACAATCTGGACCAACAGTGATGTGGTTTTCATGAGCAATAAAAAGGGCGGGTCGGCCGCGGTGGTCTAGCGGTTCTAGGCGCTCAGTCCGGACCCGTGGGACTGCTACGGTCGCAGGTTCGAATCCTGCCTCGGGCATGGATGTGTGTGATGTCCTTAGTTAGGTTTAAGTAGTTCTAAGTTCTAGGGGACTAATGACCACAGATGTTAAGTCCCATAGTGCTCAGAGCCATTTGAACCATTTGAAAAAGTGCGGAAATGATGTTTATGTTGATAGTATGCCATGACGAATAAAGGCATGCACCAATGCAAGAGGACGTGCTACTGGGTATTAGAGGTACCTGTGTGTACAGCAGTCTGGACCACCACCTCTGAAGGTGTCGCTGTGTGGTGGTACGACATGCAAGGTGTGGTTTTCATGAGCAATAAAAAGGGCGGAAATGATGTTTATGTTGATCTCTATTCCAATTTCTTTACAGGTTCCGGAACTCTCGGAACCGAGGTGATGCAAAGATTTTTCGGAATGTAAATTTTTAAATTTGTGGTAAGGTTCTATGGGACCAAACTGCTGAGGTCATCGGTCTCTAGGCTTACACACTAATTAAACTAACTAACACTAAGGACAACACACACAGCCACGCCCGAGGGAGGACTCGAACCTCCGACGGGGTGAGCCGTGCGAACCGACCATGGAGCTTCAGACCGCACGGCTACCCCGAACGGCTTTTTTTATGTGTGTATATTGTGCATCCCAAATCATTCATAATCTGCTGCATGTATGACATCCTCGGTCGCCCCCTACGATTATTTCCCTGAATAGCTCCTCCTGCTATAGTTCCACTGATGTTATTGTGTCTCAGAATGTGTCCTACGAGTTTGTCTCTCCTTGTTTGGATATGTCTCCACAGCGATCTGGTTTCCTATATTTTTCTCAGCACCTCTTCATTGGTAAATCTGTCTTTCCAGCTAATCTTCATCTTCCTTCCGTAGCATCAAATCCCCAAGGCTTCTAGCAGTATTCTTTGTTGTTTTTCTATTCTCCAACTGTCAGCCCCGTGTAGGGTTACACTCCAAACAAATGCTTTCACGACCCGTTTTCTTATTTCCAGACAGATATTCTCGCTGGTGAGAAAGTTCTTCCTAAAATGAAATGCAATTTTGTTCCGCCGTATTGTGCTTACAACTTCTTTGTGGCTTCAACAATCCCTTTTGATACTGCTTCCCAAATGTGTAATTCCTCTACTGTTTTTAGCACCTCTCTTCCAAATTTTATTCTTAAGGGTTCATACTCTTCTTCATAACTTCACGCCATTACTTTAGTCTTTAGCTTGTTTATTCTCATTCTATACTGACTGCAGACAATCTTTTCCATTTTGCTGAGCACCCTCTCTGTATCTTCTTTCGTTTCCGTGATAACAGCAACATCATCTGGGTAACGTAGCATGTCTATCTTCTGTCCATTGATATTTACCCCACCTCGCAAACTGAAATTGAATGCATTGAATATAAGAGGAGAAAGAGCACATCCTTGTCGCAACCGTTTCTAATTTTTGCTTCTTGTTCCTGATGAAAATTTGTAATCACATCGACTTCGTTCTTGTGGACGCTATGTGCATATGTTTGTATTTCAGAGCTGCTTTCTTCAACACTCTGAACAAATCTTGACAGATAACATTATTAGTTGCCTTTTAAAGATCTACATAGGCAATATAAGTTGGTTTATTTTTCCTTATTTGCTTTTCAACAAGAAACCTCAGTGCCAGAATCGCTTCTCATAATCCTAATACCCTCTTGAATACAAACTGATCTTAACTCGGTGTACCGTCCACCTCCTCTTCTATTCTACTCGGAATTATTTTCATAACAATTTTTGATGCATGTGGTATTAGGCTTAAGATTAATTACTGTCCACGTTTTTCAGTTGCTGCCTTCTTCGGTTAGGAGCAATGATGCATATCTGGAAGTCAGTTCGTATCTCTACTGTGTTATAGAGGAACCTAATCAGTTTCAGCAGCATTGGATTCATGTTGTCACCAACGTTCTTGGTTAGTTCAGTAGGAATGTCATCAATACCGGCTGCTTTGCTCTCTCGTAGATTCTTAAGAGCTTCTCAGATACTTCTCGCAGAATGTTGTCTCCTTTGTCTCCTTCGTCTACTTCCTCTTCTCCTCCTATTACGTTCTCTGATGACCATGGTACAAGGCCATGTACCATGTACCCTGTACCATGGTCATGGTCATGGTACAAGGCATATTTTTTTATCTAACGTTACGTCTCCTAATGCTGGAGACATCATCAGAGGCTATAAAGACTCAGACACAAGATTTAGCTCAACGATCGCAGCATCTGGGACTGTTTATACGTATCCACGCAATGTTCGGTTCTTGACGTCATGAGACTGCTGCCTAAAATCTTTGAGTACCGTCGACGTGTGTCACGATGCTTGTTTCAGGAAAGAGTTAGCGCTGTTTGCTTTATTTAGCACTGAGGTAGGCAACATTTATAATTTCAATCATTTTCCCTTTCTATTAATAATTGTTTTGTGCTTATAAATTACTACGACCTCTCTGTTCATCCTAGGGTGGTTATGACTGAATCTAGCTAAAACAATAATGTTGGAAAAACAGTTGGTAGTTCGCTGAACCCCGTGCGTGGTCTGCTACCACCAATTTATCTACGTTTCTCAGGCGACTACTGATCGTATACTCCTTAAGCCGTTTAAACACTGTCTCAATACTGTGTTTTCTAAGTACTTTGCTGATATGATCTGCGAATATTTTGACGAATGGGAGATAACCATTCCCTTTACATGGTCCTTTTTAGTAGAAGCTTCAGATTTTTTGGAATATAGTTCCTAGTTACCTTTTTGTAAGAGTTGCCGTTTCTTCTTAGTGAAATTCTCCCTCCTAGTGCTATGGTGCACAGATGGAATACCAATTTTGTTTGGTCTGTTACCTATCTCTGGTGGTCCCAGTCTTCTTTCACATTTACTCTGACACTCGCTCATGTATTTATGTTACCTGGTAGCAATTCATTCATATTAGAAATTGTCTTTTTGATGTACAGACAAACAATTTTTTGTATCTTTTGATTAATATGCATGTGTGGTTCAGGTATATATTTCTACGGTGCATGTTGATTCTGTTTTCTTTTTCTTTATGAGATCCTTCGTTCTGTAGGAATGTTAAAGCTAAGAAAGATATTCGGAAAGTAAGATCAGATAGATCGCGAAATGGAAACGATAGTGAAAATCCGATAAAGCTTTGCACAGCTGTATGGTGTCTCTAGCACGCACATCTTCCTCCAAATATGGAGGCCCACACCGATGTTTCGCATGGTTTCAAGCACTTTCATATAATGTACCTGCCATGCATTTCCTTCTTCATGACAGTTCTCGGCCGCACACTGCAGGGGCAACGAGGACGTCCCTGAAGCGTTTTCGATGGGTAGTGTTTGGTCAACCAACATAAAACCCGGACTTGGCTCCCTGGAATGTTCATCTTTGCTCGCATGAACCGCTGGCTATGTAGACAATATTTTAGCACAGCCAACGATCTGCCGGACAACGTAATGCAGTCTCGGAAAGCACTGGCAGCTCCCTGCTATGACGAGGTTATTTGAAAGTTGGTACAACGCTACGACAAATGTTTAAGAAGGAAAATGTAGAGAAGTGGTGTCGAATGTGTGTCAAACTGTTACGAATGAAACGTTTTTCATTTGAGTTTCTATTTCGCTACCGACCGGGCCTTACTTTGCGAATAGCCCTCATATTAACGGGTCTGTTAGTCTTAGATATTCTCTATCGATTTAAAGGTCCCATGTTCTTTTACTTGAAGCTTTGCATTGAGAGGGTTTCTTTGTTTCCAGGGACTGATCAGCCACATGATCAGTGGCACTGAGTCTTATTCCGTTCTTGTACTCTATAGATGTTGCCATATCTTGCGATAATCCTCTTATCAATTTCTCTTTGTCTAAATAGCGAGATTATTACAAGCTCCTGTCCTGTTTGACGCATGTTAAGAGCTCTGTACTTGTTGTGGTCTTCCGTCTGATGATTGGTTTGATGAGGTTTTCCAGGCTATTCTATCCTGAGGAAATCTCTTCATCTCTGATTAACTGCTGCAACCAATTTCCATTGGAACCTACTTACAGTGTATTCAATCCTTGATTTCCCTCTGCAGTTTTAAACCGCTCCTCTTTCTACCCCTCACTCCCTCCGTTCCCTACGCGTTCCTCTATTACCAAAATGACGATAGCCAAAGAAACTGGTTCATCTGCCTAATATCGTGAAGGCCCTGGCGAGCGCACATAAGTGCTGCAACATGACGTCGCATGGACTTGACTTATGTCTGAAGTAGTGCTGGAGGGAACTGACACCACGAGGCCTGCAGGGCTGTCCATAAATCCGTAACAGTACGAGGGGGTGGAGATCTCTTCTGAACAGCACGTTTCAAGGCACTCCAGATACGCTCAATAATGTTCATGTCTGTGGAGTTTGGTGGCCAGCGGAAGTGTTTAAACTCGGAAGAGCGTTCAAGGAACCACTCTGTAGCAATTCTGGACGTGTGTGCTGTCGCATTGTCCTGTTGGAATTTCCCAAGTCACTCGGAATGCTCAATGGACACGAATGGGTGCAGATGATCATACAGGATGCTTACGTACGTGTCACCTACCTGTCAGAGTCATATCTAGACGTATCAGCTGTCCCATAAGACTCCAACTGCACACGCCCCAGACCATTATAGAGCCTCTACCAGCTTGAACAGTCCCTGCTGAGATGCCCATTCATTCATGAGATTGTCTTCATATCCGTACACGTTTATCTGCTCGATACAATGTAAAACGAGACTCATCCGACTAGGCAATATGTTTCTAGTCATCAACAGCCTAATGTCAGTGTTGACAGGCCCAGGCCAAGCGTAAAGCTCTGTGTCGTGCAGTCATCGAGGGTACACAAGTGGGCCTTCGGCTCCGAAAGACCACATCTATGATGTTTCGTCGAGTGGTTCGCACGCTGACACTTCTTGATGGCCCAGAATTGAAATATGCAGCTATTTTCGAAAGGATTGCACTTCGGTCACGTTGAACGACTCTCTTCAGTCGTCGCTGGTTCTGTTCTTGCATGATCTTTTTCCAGCCGCAGCCGTGCCGGAGATTTGATGTCTTAGCGGATTCCTGATATTCAAGATGCACTAGTGAAATGGTCCTGCGGTAAAACTCCCATTTCATTCGCTACTTCGGAGATCATTTAGTAATCGCGAAAGCGTTACGGAGATGATAGATAAACTCAAGTGGAAGACTCTGCAGGAGAGACGCTCAGTAGCTCGGTACGGGCTTTTGTTGAAGTTTCGAGAACATACCTTCACCGAGAAGTCAAGCAGTATATTGCTCCCTCCCACGTATATCTCGAGAAGAGACCATGAGGATAAAATCAGAGAGATCAGAGCCCACACAGAGGCATACTGACAATCCATCTTTCTACGAACAATACGAGACTGGAATAGAAAGGAGAACCGATAGAGGTACTCAAGGTACCCTCCGCCACACACCGTGAGGTGGTTTGCTGAGTATGGATGTAGATGTACATGTGGATGCTGTGTCGCATCGCTCGTGCGCCGACTATAACACACATTCAAACTCACTTAACTCTTGATAACCTGCCGTTGTAGCGTCAGTAACCGATCGAACAACTGCACCAGACACTTGTCTTTTATAGGCATTGCCAACCGCAGTGACGTGTTCTGCCTGTTTACATATCTCTGTATTTGAATCCTCTTGCCTATACCAGTTTCTTTGGTGCTTCAGTGTATTTTGCAGCCGGCCGAAGTGGCCGTGCGGTTAAAGGCGCTGCAGTCTGGAACCGCAAGACCGCTACGGTCGCAGGTTCGAATCCTGCCTCGGGCATGGATGTTTGTGATGTCCTTAGGTTAGTTAGGTTTAACTAGTTCTAAGTTCTAGGGGACTAATGACCTCAGCAGTTGAGTCCCATAGTGCTCAGAGCCATTTGAACCATTTTTTTGTATTTTGCACATCACTAGAAGGTTTATGTAGTTTATCCTAAATTAATACCAACACTTGCTTCCAGTACAATACCAGACGAACGTGCTTCTATATGTACACTCCGAGGGAGACGGCACAGTATCCTACATCCGAGAGGACTGCAATTCAAATCCCCGTCTGGACTTCAAGATTTATCTTTTCCGACTTATCCAAATGACAGGATGATTCCTTTGATAGGGAACTGCCAGTTCTCTTCCCCATCCTTCCTTAATCTGAGCTTGTTCTCCTTCTTTAACAAACTTGCTCGTCGATTGGACGTTAATCTGTAATTATCCTTGTTTCAACGTGTGCAGTTACAGTCTGTGCTACGTAGGCGATACTTTATTCCTCTTGTCGAGTCGATTGTCGGTGCAAGAAGGTAGTTCCATTTCCACCCTTGATTCGAAAGTTGTTGGAGCCAGATGAGACAGCGACATCTGCCTGGGCGGATCAGAGGAAATGAGGGAAAATGGAAGCGCGACGGCAGGCGCCGTTCCCGGCTGCAAGTGCAGCCACTTAGCTGCGCTGTGCGCGTGACTGGGGATGAGAGAACAAACGCAGGCGGTGACTTGCCGATGTGCGGTGGGTTATTAATTCGTCAGCCGCTGCAGAGGGCAGGCAGGCAGCCGGCGTTACGCGGAGCCTCGGTTCACCAAAGCCCAGCTCAACTCGCCTCACCTGACAGCCGTGGGAAGCGCCGCGCGTCCCCAACTGGCGGAGCGTCCCGCCACCGCCCACTGAATCACTCGCTGAATCACAAATGACAGCCGTCTCTGCCGCTTTGCTGTTTCATCGCCATTACACATCGATCCCATAAAACATCCAGCACTTACAAACCACCCAGCTACCACTCCGCCCTGGCTTCGGGTCGACGTTCCTTATAGAATCTGAAACGTCCCCTTTTGAACAATTATACGTGACTGTGCTTAAACTGACACACAATATTTTTTTTAGCGCAACGCAATCTGACTTTCAATAATCCCTACAAAAGAATGGCCCTGACTAACATTAACCTATACCTTTCACAAATCACTTACTTCACAAAAATCTTCGTTACTCGAACTACTGCAATACAGCGAGCGCCACTACTGCCAGCTAAATAAAAGATTCAAACTACGGAAGGCACTAACTACTGATAGGCATAGTTAGCAAATGAAAGATTTTAATAGAGAACAAACAATGAATTTACCTTAATAGTGTTGAAAACTCATAATATACATAGCAGTTCATGACATCCAGTCTTACGAATTTCAAAACTCCGCCATCTCTCTCTCCACATCCACCACTGCTGGCGGCTCACCTCCAACTGCGCAATGCTACGCGCTGTTCACATCCAGCTGCCGCTGCCCAACACTACAATGGCAGACAACAATGCAAACCAGCCACGGACTGCACACAGCACAGCCAGTGATTTTCATACAGAGCGCTACGTAACGTTGCCAATAAGAAAACATAAACAGGCTACTTACATAGCCCCCATGCTCCCCACAAAAAATTTTACAAATTGTTTTGGGCAGTGGCCAATAATGATCTGATAAAATTTTTCATAATTACAATCACAAATAAATCAAAGGCACACACTTATTGATACAATGTTGGTCAAAAGCTAAAATTTTCTTACAGTCCATAAAGACAGTCCTGATCGTTCATCACAGTAAAATAGCAGTGTTTTTCTCAAAGTCTGAGCAGTAGAAGAAAATGCACACGGAAGTAGTGGATTTCCATCCAGTCTTGAAGAAGTAGTGTTGTCCTTCCAACGAAAGGACATGCAGACAGGTAATGGGCCACAACAGAGCAAATCCACAGCAGAGTCAGTCGAAGTTTTGAAGAATATTGGTACGTAGGTCATCACAGAGTAGACCCACTGTAGTCCTGGTAAAGATTACGGTATTGGTGGGCCACCAGATGTGCAGATCCACTGCAGTCCTTGTAGAAATAATGGTAATGGTGAGTCAGCAAAGGTGTAGACCCACTGTAGTCCTTGTAGAAATGGCCAGCAGCCATCTGTTGTGACTGTGCAGGTGCACAATCACCATTGTAGAGTCTTGCGGACAATATAGCAAGTCCATAAACCACCACTTGTGCACTCACAAAGTTTTTTGGAATTGTCCTTAGAACCAGCAGTGCTGTTAACCAGTCCCTTGCTGAATTATTAACACACGTGCAAACACTAACAGTCCCTACTTCTCACATATTGTCCATATACTATGACCAACAGAAATGTGTCCAGTGAAATGTAACTTACAAGTTACTTAGTTTGATGAAATGGTGTCAATTACAATTTTATAACATAAGAATACAATAACAAAGGTACAAAATACATCATTAAAGAACATAAAAGTATAGATAACAATTGTAGTAACACAGGCTTTATCAAAGAATAGAAATAAACATATACATCAGTGTTACAGGAATTATGACATAGGTAAATATATAAAATAATGAGAATAGTTTTCGAAACATTAATTTCACACATGAGCATTGAAACAGAGCAGAATAAATAATGTCTAAACATCTTTACAAAGAAAATAAGATATTATTTGAAAAATTCTACAACATAAACCTTATTAGCTAAACACTTAAAGACAGGAAAAAAACAAATACACAAGGGAACACAAACACATAGAGGGATAACACAAGGAAAGGACAGGGTTTGTTTTGCTGCAGTATTTTGCAAACAAAACTTTCTTTACTTCTCGGAGATCTCCCTTCATTCTTCATT
This sequence comes from Schistocerca americana, assembly GCF_021461395.2. Classification (NCBI taxonomy): domain Eukaryota; kingdom Metazoa; phylum Arthropoda; class Insecta; order Orthoptera; family Acrididae; genus Schistocerca; species Schistocerca americana. Next base: position 382,746,799 of record NC_060119.1, read on the forward strand.
ATTTCCAAAAAGTCCTATCTATACCTGCTTTCTGTACTTTTTTTCATATAACTTCTCAATGCATTTCTTCCAATGCATCACAACTCATTCTCTTATATAGTCTACCCCCTCTCAAGCTAACTTAAATCTACTGAGCTCAGATGCTAAACTAAGGGACGAGGCAATGCAGCACCACAAAACAATTAACACAAACAGCAATGACAAAAAAATGCAGATCTGCAAAGCAAGCATCATTATAGAAATTAGCAAAGCAATTGCAATATTACAACTAATATAAGGCAATGTGCAGCAAACAAGAAAAATAAATCAGTAGTAAAACTGGCTTAACAGAGTAATGTAAAGTGAAATTTAGTAGCACTATGCCTGACAAACAGCAGCAGCAAATGCAATAATTTATATCTAAACATGACATAGCTCAAGCAGAAAAAATATTACACAAAAGACAACAATGCAGATAAGGGAAATGTCTATTCACATCTTAATGTCTATGTAATTAAAGTGGTGCACCACAAGAAGTTGTTCTACCAAAAAATTACCAAGTACTTGAAAAGAAAATTCCGTATGCAATTCCTGTGAAGGGAAATGTCTTTTTATGCTCCTCCGTTTTTTTTAATAAATCGTAAAATTATTTATTGGATCTGTAGGCATTAAATATTTATATTAGTACATCTATAAAATTTTATTTCAACCAATTCTACAGTGGAGCTAGAAACTAGATATTAAACAAAATGAGTAAATAAATACATAAACAAGCCATATGGCATTTCTCTCAACTAGCAAGACAATAGCTGTGAAATGTTTCTCATCATTTCATTAGGCATTTTATTAAATATCATAAATTAAGAGCTCCACAGTATAATCATACGTTTTCAAGTTTGAGCATGTCGTATTTGCGATGCTTTCTACAAAGGAATGTCAATAGCGAGGATAATGGCCTCTTTTTTTTTCTTCTCCACCTGTGCCTCTGAAAGGCACACACTAATGGCTTTTTTCCAGGCGTCAGTCGCGCAGCTGGGTGCCCACGACGCATTACGTGAAGGTGGTCACTTAGCTTTCTTACCGAAATATTTACAACACCAGTTTGCGCTACAGTGGCAGTCTCATATACAAAATTTAGTGGGTCAAGAATTTGCGTTGAAAATGTGTAGAAACAAAATCTTATGAATATAACAGTGTCCAAAAAATTTTCGCCGGCATTGTGATACATTCACGCATTTACACACATTTCATGACTCTTAAAGTACGATTCTTGGTTTCCAACATCCTTTTTCACAAGTCAGAGTCCCTAACCACTATTCATTACTCCTTACCTTATTACACATATACATATTCGCCGACACGTCAATCTTGCGACGACACTTCAATATTTCATCGTAATAAATACATAGCATAATCAAATTCCTCATATAGCATCAGCTTATTGATCATAAACATACCTCAACAGCATAATACACATCGTCGTCGTAAAAATGACATCATAACACCTCAGTCAAATCTCAAAAACGTCGTAGCTTTCTGCAATAATGTCAAAACCTAAAAAGTTCTCTGCCCATTTCAGTAGTGTCATCTACCTCAAATGTACCTTAAAAATCATGATCTCATACCAAATACATCATTCAAAGCTCTCATAGTATCACAATGGTTCTAAAAAAATATGAATGGTTCACAAAGTACAGACAAAATACAATTTCATAAGTGTGAAGTTACCCAACTGTGTAATTGCGTAAATATGTGTCAATGATGTAGTAAAAAAAAAACGTTTATCTCTCAGTTAAATGATCAGATAGCTGTGTAATTTGTGTGTTAGAGAAATATGGTATCGATGTGTAAAGTTGTATAAGCAAATACCATATTAGCTAGGGCTCCTTGTGCTTCCAAACACATGGTACACAAAGTAAGCGTGTACCCCCCTGAGGATTAATGTAATTATACCCTCAGGTGTTACAGATTACAGCAATGGAATGAAATGTATCATGGACAACTTTCTTTGTAATGCAAAAATCTTGAAAAATAAATGGCTTAAGTACAAAATTAATCACTCAAATGCGTGTCCTGTAGCGCTAAATGTGCGTCTTGCTGTAAGATAATTCTGTGGAAGTGTCGTAGTTATCGTCCTATGTAAGCAAAGTTCTGCTGAAGTCAATATACTTACCTCATCATAAACGAAAGTGAAATGCTTTGCGTATGGATACCGTAGTTATTATGTACCTTACCATGATCAAGAAAGTACTATAATGTAACGTATTGTTGTGCTACGAAAAAGGCTGTCTCATTGTAGCTATACCACAAAAGTTACTACTAAAACATGTTTTACTTTCCAGAATAATACAGAAAAACTGTGCAGAAATAAAACAGAAACACTGCAAAAGCAACATTGTATATTGTCACTCATTAGTAGCGTCGTGATGAAATCGTGTAGCTGTCACATAAACTAACCACTGTGTCATCTGGTATCTCACAGAAAGTACTTTAAATCCAGACTGTATTTTCAAGTAAACCAAAATGTTGCATTAAAATCTCATTAGCAGTATAAGTTCTAAGTAAGTAAGCCTGATAGTCGTTACATAATCATGCAACTAACAAGCAAGAATGTACACACACAATAACACTGTGACGTCTGTTCACTATAACAATGCATTCGTGACTTCTGTTTAAATAAGTTCTCTTGGTTCTTGACTGGATATTTAACTTCAAACATTGTTGCATATTAACAGATTCTAAGTCTGACAAAGCACACTAGAAATGTGAAGTGAAGAGTTTTATGGCAAAGACAAAGTTGGAAAGCAGATTATCTTTCAATAAACGGTTTTACATGTGAAATGTGGTGTAAACCTTTACTCTTACGACTATGCAGAGCTCCAGCTTCAACGGAATCATCGTGTGATATATGCCGGTAAAGAATACTGGAATTTTTCTCAAGATTAGCATCTATGTTATTTTTCTCTGAGCCAGCTGGCGCACGTGGCTGCCTGCGGTGCAAGTCATTTTCAGTCTCTTTGTTGTCGCGCGCCGTTATTGGGATTAGGAGGCCTAACTTCTACAAATTCACTTTGACGAGAAGGCCCTGCCCTGTTTGAAGCTCGCCAGTTCTGATGGAATTCAGGTCTGTCGTTTTGTCGGTAGTTTACATAGCTTCTCGTTTGTCGGTCATGTGGTGGAGAATTTCTCCCTGAATCGTAACTGCGAGCTGAACTGTTGCGTCTGAAGTTATTCTGTCTCCCTTGATAATAATTGTTTTTGTTCCCATATTGTCTGTTTCTATGGTAATCTCTGTCATATTCATTACTATGGAAGTGCGATCTTTCTCTGTACCTATTATTCTGCCAACGGTTGTCATAAGGGTGGTGTCTTTTTGGTCACGATTTGTGTTGTGAGAATAGCCTTGTCGTGTCCAGTTATTATTTCTTTCATCGCGGAATTGCGACGGATGTGACCTGTAATTGTTGTGTTGCTGTTTTCGCGTTCCGCGATTGTCAGTGTCAATTTCTAATTCTTGTAAGAGTCCCTGAAAAGTTTCAATGTCGTCTTTGCAACGTCCTGCCAAAATAATATGTCGTAAATGTTCAGGTAATTTGATTAAGCAAATGCGGATGAGTTCTGAGGGGCTGTATGGGTTTGACAGGTACTGATTCTTGTGCAACATGTCTTCAAAATATTTCACAAGACTGGAAAATTCAGATTGTGCGAAATGTTTCATCATTATGATGCTATGTTTGACTCGGTCTTGTGTAGCTTGAGACCAATATGCTGAGAGGAAGGCATGGAAAATTCTCCTTCACTGTGACAATCGTGAATGACCGATCGCATTCTTACAGCTGGTTCATTCTCTAAATAGCCACACATAAATTGTAATCTGTGCTCTAATGACCAGTTGGGAGGAAAACAATGAGAGAATTGAAACTTCCTGGCAGATTAAAACTGTGTGCCCGACCGAGACTCGAACTCGGGACCTTAATGAGAGAATTGATGGAGCCACGCTTGTGGATGAATGTCGTTGCCACAATTCTTAAACGTTTTGAATTTACGTGTAGTAATGAACAGCTTATAGTCAAAATCATCATGTCGGCGAGTCGCATGTCGGTAATTGTTACGTCGTGTCGGCGGTTCCATCTCAAAATTCGGTGCACATTGCCAATTTCTTTCATAACTTCCGAAATGCCCTGTGTTATTATTTTGTGGCTGTTCCGTATTTCTATGTCCCTCTTCCCGTATTGGGGCGCGAGTGTCCTCTGAAATACGTAATTCTTGTATTACCTGTGTCAGCTAATCTTGTACTTCCCGGATTTCTCTTTTGTACTGTGTATTGATTTGATTTTGATTTTGTTTGAATTTTCTAATTTTTTCGCACTCTTCTGTGTCATTAAAGACTACCGGTTTTGTGTCATTCAGATTATCATCTACCTTCGGAAATAAATTATTTAGCTGATCCGAAAGTTCAACTACCTTCTCTGATAATGAACCAATTTCCTCCATGTGTCTTTCTGAACCAATTTTCAGAGTATCTACTGCGTCCTTTAAGTTTTCCTGAGTTTTTGCAAGTTGCGTAACCAAATCGGTAGATGCAACTGAGTCAATTTTAGCTTGCAAGGTCTCATGATTTTCATGAACAATAGTTTGCAGTTCTTTTATGGCTGCTTCGTGATTCTGTAATGCATTTTCATGCCGCTAAAAAATAGGTTGAAAATGCTCACAAATTTGTGTTTTTACGTCATTACAGACTTTTTGACATTTCGATTCAATGTTATGTAACTCAGTAGTTAAATCTTCACGTGTTTGTTCAAGCGTGGTGTCTAACTTTTGAAGATTTTGTTCCATTGCGTCTAACTGTTGCTGTGTTTGTCTCTGGTGTTGTTCCATTGTGTCTAACTTTTGAAGATTTTGTTCCATTGTGTCTAACTGTTGCTGTGTTTGTCTCTGGTGTTGTTCCATTGTGTCTAACTTTTGAAGCTTTTGTCCCATTTGTTGCATTAATTGTAATAACAATGCACTGGTGTCTGAAACATGTTCCTCAGTGCTTTTCGGCAGTGAATTTGCACTGGCAACATTCACATTTTGACAAGCGGAAAATGTGTCTTGACTCATTTGAGAAAACAGTGAGAACCCAAAACCTGAGTCTACAGTATTTGCAATAATATGTTCTGTCATTCCCGATTCCTGAGGCGAGCTGTTGCCGACCGATCGATCGATAATGCTTCCCTGTTCACTACCTGTTTCACTGTCTACACCATTATTTGACGCCCGCTCCATTTCCCTATGCACAGTTACCAAATTACTAATTTGAATATTAGTTAATTCATTACATGGTGGCGCTAACACACTGCTTTCGTCTTCACTGTCATTTCTCAGTTTACTTTGGAGCCTAGTATTACGTTTTTCACATGCCATTATTGTCACAATATTTCACACGACGACACAGAAAAGCACAATTTGAAGAGCAAAAATAAGAGAACACATTAACATAGCACTGAAAATAATATCTAGTTAATTGCAGTTGCAAAATACTTGGTGCAAATCTACATGCGTGCCACACCTGTTTTACTGTACAACAATGAAAGACTGCAACTGCAAAGGAAATTCTCTCTATAATTACGCGCTAGCAATAAACAATAGCTACACTAATTACACAAACTACAAGAAAAAAATCAGAAGATTCCAGTGAGGTATCCTAGGCTAAGGGTCGACATATGAAACGTCCCCTTTTGAACAATTATACATGATTGTGCTTAAACTGACACACAATATTTTTTTTTAGCGCAACGCAGTCTGACTTTCAATAATCCCTACAAAAGAATGGCCCTGGCTAACATTAACCTATACCTTTCACAAATCACTTACCTCACAAAAATCTTCATTACTCGAACTACTGCAATACAGTGAGCGCCACTACTGCCAGCTAAATAAAATATTCAAACTACGGAAGGCACTAACTACTGATAGGCATAGTTAGCAAATGAAAGATTTTAATAGAGAACAAACAATGTATTTACCTTAATAGTGTTGAAAACTCATAATATACATAGCAGTTCATGACATCCAGTCTTACTAATTTCAAAACTCCGCCATCTCTCTCCCCACATCCACCACTGCTGGCGGCTCACCTCCAACTGCGCAATGCTACGCGCTGTTCACATCCAGCTGCCGCTGCCCAACACTACAATGGCAGACAACAATGCAAACTAGCCACAGACTGTACACAGCACAGCCAGTGATTTTCATACAGAGCGCTACGTAACGTTGCCAATAAGAAAACATAAACAGCCTACTTACAAATCATACCTCGAATCCGTAGATACGTGCGCTAAGCCGGCCGAAGTGGCCGTGCGGTTAAAGGCGCTGCAGTCTGGAACCGCGAGACCGCTACGGTCGCAGGTTCGAATCCTGCCTCGGGCATGGATGTTTGTGATGTCCTTAGGTTAGTTAGGTTTAACTAGTTCTAGGTTCTAGGGGACTAATGACCTCAGCAGTTGAGTCCCATAGTGCTCAGAGCCGTGTACGTGCGCTACTGATATCAAGTATGGTGAAGTTACGGGTATCCGGAAGTCACTCCTATGATCATAGATTGAGCTGTGCTACGGAAGATTAGAATAAATGATGATGTACACTACTGGCCATTAAAATTGCTACACCACGAAGATGACGTGCTACAGACGCGAAATTTAACCGACAGGAAGAAGATGCTGTGATATGCAAATGATCAGCTTTTCAGAGCATTCACACAAGGTTGGCGCCGGTGGCAACACCTACAACGTGCTGACATGTGAACGTTTCCAACCGATTTCTCATACACAAACAGCAGTGGACCGGCGTTGCCTGATCAAACGTTGTTGTGATGCCTCGTGTAAGAAGGAGAAATGCATACCGTCACGTTTCCGAATTTGATAAACGTCGGATTGTAGCCTATCGCGTTTGCGGTTTATCGTATCGCGACATTGCTGCTCGCGTTGGTCGAGATTCAATGACTGTTAGCAGAATATGGAATCGGTGGGTTCAGGAGGGTAATACGGAACGCCCTGCTGGATCCCAACGGCCTCGTATGACCAGCAGTCGAGATGACAGGCATCTTATGCGCATGGCTGTAACGGATCGTGAAGCCACGTCTCGATCCCTGAGTCAATAGATGGGGACGTTTGCAAGACAACAACCATCTGCACGAACAGTTCGACGACGTTTGCAGCAGCATGGACTATCAGCTCGGAGACCATGGCTGCGGCTACCCTTGCTGCATCACAGACAGGAGCGCCTACGATAGTGTACTCAACGACGGACCTTGGTGTACAAATGGCAAAACGTCATTCTTTCGTATGAATCCAGGTTTCGTTTACAGCATCATGATGGTCGCATCCGTGTTTAGCGACATCGCGGTGAACGCACATTGGAAGCGTGTATTCGTCATCGCCATACTGGCGCATCACCCGGCATGATGGTATGGGGTGCTATTGGTTACACGTCTCGGTCACCTCTTGTTCGCATTGACGGCACTTTGAATAGTGGTCGTTACATTTCAGATGTGTTATGACCCGTGGCTCTACCCTTCATTCGTCCCTGCGAAACCCTACGTTTCAGCAGGATAATGCAAGACCACTTGTTGCAGGTCCTGTACGGGCCGTTCTGGATACAGATCTCTCTCCGAATCTGTTGAGAATCTCTTCATTCCTTACCTAATTTTCAACATTCTTCTATAGCAACACATTTCAAGTGCTTCGATTCTCTTTTTTTTCGGTTTTCCCTTAGTCCATGATTCACTATTACACAATGATGGTCTCCATATTTGTATTCTTAGAAACTTCTGCCCCAAATTAAGTCCTAGGTTTCATAGCAGTAGGCTCCTTTGGCCAAGAATTATTCTCTTTGCTTGTAATAGTCTCCTTTTTATGTCCTTGCTTTGTCCGTCATGGATTATTTGGCTTCCAGCGTAGCAGAAGTCCTTAACTTCTTCCACGTTTTTGTCACTGGCTTTGTTGTTTCTCGCTATTCTCGCTATTCTCAGTTATTCTACTTTCGTCTGTCTCCGGTTTATGTGTGTGTGTGTGTGTGTGTGTGTGTGTGTGTGTGTGTGTGTGTGTGTGTGTGTGAATTCCTAATGGATCAAACTGTTGAGGTCATCGGTCCCTAGTCTTACGCACGACTTAAACTAACTTATGCTAAGAACAACACACACACCCATGCCCGAGGGTGGACTCGAACCTCCGGCGGGAGGGGCTGCGCAATCAGTGACAAGGCGCCTCTAACCGCGCGGCCACTCCGCGCAGCTGTCTCCGGTTTACTTTCAATCCCTACTCTGTACTCACCAGTAAGTTAATTCCATTCAGTGGGCCCTACAATGCTTCTTCTTCGTCACAAGGGATAGCAATATCGTAAGTGAATCTTATCATTGGTTTCATTTCATCCTGAATTTTAATCCCACCTGAAATTTTCTTTTATTTCCGTCATTGATTCTTCGCTGTGTAGATTAAACAGTAGGGGCGAAAGACTACATCACTGTCTTACATCCTTTTTAATCCGAGAACTTCGTTTTTGGTCTTCCAATCTTATTGTTTCCTCTTGGTTCCTGTACATATTGCATATTGCGCGTATTTCCCTCTAGCTTACCGCGCGGGGTAGCCGTGCGGTCTAAGGCGTCTTGCCACGATTCGTGCGGCTCCCCCTGGCCGAGGTTCGAGTTCTCCCTTGCGCATGGGTGTGTGTTGTCCTCAGCGTTAAGTTAGTTTAAGTTAGGTTAAGTAGTTTGTAAGCCTAGGAATCGATGACCTCAGCTGTTTGGTCCCATAGAACTTACCACAAATTTCCCTATAGCTTATTCCTATTTTTTTCAGAATCTCGTACATCTTGCACTATTTTACACTATCGAAATCTTTTCCCAGCTTGTGTAAGACTATGATCGTGTCTTGATTTTTCTTTATTTTTCCTTCAAGTGCAGCACCAGGACTGCCTCTCTAATGCCTTTACCTGTCCTCAAGCCAAACTGATCGTCATCTAACAGATTCTCAGTTATTTCCTCCATTCTCCTGCTATTCTTAGCAACAAAAGCACGATCTATTGAGCTGATTGTGCTATAATTCTGGCACTTATCTGCTCTTATGTGGATGATATTTTCCCATAAGTCTGACGCAATCTCGAAAGTCTCCTAGTTTATACACTACTGGCCATTAAAATTGCTACACCAAGAAGAAATGCAAATGATAAACTGGTATTCATTGGACAAATATATTATACTGGAACTGACATGTGATTATATTTTCACGCAGTTTGGGTGAAAAGATCCTGAGAAATCAGTATCCAGAACAACCACCTCTGACTGTAATAACGGCCTTGATACGCCTGGGCATTGAGTCAAAGAGAGCTTGGATGGCGCGTACAGGTACAGCTGCCCATGCAGCTTCAATACGATACCACAGTTCACCAAGAGTAGTGACTGGAGTATTGTGACGAGCTAGTTGCTCGGCCACCATTGATCAGACGTTTTCAGTTGGTGAGAGATCTGGAGAATGTGGCGGCCAGGGCAGCAGTCGAAATTTTCTGTATCCAGAAAGGCCCGTACAGGACCTGCAACATGCGGTCGTGCATTATCCTGCTGAAATGTAGGGCTTCGCAGGGATCGAATGAAGGGTGGAGCCACGGGTGGTAACACATCTAAAATCTAACGTCCACTGTTCAAAGTGCCGTCAATGCGAACAAGAGGTGACCGAGACGTGTAACCAATGGCACCCCATACCATCACGCTGGGTGATACGCCAGTATGGCGATAACGAATACACGCTTCCAATGTGCGTTCACCGCGATGTCGCCAAACACGTATGCGACCATCATGATGTTGAAAACAGAACCTGGATTCACCAGAAAAAATGACGTTTTGCCATTCGCGCACCCAGGTTTGTCGTTGAGTACACCATCGCAGGCGCTCCTGTCTGTGATGCTGCGTCAAGGGTAACCACAGCCACGGTCTCCGAGCTGATAGTCCATGTTGCTGCAAACGTCGTCGAACTGTTCGTGCAGATGGTTGTTGTCTTGCAAACGTCCCCATCTATTGACTCAGGGATCGAGACGTGGCTGCACGATCCGTTACAGCCATGCGGATAAGATGCCTGTCATCTCGTCTGCTGGTCATACGAGTCCGTTGGGATCCAGCATGGCGTTCCGTATTACCCTCCTGAACCCACCGATTCCACATTCTGCTAACAGTCATTGGATCTCGACCAACGCGAGCAGTAATGTCGTGATAAGATAAACCACAATCGCAATAGGCTACAATCCGACCTTTATCAAAGTCGGAAACATGATGGTACGCATTTCTCCTCCTTACACGAGGCATCACAACAACGTTTCACCAGGCAACGCTGGTCAACTGCTGTTTGTGTATGAGAAGTCGGTTGGAAACTTTCCTCACGTCAGCACGTTGTAGGTGTTGCCACCGGCGCCAACCTTGTGTGAATGGTCATTTGCATATGACAGCATCTTCTTCCTGTCGGTTAAATTTGGCGTCTGTAGCACGTCATCTTCGTGGTGTAGCAATTTTAATGGCGAGAAGTGTACATACCAACTTGAACAGTAGTGTCTTTGCCCCCTCCCATAGCGATTTTAGAAATTCGAATGGAATCTTATCTACCTCTTCTGCCTTATTTGATCTCAAGTTTTCCAAAGCGCTTTTCACTTCTGGCTCTAATATTGCAATCCCTGTCTCTTCCATATCGACTCCAATTTCTTTTTCTCTCACGTCCGTCACCTGACAGTCCTCGCTCCCCCTCCCCCTTCATAGAGGCCTTCGATGTAATCTGGCCACATATCTGCTCACTCCTCTGCGTTTAACAGTGGATTCATACTGCACACTTAACGTTTTACTTTCAGAATCACGGAACATTGTTTGGACTTTTTTATATGTTGAGCCAATCCTTCAACGATCGTTTCTTTTTCAATTTCTTCATGCTTTTCCTGCTGTCATTTCACGTTGGCTTTCCTGAACTGTCTATTTATTTCGTTCCTGGCTTTCCGTGATCATTTTTCTGGTTCTTTATTTTGTCGAATAGTTGAAGTATCCCATATGCTACCCAAGGTTTCTTCGCAGTTGCCTTCCCATTACCTGCGTTTGTCTTTCCAACACCTGTGACGGCACTTCTAGAGATGTTCACTCCTCTTCAACTGAGCCGTGTACTGTAATATTCCTTATCCCAGTGTCCACATCTTTAGCGATCTTCGAAAGCTTCTCATTATGCCTTAATGCTTTAGTATATGGCTTCTTTCCATGGTGATCCTTTCACACCGATTCTCTTTAACTTCAGTATACGCTTCATCATAACATGAAATTAGTCTATGTTTGCTACTGGGTGCTCTTAAATCCGATATCTGATTTTGGGATCTTGTCTGGCCACGATGTAATCCAGCTGGAATCCTCCCATATCTTCAGGAATTTTCCAAGTGTACCTCCTCCTCTTGAAATTCCTAAACAGAGTCTTCGCTATTATTTCCTGATAAGTGTTGCAGAACTCAATTAAGTTTTCTCCCCTCTGATTCCTACTACCATGCCCATATTCTTCCCTAACCAATTCTTCTACTCCTTCTCCCTACCACACCATTCAGATCTCCCATGATTATTAGGTTTCCATCATCCTTTACGTACAATTACTAGTCCAATATCCTCATATATTTCCTCTATCTCTTCATCTTCTGCTTGCGACGTCGGCATTCATACCTGAACTATTGTTTTCGGTGTTGGTTTGTAGATTTGGTGTGTGTAGCCACTCGTCTCCACTCTAACGAATTGTTTCGTAAATGCTGTGAGTAGATTTAGTCACCGAACCGAGAAATTTCAATTCATAACTGCTTATTACGAAGACAGTTTTATAATTAAAGCACGAAATATATTTTTAGACGTAAGCTTTTTGTGGGGAAAAAGCAGTTATTTTTCTTGCTTTCGTTACACAAAGTAATTTGACAACATCCCCTTGCACTTTTTTTCGGCAGTGGAAACAGTGCCTTTTTTGAAATAGAGGTCATTTCAAATATTAAAATTAGTACCACGGTTGCGTTTTCACTTAAGATTAAGTGGTAGATCCGACCGACTGGGCTGTAACGAAGAAGAAAAACAAGATTCGTTAGGCTTACGTGAGTCTCCGAATGTTTCAGAAACGGCTGTGCTTCCAGTTCTGAGACAACAGTTGTCCCAAGAGGGCAGCGCCGAGGAGAATAAAGAGACGGGTTGAGCGCACTGCTCAACTGACATTAATCCCTCCAAAGCCTGCAGGTTGCGTGCCTCCTGTCTTGGCATACTTTTATGCTCTGTGGCCTTGGCCAGCTGAGGACTCTATATGAACATGGCCTGCGCGCTGTCTAGGTTGCCCGTCAGACATTCCCGCCTTGGGCAGATGAAGTTACACTGAGCTACCAGTTTGTATTGAATTCTCTCTCTCTCTCTCTCTCTCTCTCTCTCTTGGAAGGCCTAGTGGTACCGACAGGCCGCCTTGTCATCCTCAGCCCACAGGCGTCACTGGATGCCTGATATGGAGGGGCATGTGGTCAGCACACCGCTCTCCCGATCGTATGTATGACCGTATGTATGACTGTCTCTGGTCAATTGAGCAAGTATTATTTCATTTTTTTATAAACATCAACATGTCCATACAAGTTAAAGCACCGTGCGTATAGTTAGATAATGTCATCAACTCTTTTTGTATATCATTGCAAGCCTGCCATGTAAAATCCAGTTTATTAATTCTTCATTGATTCAGAGATGACGTTTCTCACAGTTTACATTTTTATATTTTCTCTTAACATTGGATGGAACTTTGCTGGGAGTTTGTGGACTTTTTCATTTCTGGTGTTCAATTTGGAGTAGAATTTTTTCTCTTGTCGAGCCAGTAATCAGTGACGATCGAGGATTGCCATTAAGGAAGTTTTATTCTTTCAAAACAGGAGCTGTTGGGGTGTTGTCACTTTGCAGCTTAAGCCGCACAAGGTAGCCGCGCGGTCTGCGGCGGCTTGTCACGGTTCGCGCGGCTCGCCCCCCTCCCCCCCCCCCCCCCCTCCCGGATGTTCGAGTTCTCCCGGCTCAGGCATGGGTGGGTGTGTTGTCCTTAGCGTAAGTTTGTTTAAATTAGATTAAGTAGCGTGTAAGTTTAGGGGTAGCGTTTTTGATTCATAATCAAAACGTCTTCGGTCCCGAGTTCGATCCCCGCCACTGCCTAAATTTTGATAAATAATCAGCATTGGCGGCCGAAGACTTCTGGCATAAGAAGTCAGCCTCATTCTGCCAACGGCCTTGTCAAAGAGGGTGGAGGAGCGGATAGAGGTTCAGGGCACTCTCTTGTCCTAGGGGTGGGAAATTGCCCCTAAAGGCAGAAGAATCAGCAATGATCAACGACATGAGGATGCAGAAGGCAATGGAAACCACTGCATTAAAGACACGTAACGTGTATCCACTGGACATGTGGCCTGTAATTGAAGAAAGTGTCATGATGATGTCTCCATTGGCAAAAGATTCCGGAATAGTCCCCCATTCGGAACTCCGGGAGGGGACTGCCAAGGGGGAGGTTATCATGAGAAAAAGATTGAATAATCTACGAAAGGATAACGTTCTACGAGTCGGGGCGTGGAATGTCAGAAGCTTGAACGAGGTATGGAAACTAGAAAATCTGAAAAGGGGAATGCAAAGGCTCAATCTAGATATAGTAGGGGTCAGTGAAGTGAAGTGGAAGGAAGACAAGGATTTCTGGTCAGATGAGTATCGGGTAATATCAACAGCAGCAGAAAATGGTATAACAGGTGTAGGATTCGTTATGAATAGGAAGGCAGGGCAGAGGGTGTGTTACTGTGAACAGTTCAGTGACCGGGTTGTTCTAATCAGAATCGACAGCAGACCAACACCGACAACGATAGTTCGGGTATACATGCCGACGTCGCAAGCTGAAGATGAACAGATAGAGAAAGTGTATGAGGATATTGAAAGGGTAATGCAGTATGTAAAGGGGGACGAAAATCTAATAGTCATGGGCGACTGGAATGCAGTTGTAGGGGAAGGAGTAGAAGAAAGGGTTACAGGAGAATATGGGCTTGAGACAAGGAATGAAAGAGGAGAAAGACTAATTGAGTTCTGTAACAAGTTTCAGCTAGTAATAGCGAATACCCTGTTCAAGAATCACAAGAGGAGGAGGTATACTTGGAAAAGGCCGGGAGATACGGGAAGATTTCAATTAGATTACATCATGGTCAGACAGAGATTCCGAAATCAGATACTGGATTGTAAGTCGTACCCAGCAGCAGATATAGACTCAGATCACAATGTAGTAGTGATGAAGAGTAGGCTGAAGTTCAAGACATTAGTCAGGAAGAATCAGTACGCAAAGAAATGGGATACGGAAGTACTAAGGAATGACGAGATACGTTTGAAGTTCTCTAACGCTGTAGATACAGCAATAAGGAATAGCGCAGTAGGCAGTACAGTTGAAGAGGAATGAACATCTCTAAAAAGGGCCATCACAGAAGTTGGGAAGGAAAACATAGGTACAAAGAAGGTAGCTGCGAAGAAACCATGGGTAACAGAAGAAATACTTCAGTTGATTGATGAAAGGTGGATGTACAAACATGTTCCGGGAAAATCAGGAATACAGAAATACAAGCCGCTGAGGAATGAAATAAATAGGAAGTGCAGGGAAGCTAAGACGAAATGGCTGCAGGAAAAATGTGAAGACATCGAAAAAGATATGATTGTCGGAAGGACAGACTCAGCATACAGAAAAGTCAAAACAACCTTTGGTGACATTAATAGCAACGGTGGTAACATTAAGATTGCAACGGGAATTCCACCGTTAAATGCAGAGGAGAGAGCAGATAGGTGGAAACAATACATTGAAAGCCTCTACGAGGGTGAAGATTTGGTGATAGAAGAAGAAACAGGAGTCGATTAGAAGAGATAGGGGATCCAGTATTAGAATCGGAATTTAAAAGAGCTTTGGAGGACTTACGGTCAAATAAGGCAGAAGAGATAGATAACATTCCACCAGAATTTCTAAAATCATTGGGGGAAGTGGCAACAAAACGACTATTCACGTTGGTGTGTAGAATATATGAGTCTGGCGATATACCATCTGACTTTCGGAAAAGCATCATCCACACAATTCCGAAGACGACAAGAGCTGACAAGTGCGAGAATTATCGCACAATCAGCTTAACAGCTCATGCATCGAAGCTGCTTACAAGAATAATATACAGAAGAATGGAAAAGAAAATTGAGAATGCGCTAGGTGACGATCAGTTTGGTTTTAGGAAAAGTAAAGGGAGGAGAGAGGCAATTCTGACGTTACGGCTAATAATGGAAGCAAGGCTAAAGAAAAATCAAGACACTTTCATAGGATTTGTCGACCTGGAAAAAGCGTTCGACAATATAAAATGGTGCAAGCTGTTCGAGATTCTGAAAAAAAGTAGGGGTAAGCTATAGGGAGAGACGGGTCATATACAGTATGTACAACAACCAAGAGGGAATAATAAGAGTGGACGATCAAGAACGAAGTGCTCGTATTAGGAAGGGTGTAAGACAAGGCTGTAGCCTTTCACCCTTACTCTTCAATCTGTACATCGAGGAAGCATTGATGGAAATAAAAGAAAGGTTCAGGAGTGGAATTAAAATACAAGGTGAAAGGATATCAATGATACGATTCGCTGATGACAATGACGGACGGAGCAAGGAGGACATCAAAAGCAGACTCGCTATGGCAAAAAAGGCATTTCTGGCCAAGAGAAGTCTACTAATATCAAATACCGGCCTTAATTTGAGGAAGGTAAGGAATTAGGAGGTTCTACGCAGAATCGGAGAGGAAAGGAATATGTGGAAAACACTGATAAGGAGAAGGGACAGGATGATAGGACATCTGCTAAGACATGAGGGAATGACTTCCATGGTACTAGAGGGAGCTGTAGAGGGCAAAAACTGTAGAGGAAGACAGAGATTGGAATACGTCAAGCAAATAATTGAGGACGTAGGTTGCAAGTGCTACTCTGAGATGAAGAGGTTAGCACAGGAAAGGAATTCGTGGCGGGCCGCATCGAACCAGTCAGTAGACGACAAAAAAAAAAGTTTAGGGACCTTCCCACAAATTTCAAATTATTGTAGCTTAAGTTCCTGACTGTGATGAAGGGAAGTGGCTTCTGGTGTAAGATTCATGAATTTCCCTTCGCTGAGGCAAGTCTGAGAAGGTGCAAGGCCCGACCTCATTTTACAAATTTTAGAACAAAAATTAGTTTTTATTTAATAACTCGAAATGTGAAAGAGGTAACTTCATGAAAACTTCTACAGTGTGCTTTTACATAAACCAGACCATAAATCCAAAATTACTGTATTCTATGTTTTGTATTTCGCGCTTTTTGGACTTTTGGATTTTTGAGGAAAGTAATCAGCAGATCTTGATGAAACCCAAAATGTAACAATGGTATGGAAAAACTTTATGATATTATTTAAATATTTAATTTTACTTCAGCTCTTGACTTAATGCTTTGTCTAAATGCTCGTGCTCACGCTAAGTGCTGCGGCTTGGTCTTCGCCTGGTGACGGGTAAGTACCGATCTCAGTCGCTCGCCACCGTTGGTACGTAATCACAGTGTGCCCTCACAAGCTTAAAAATAACTAAGCAATCAGTTCCTTGCGACCCCGTCATATTGACATATCTGTTCCAAATATTATAGCGTAATAGATAAATTTAAGCTCTTGGTATCGATACCAAATATCTGGTCGAATCTGGTGTTGGCTTGTCCATAATATCACCAGAGGAGAATGCGATATTTGACCAAGGAACTACACCGTGTCAGATCGGTAGAAGTGACTGCAAATGGACGGGAGACTAGGGTAAGTTTTCCAAGTTCTTTTTGTGGCATCCTCTTTTCCCGTACGCTAATAGGCTTAAACTGAACATTTTTGCCGCCATGTTGGTCGTCATGTTGATTGCACATTATCCTCCTTGCATCTCTGAACAGCTGCGGGAAGCACTGCACGGTCCCGATTTCTCTAGTTTGCGTGAGTGCATCAGCTGGAGGTTGCACCGGGGGTTACTTGCTGGTCCTTACAAACATGAGTTGACTGTGCAAGTGTGTCTGGTTCGAATGTTCCCAGGACACTACTGAAGTCACAGCGTATTGTATTTACTGAGGCCGCTGCTATGTATGTGCTGTCTTTCTTATAGAGCAGCACGGCGCACAGTTGTCGCAAAACGATTTCACATTTTGTTCATATTTCACACGTCCCAAGGCGCTCGACATCAAATGGTTTCTGCACGGTTCTCACTGGCAATTACCTGTCTGTAGTTAGTAGTACCATACACGTCATGATTAATGATGCAGCGTGCGACAAGGTACTCTCGAAGGCCAAACGTGGACTACGTTACTGTCATTTCGACGGAAACGTAGGGGTCGTAACCATCGATCACGCAGGTCTCGGCGTACGGACCATACGGATACTCAAACTGCTATTCAGACTACCCGTGGACGCAGGCATTGCGACAGCCCGTTGCTACAGCAACGTCCTGGAACATGTCGCCGAACAAGGGGTACAATTCCGAACTTATCCCGTCTTAAACGATGTCAGGCAGTTTCTTATCGGTCTGCAGAGTCATGTGCCCTCATACTTTCTCACTGGAGGCTGCTGTGCAATCATAATGTATGTCGGTAAGCCCCACACATGTTCCGCTTTATTTATTAAAACCCAATATCATACATAATTAACCCACCACCTGAAATCATTAGTGGGTCGAACTTAGCTACAAATTACATTTCAGCAGCATTTACTTTATCTGTTATATTCTACTGTTAGTATTAGCGACAGGAAGTTAGTTCAATCTGCAGGTATCTACATTATCTACAGGTATCTATGTGGATTACTGTTAGGCAATCATACTATCAACTCTAATCTACTTTACTACTAATATCTACATCCTGCAGCGTTACAGGTGTGCCAGTATGTAATATAAACCTACTATTTTGTGGCCATGCCCACCGAGCTAACCCCAGTGGGCGTGCCCCTGGCACTGGGCTGGCCTTTCAACAATCGCTGCAGTTCTAAGAAAAAATTTCCTACAATCTACTTCTACAACAATAGTAACAATTATTGTGAGTCATAATTGGTGTGCTGTAGTCTTAGCCGGTATGGTCGCACCCACCCCCTAGTCCTGTATGCGTCGCATCCCGATCGTCGTTGACGGTCGGCCAGTACGCACCCTGGCGGAATGGGATGATGCGTTATGTCGAGAAAATTTTGGATCCTATCAACTCAATCTCCCTTCTATATTCCCTTAGGATCTTGGCGGATACCTCGCTAGCCAGTTTATCAATGATGGTGAAGGTGGTAGCGTCCCTAATGAGATGAAAAGTGTCTGTATTAGGCAATGAGTTTCGTAAGTCCATTGCAACGTCGTCGAAAAGCGGACACTCGTAGACCACATGATCCGGTGTGCCCAGTTCGGCACCACAGTCACACGACGGTGTCGCTCTTTTCCCGAACCGGCAAAGATATGCCGGGTACGGGCCATGCCCAGTGAGGAAGTGCAGCAGTCCCTTACTTGGCTGGAAGTGTTTCATCTCTAGTCTCTCCTGAACGTTTGGTAATAGTTGGTGCGTTCTTCTTCCGGTCTCTTCCCCGTCCCAAATTTCCTGCCAAAGTTCCATTCCCCTTCTTTTAATTGTAATTTTGTCCCCCACTCTGACCCCCATTATATCCATAGTTTTTTCAATTTTCCCCTTTTTTACCCAATACCCTGATTTTTACATCAAGGGGGCATAGACCCATGAGTACTAGTAATGCTCCCCCTGGTGACGTTCTATATGCCCCCACTGATCGAAGTATCATGTTCCGCTGCACCCTCCGCACGGCCACGGCAGGAACGACCCTCGTGAGCCTGTGGGCCCAGACCCCGGACCCGTAGCCCACGACGGAGACTAGAATGGTATTATGTTACAACTTGATGAGATTTGGTGGAAGATGAAATCGTCTATGGCCGATGTTGATGAGATTATTTAACACTTCTAATGCCCTATGTGTAGTTGCCTCGATATGCCTGGCAAAGCTCCATTTTTCATCTAATATTACCCCTAAGTATCTAGCTTCTTGACGACGTATAACTGGTGTGCCATCCATCTGACCAACTGGCCCTTTAAGAGTAGATAAGTGGATTTGTTAGGTGCTATTTTTTGCTTAGTTCTGTGGCACCATTGTGAGAGTAATGTCATGGTTCTCTCTATCTTCGGTTCCAGTTCCTCTCGGCTCCGCTTGTGGGATGGAGGGTCATTTTTAGTCTGACAGCGTCCAACGATGGGTCTGTACCATTCATGCTAACCGCCCTATCAATAATTTTCGCGGCGTCCCACGCCACGTCTACGGCACGTTTTTCGGCATCCCATCACCGGTGGACGCCAGGGAGGTGGTTACCACACTACAACACACAGTTGACACCTTCATTGTACCGACCAAGGTCTTCGAGCCCGGTCGACGGTCCTCCTTGCCATCGTCCGACACCGAGTAACGTATGCGCAAACAGCACACCGATCACTCACGGCTTCTCACGACACTCTTACCCAACCAGCCGATGGTGCCTTGTAGATGTCGGCAGATGGCACTAGCAATGATCAACACGTCTTGCTGGACGGGCAACCAGCGGAGGCCGCCACGAACATAGACTGGTGTATAAGTTGAAATGCCCACCTCCATTCTGGTATTTCATGATCTCTCTCACCATGACGACGTTCACGCGGACATTGGACAGACTTTTGCGTAGAGGCATGGGGTGACGGCGAGGAGGACGAGACGCCTCCTGCCCCAGAACTGTCTGCCACCCCTCCCAACATTCCCTCCCCCGCCCCCAATTAAGATTGCCCGTTAATATTGGAATCGACACTCTGTGGTCACCATCGCACACCACCGCCAGCAATGGCAGACGCACATCCATCACCATTAGCACAGCTGTAAAGATTCTCCAGATTGAACATCATTATGGCTATGACTCATATATGTCTGTAGCTGTCATTCAGGCTGTAGAGTGGCCTTTTACGTACGCGAAGGAGTACCAGTCACAGATGTGACACAAGGCTATAGCCATCTTTGACGCCGCGCGGGAATAGCCGAGCGGTCTAGGGCGCTGCAGTCATGGACTGTGCGGCAGGTCCCGGCGGAGGTTCGAGTCCTCCCTCGGGCATGGGTGTGTGTGTTTGTCCTTAGGATAATTTAGGTTAAGTAGTGTGTAAGCTTAGGGACGGATGACCTTAGCAGTTAAGTCCCATAAGATTTCACACACCTTTGAACCATCTTTGACTCACACGTTATCAACTTCTATGCCGCACCTTGATGCACGAATCGTCGGCATATGTCCACATTCTTCGCAGACGATGTGGCTCCTCTGTTTTCTGGACGCTGTGATCGCACCGTGTGTAGCGATTTCATCTGGGTCGATACTGCGTACCTTGGTCGAGTACTTTCATCTCGTTGACGCTTGGGAGCAGAGTCATGGCGACGCTTCCACTTATAGTCATTATATAGCACTTTCTGCGAGCTGACTTGACCAGTTTTATGTCTCTATCCACCTTGTATACGAAGTCTCTCAAGCATAAAAGTGTTACGTTGCATTTTCGGACCATTTAGCCATCATCTGCACACTTACACTACCACCTCAGTCGGTCAGGCGCAGCAAAGAGTTCTGGAATTTTAGTGCTTCCGTCCTTGGTGATCCGCATTGATGATAATGTATTCTACATGGGTGTCTTACAAAAAGCGTCTCACGTGGTACGCATCCACGTTACACTGGTGGCTCAAGTGTGTGAAACCTGCGAACACGAAGGTCTTCATGCGTTACAGCAGGGAAACAGCGACATGGCATTGGGTCACCACAAACTTTTACCACATCGTCCTTCGCGATCTCGACACATCGGTTGATGTCCATAGGGAGTAAAGCCTCTCTCCTCGCTCTCCAACATGATAAATTGTACGACAATGTGGTGCGTTTGCGACGACAGATTCTTCTACCCAAGGAACCGCCGTCCACAGTCCATGCTGCAGATAACCATAATCGTCGACGTCGAGTCTTCGTCTCTACACGCACCACCTTCGATGGCGCTCGCCACACAATACAGGCGGCGCTGGTGACCCCCTTCAATGAACACTACCGCCAATTTAGCGATGACGCTCCGATGGCGGCACCAGTTCCTCAACCTCCAGCCCGTTTCTGAATGGGCCCTCACCACTGCACAGTCGACATCGATGCCTGCGATCACCACGGATGAGGTGGTGGACACAGTCAACAAAAGGGTAAAGACAAGTCACCAGGACTAGATGGTCTCCCGCTGGTGTCCTACTGGGCGATCATCACTTTAATGCTCCCTCACTGGATGGTGATGTTTCGGGAGGTCTTCACTCCGCCCTGCCCGATTCTACCAAAGTTTCTCACTGGCGGTCATTTACCAGTGCCTAAGCCATCAGGAGGGACAAGTGTTCTGCCCACCGCCCCTTACCTTAATGAACACGGATTATAAAATATATGCGTGCCTGTTTTCAGTGTGCACACGCATGGTCTTATCTACTGTCGTTTTACGAGAACAGACTGTACATGGTTATCGGGCTACCCTTCAAATGGCTTAGGGGAACTGCCGCGACCTCATCACGGTAGTTGTGTTCAGTCGACTCTGTGTGGCGCTTGTCTCTGATTTTACAGGTGCCTTGGATTACGTTCGATGCCCTTTCTTCCTGACAGTCGCGATCTGTATTGGCACTCACCACTCTTTGTAGACGCCGTTCGCTGTTTACTAGAGTACTGCAGCCGCATGGCGAAGCCGCGTGAACAGCGCACGTCTACGTCACTCGCCATGCACCGAAGCCCACGAGAAAGACAGGCCGCGGCGCGTACGTCACGAAGGTAGTCCAGAACTCGCTCGCTCCCTCAGCTCAGCAGACAAAATGCGTTTCTAAACCTGTTAACTCGCAGCTGGGCGTGTAAGCACTAACGAGAATTGCATCTTCCACTGGAATCTGCTATTAAGAAGTCTTACTGATTAACAGTACTACAGCAAAATTTAGATACTGCTTAACAATACTCATTACGTGCTGGAAGTGGTGCTTTATGCAACTGATAATCATTTTAGCATGATTTTATTTTATTGTACGCCAGTACAGCCGTAACAAATTATAAGTAGGCCCATGGACTTCCCATCATTATAGGACTAATAACACTAAGATTCCATAATAGCGGATTCCAGTAGAAGAATCAGTTTTCGTTTGTACGGACACGCCTAGTTACGAGTTAACAGGTGCAGAAACGCAGTTTGTCTGCTGATTTGAGCGAGCGCAGGACTACCTTCGTGACGTACGGGCCGCGGCCTGTCTTTCTCGTCATGCACGCTCAAGCGGAAACACGCGGCTGGTATTTCGCTCACTCGGTATGACGCGGCGCTCACTCGGCCATGCGGGTGACGTCAGAGGCCACAGTAACGCGCTCACTCAAGTAGTGGCAGTAATGGCACTCACTTTCAGTCGGCTGCTAAAATCGCACTGACAAAAAAAATGGTTCAAATCGCTCTGAGCACTATGGGACTTAACTTCTGAGGTCATCAGTCCCCTAGAACGTAGAACTACTTACACCTAACTAACCTAAGGACATCACACACATCCACGCCCGAGGCAGGATTCGAACCTGCGATCGTAGCGGTCGTGCGGTTCCAGACTGTAGTGACTAGAACAGTTCGGCCACTCCGGCTGGCCGCACTGACATTTATACATATTGTGATAAGAAAAAATAAAAAAAAAATTACGTTGAGAGTGTGAAAAGAGACTGTAATTGTAAACTTTGTCTGTAATTAACTGAAAAACTTGAAACCAGCTATACCGTAGGCTTTCATGAATAAATCTAGTAGGATTTATTACATTTGATAATATGAACAGAAAGAGAAAGGTAACTCAGAGTGTAGTGGTGAAAAGAGATGGACATTATTCAGACAGATTCCAATCTGGATGATTATTCCAATAAGCAAGTCATTCAAACAAATTTATTAGCCAATAAATTATCGGTAAATTAAATAATGAATAAAATATAATGCCAATGTATTTTATTTGCTTACTTCTTGTACAAAATTAGTATTTTTTCTCTTCACGTAGTGCAATTTCTGTTTTATAAATAAATTATTAAAGGTTTGTCCAGAAATGCGCCCTGTGGCTCAGTAACTCAGTGGCTTAAGTTACAGTCTAGAAAACTTAGGCTTAGGGTTCGATTCCCGGTTGGTCCAATGATTTTCTCTGTTGTTGTCTCTTCTTTCACATATAACAATGACAATAACGCCAAGTAAAGTTGCACCGTGTTTCGGCGTATGTGTTGAAATGTAGATCCGACTCACACTGGCCGTACCTGTTCAGTGGTGGGAGAAGTGAAGGGGGCACCATCATGCCTAGCAAAGCAGTGTGGTGCCGATACCATCCTTCAAATTGAGCACAGCGTAGATTAACAGGGTAACAAATGAAACATAAAAGGGCTTATAGGCGGACGGCATCAGCTGTTCGGGCTTTAACACACTAGACAGTATCAGTCTTAAGCAACCAATTTAGTCAGTCGTGACTTATCAGCAGGGCGAGATGGACGTGGAATATTTACGCCTTTTTTTCTCATAAGAAACATACTTTACTGTAATTATAAAAATTATTTTTCCGTCGTTTTACTTGCTTTATGCGCTGCGAATTATAAGTTCTTTTACATAGATGTCGGAGCATACGGAAAATGTAGTGACTCATCTACTTTTAATAATCAGTTTTGTATGAAAAGCTCGTTATAAAAATTTGCCAATATCAAACAAAGGAGTACCGATGCTGTGCGTCATTGCTGGAGACATCATTTGGTATATTTGAATATTTAATGTTTCCTTATGGAGGAAGGAGTTTAACAAACAACAAAACAACCTTTAAAACCGGTTGTCTCGTACTAGACGGTTTATAGAATACACTCTTGCAAGTAAATGGAGACCGGAGAAATTTTCATCGCCCAATGGATGTCCGAGATGAATTTGCAATTGAAATAATAAATGCATGCTGTGTCTTACAAAATAATGTGCTAGAAAGAGATGACTATAAATTTGAAGACATGTTGTATATCCCTCCAGAACTGGAAATCCTCCCAACTCATACAAGCTGTCTAAAGTAGTCATGAAATTTATTTCGGGAAGCAAGGAATGTCTGGCTGCTTCGATAAATGCACGGACACTTGAAGGTGGGGCGGCTTATATGTTCTCCACAGACAACCTGCTCATAACTGGCAGCGCGGAGCCAGCTGGCTGGCAGTCGCAGCGGCCCAGTACGCGGGCTACAACGCACGATTATTATTTTTTTATTCGCTGCCACAGAAAGCCTGTCTAGTGCGTTACAGCCTTGCTTAACTACCGACTCGGCTCCCTTCATCTGCCTCTGCACTGCCAATAGGTCTCCCCTCCCACTGCTAAAATTACGCAAGAACTCTACGTAAGCAACCAAGATGAGAAAGAAGCCAAACAAACTCTCAATTTCTAAAACCTTCCTCAGATTGCTGGCACTGACGGATATGCTCGTTGTAGTGCTATAAAATGAGTGACCATGCGAGAACTCAGTGGTTCCTAACGTTTAAAATCACCAGACTTTTAACTTAAAGCCTCCTAAAACGTTTATGAAATGCCGCTAGACGTCCAGTCTAAAGTAACCGTGTAGCTATATTGCAGAACACTTGCAACCGGCACATCGTGAAAATGTTAAGAAATTATAATAACTGCAATTATTTCAGTAAAGTCTCACGCACGATTTAAAAACAAGTAGTCAACCTTTATTGCTGTCCATGACCAAGGGAGGTTCAAATGGCTCTGAGCACTATGGGACTCAACTGCTGTGGTCATAAGTCCCCTAGAACTTAGAACTACTTAAACCTAACTAACCTAAGGACAACACACAACACCCAGCCATCACGAGGCAGAGAAAATCCCTGACCAAGGGAGGCTTACAACAAGCTTTAGAAATGTAAAAGAAATCGAGCCTCGAGTTTCGAGTGACATTATGACGTAAAAAGATGATTTAATTTGGAATGCAATTTGAGAAGTGAAGTTAAAGTGGAATCACAACTAATTATTTGCCAAGAACTACAGCAGAATTGACGATTTCTCAGTCTTTGCTGAAGGCGATTATGAGCTGAAAGTCATACGTCGAAGACGTCAATAAAGACGAGTTCAGGAGTACAATGCATGTGTAGAACGCAAAAAAAAAACTGTTCTGAAAACTAATTTAAAAGAAACGAAAAGTACATTGGTTTAATGAATGGCAAAGATTGGATCTATAAATGAAGAGGAAATGCAGATGATAAACGGGTATTCATTGGACAAATATATTATACCATAACTGACATGGGATTACATTTTCACGCAATTTGGGTGCAAAGATCCTGAGAAATCAGTACCCAGAACAACCACCTCTGGTGGTAATAACGGCCTTGATACGCCTGGGTATTCAGTCAAACAGAGCTTGGATGGCGTGTACAGGTACAGCTGCACATGCAGCTCAATACGATACCACAGTTCATCAAGAGTAGTGACTGGCGTATTGTGACGAGCCAGTTGCTCGGCCACCATTGACCAGACGGTTTCAATTGGTGAGA
Source organism: Schistocerca americana (assembly GCF_021461395.2). Classification (NCBI taxonomy): domain Eukaryota; kingdom Metazoa; phylum Arthropoda; class Insecta; order Orthoptera; family Acrididae; genus Schistocerca; species Schistocerca americana. The sequence goes on from NC_060119.1 coordinate 382,772,406, forward strand.
GATCTGGAGAATGTGCTGGCCAGGGCAGCAGTAGAACATTTTCTGTATCCAGAAAGGCCTGTACAGGACCTGTAATATGCGGTCGCGCTTTATCCTGCTGAAATGTAGTGTTTCGCAGGTATCGAATGAAGGATAGAGCCACGGGTCTTAACACATCTGAAATGTAACGTCCACTGTTCAAAGTGCCGTCAATGCGAACAAGAGGTGACCGAGACGTGTAACCAGTGGCACCCCATACCATCACACCGGGTGATATGCCAGAATAGCGATGACGTATACACGCTTCCAATGTGCGTTCACCGCGATGTCGCCAAACACAGATGCGACCATCATGATGCTGTAAACAGAACCTGGGTTCACCCGAAGAAATGACGTTATGCCATTCGCGCACCCAGGTTCGTCGTTGCGTACACCATCGCAGGCGCTCCTGTCTGTGATGCAACGTCAAGGGTAACTGCAGCCATGGTCTCCGAGCTGATAGTCCATGCTGCTGCAAACGTCGTCGAACTGTTCGTGCAGATGGTTGTTGTCTTGGAAACGTCCCCATCTATTGACTCAGGGATCGAGACGTGGCTGCACGATCCGTTACAGCCATGCGGATAAGATGCCTGTCATCTCGGCTGCCGTTGGGATCCAGCACGGCGTTCCGTATTCCGCTCCTGAACCCACCGATTCCATATTCTGCTAACAGTCATTGGATCTCGACCAACGCGAGCAGCAATGTCCTGATACGATAAACCGCAATCGCGATAGGCTACAATCCGACCTTTATCAAAGTCGGAAACATGATGGTACGCATTCCTCCGCCTTACACGAGACATCACGACAACGTTTCACCAGGCAACGTCGGTCAACTGCTGTTTGTGTATGAGAAACCGGATGGAACCTTTCCTCGTGTCAACACATTGTAGGTGTCGCAACCGGCGCCAACCCTGTGTGGATGCTCTGAGAAGCTAATCATTTGCATTTCACAGCATCTTCTTCCTGTTGGCTAAATTTCGCGGCTGTAGCATGTCATCTTCGCGTGGTGTAGCAATTGTAATGGCCAGTAGTGAATTATAACCTTCGGCAACTTCCAGCAACGCTCACGAATCGCGTTAGTGCTGTCACTCACACATCACAGGCGCATGCGGGTGACGCGGATAGACCACGCTAGCGGTCACGGCAGAGTCTCCATAGGCCCGGTCATTGGGATACTTGTTTGACTTATCCCTTTAAGCCGCTCTGTGCGTCAAGGATGCCTCATGTCCGGGCTACTGTATGTCATTGCACTGGAGCCCCGCACTGCCAGTTATACGATTCGCCTGAATGGATTCACCTTGCGTGATAATACGAATCGCTGCAGGATCTATGTCAACACTGCCACCTCCAAACGGCTGTCTCCGACTGATTAACGTACGAGCGCGATCCTCCGTGCTCTTTGTGCATACTATACTGCGGCAATGGCAGAGGTCCTCACCATCTTCAACACGTAGTCCCTTGGATATCCTCTGACCACGTCTACGTCTACGTGATTACTCTGCTATTCGAAATAAAGTGCCTGGCAGAGGGTTCAATGAACCACCTTCAAGCTGTCTCTCTACGCGGGAAAAACGAGCACTTAAATTTTTCCGTGCGAGCCCTGATTTCTCTTATTTTATCGTGATGATCATTTCTCCCTATGTAGGTGGGTGCCAACAGAATGTTTTCGCAATCGGAGGAGAAAACTGGTGATTGAAATTTCATGAGAAGATCCCGTCGCAACGAAAAACGCCTTTGTTTTGATAATTACCACTCCAATTCACGTATCATGTCTGTAGCACTATCTCTCCTATTTCGCGATAATACAGAACGAGATGTCATCCGTCAGTCCCACCTGATGGGGATCCCACACCGCACAGCAGTACTCCAGAACAGGGCGGACAAGCGTAGTATAAGCAGTCTCTTTGGTAGACCTGCTGCACCTTCTAAGTGTTCTGCCAATGAATCACAGTCTTTGGTTTGCTCTACCCACAATATTATCTATGTGATCGTTCCAATTTACGTTACTTGTGATTGTAATCCCTAAGTATTTGGTTGAATTTACAGCCCTCAGATTTGTGTGACTTATCGCGTAATCGAAATTTAGCTGATTTCTTTTAGTACTCATGTGAATAACTTCGCATTTTTCTTTATTCAGCGTCAATTGCCACTTTTCGCACCATACAGATATCTTATCTAAATCATTTTGCAAGTCGTTTTGATCATCTGATGACTTTACAAGACGGTAAATGACAGCATCATCTTCAAACAATCTAATACGGCTACTCAGATTGTCTCCTATATCGTTAATATAGATCAGGAACAATACAGGGCCTATAACACTTCCTTGAGGAACGCCGGATATCACTTCTATTTTACTCCATGACTTTCCGACTGTTACTACGAACTATGACTTCCTATTTCTCTTCGATTTCCGATCAAAGTAGCACACATCTCTCCATTTTTGCACCTTGTCGTAACTTATTTTATCGACCTGAGCTACGTTCGTAGCAATCTCCTGGTCGCCCAACTTCCCTGTGCGAAGGATTTTAACCACGTTAGGAGGTGCATCCTCGCCCCGTTTTTACTATCGAATGTCGTTGTCGACGGTAAATCCCGACCACTCCTCGACATTATCATATCGGACTGACTACTTTGCCGCTTTTATCTGATGTCCAACTCGATGACACCAAAGAGTATCGTCTTACGTGCCCTCTGAAACGGGACATTTGGTTTCTCATCCAGTGCATTGTGGTCTATTATCTCTGCGCCCCGCCAACAACTATTGCCTTGAAGTTGCTGCTGTTGCCCGAGACTGATCTGGTTTGGAGGACAGTCTTCCACAACGGTCCACATATGGTTCTGGATTTCTGGTAGTGGGTCGTGATCTCGCGTATTACACTCAGTCGGTCCCAATCGCCACATTACCGACTATGCCTCCACAGCTTCTTGACAACCGCCCTCCTCTCACACAGTTGGAGTGTGCCATGTTCCACGAAACATCCACGATCATCTTTCACATTATGTACACTAACACGTACAGTTCAATGAACGGATGCAACACAAAAAAAAAAATCGTTGTTTCATTATTTCTGGGATCTTCTATCATCGATTTCCTATCGCCCTAAAGGAAGGCCGCTCAGTTAGGACGGCACGCCAGAAGAACGGTCAGTTTGTTTTTGTTTGGTAGGGTCACAAGTGGAGGTGCCCCGTAGGATTAGTCTTGCTTTTTATTTCTTTTGCTAGATATTCTTAATGAGACAAACCCTTCTATTTAAAAAAAGGCAACTGGCTGTGGTGTACAGAACCCGTTTTCGATACATACGTGCATTTTGGAGTTTTTTCATACTAAAAAAAGAGATTAAAACAATAAATAAATGGTTAACGTTGCTACCTTCGTTGCGAAAAGACAGTTGTTCGATTCCCTGTACCTCTGCTCTCTCTCTAGCTCTCTTTTTTTTTATTTTAAGGGTAGGATGTCTGGCACAGGGTGTACTCAGCATCTGAGAGGCCAAATGAGCAGCTACTTGAATAAAGAAGCAGCGGCATCACCAGTATTCATCTACTGGCAATAACGGCTGGAGGGATTGGCGACATGATTGTCCCACAATCCTCCTACTGTTGTGTGGGCAGCACTCGGCCTGTCGAAAAATGCCTAATCCGTAAATGGTACTTACTTTCCTACTAAAAATAAAACATGCCCCTTCTTACTACAGCAGATGGTTTGGATCAAAAATAGACGTAAAAAGTCTTCTTGTTCATTGAAATTCTTACTGCTTGTCTCTGTGCTTAGTCTTCTTGGCTCTGAGCACTATGGGACTTAACTTCTGAGGTCATCAATCCCCTAGAACTAAGAACGACTTAAACCTAACTAACCTAAGGACATCACACACATCCATGCCCGAGGCAGGATTCGAACCTGCGACAGTAGCGGTTGCATGGCTCCAGACTGTAGCGCCTAGAACCGCTCGGTCACTCCGGCCGGCCTTAGTCTTCTTACTGTGATGCTCTTTCCTGACATAATGTATATATATCAGCCATTCTTTATATATGGTTTTGAGATTTTACTCGCACCAGAACTAGATTATTGAATTCCGCGGAGTCTGAACGACCTAAGTAGTAAATTATTGAATTCCGCGGAGTCTGAATGACCTACGTAATGAAGTGGACTTCTCTTATTCCACGCAGCAAATGACAGACATGGTATTGCACCACAATTTAGTCAAAAATGTTCAAATGTGTGTGAAATCTTATGGGACTTAACTGCTAAGGTCATCAGTCCCTAAGCTTACACACTACGTAACCTAAATTATCCTAAAGACAAACACACACAACCATGCCCGAGGGAGGACTCGAACCTCCGCCGGGACCAGCCGCACAGTCCATAACTGCAGCGCCTTAGTCCGCTCGGACAATTTAGTCAACGGCGATAATGTACAGGAACGTGTCATGTACGTCAAATGATATCCTGAACTCTTCACTCCGAAAAACAAAGTTTAATAAGTTGTCCCACTTACTTGGGCTGTAAAAGGATGGCGACAGGAAGGGTATCCAGCCACCCCTTAAATTCTTAAATAACTGTGCCGACCCTGCGCCGATGCGATACGAAGGCAGTAGAATAAGAAGAAGATTGTGTCTCTCGCCATGTCTTCTTTGCCGTATGCAATTTGTGCCCGACTTGGATACAGTCATAGGACTCCAGCTCCTTCCTCTCAGAAACGTTTCGTGAGGCTGGTAGATATCGTAAGGGACTTGTGTGGGAACTGTATACATGCTGTATCGTTTGCTCAACCTACCTACGCTAATTAAAAGTTTTCAACTCGGCAGTAAATCTAAATAGTAATCTGAAGTGAGTGGAAGTAGTAATTCTGTCTTACGAGTCGTTATACTATTCATATGAGTTTAATTTGACGATAAATTAGTAAATTTTCTCATAGTGCGGGACTGCAAAGAAGTAAACTGTTAGTTTTTTTCCAGAGAAAGACCGGATAACAGTGAAAATTGTCGTTCATTCCGACAATTATATTACCAGAAGAGTACACAGTAAATGTCGGAAAAAAACAAGCATTTGCTACCTAAAAAAAAATCTATCTCTGACAGTTAATTTGAGCCCCAGCTGCAACGTCTGTAACAGGTTTCAACACGACCCCTAGAAAGAGCGCCTTTAATCTACGCACGCAAGCCGTAATAAATAAAACTATTCCATACCGCTTAGCGATAACGACATGGTTCACACCAGAGTTCGTCAGAGTCTTCTGATCAAGAGCCAATACTGACATTGTTGGTCGGCACATCGGACTGCATCTGTACCCGTCTTATTATTGACCGTTAACCTACATAAATTCGATGTTAATCTTCAAAAGACTAGCTACAGTAAGGGTGGGATAACTTGCCGGCTGGCCACAAAGCACACATCGCTAAAAGTCGATATCATTCGGAACGTTTCGTGTCGACCTCTGTTTGACCGCTGACAACATCAGCAATCTAAAAGCGTGTTGTTGATTTTACTGTGTACAAATGAATGACTTTGATTAACAATAGTATCTGTGCTTACATTTAAATGCACTACTGAATATGAGACATAAGAACAAATGCTTCATAAACGACAAAAAAGTCAGTTTTCTCTATATTTTACTGCAAAAGCCTTAAGTAATTTAATGTTCTTTGTTACAGATAAGCTCTACATTTGAAAATAACCGTCTCCGTAATGCGCAATCGCTAATTCATGTTACTTGTTTGTCAAGATTTATACCATGGCAGCCAATCGATACGAATCGCCGATGCCCGTGAGTTGTCGTTACCGAGACAATAAAACATTTCCTCTCAGATTTCATTTGAACCTGCAGTGGCTGTGCAGTTTACCCCTCTGACCTTGAGGTAAGCGGCCAACTTTATTTATTTCACTACCGAATTCGCCAACGTCAACTAAAATTATTGACAAAAAAATGGCTCTGAGCACTATGGGGCTTAACTTCGGAGGTCATCAGTCCCCTAGAACTTAGAACTACTGAAACCTAACTAACCTATGGACATCACACACATCCATGCCCGAGGCAGGATTCGAACCTGCGACCGGAGCGGTCGCGCGGTTCCAGACTATAGCGCCTAGAAACGCTCGGTCACCCTGGCCGGCTACAATTATTGACATGTTAAAATATTATTGTCTTTATAAAATTTTTTGTTTGCTACTGAGCAGGACAACTAGCCTCTTAAGAAGCTCTTAACTCTAGTTTATTCCTAGATGTATGTTATTATAAAATACGGGACACAAGAATACTAGAATCCACGACCCGCAATCTGACGACAGCTATTCTAGACGCTTTACTCATTATGATTTTCAATAACGAATAATGTCTACTTCTTAAAGGATACGTGCCTCAAATACATCTGTATTATGGTACAAAATTTAATTACTGCTTTTATAACACTATGTATCACAGCACCTAATGTTGTGACTTGGCAAGACAGCCAAGCCACTACGAGGTGAAGCCGAAAGGCACGCGTTTAAGCTCACGCAGGCTGGCGTGAGGTCTGGAACAGGACACGGAAATGAACTAGCAAAAACAGGACGTAGCTGTGGAATACTTAACTTTAATCCATAATTGGTGAACATCGGTCTGACGGTACATGCATCACAAGATAAATAGCAGTTGATAATGGCGCTTTGCTAGGTCGTAGCAAATGACGTAGATGAAGGCTATGCTAACTATCGTCTCGGCAAATGAGAGCATAATTTTTCAGTGAACCATCGCTAGCAAAGTCGGCTGTACAACTGGGCAGAGTGCTAGGAAGTCTCTCTAGACCTGCCGTGTGGCGGCGCTCGATCTGCAATCACTTACAGTGGCGACACGTGGGTCCGACGTATACTACCGGACCGCGGCCGATTTAAAGGCTACCATGTAGCAAGTGTGGTGTCTGGCGGTGACACCACACCTAACGTATAATCAACGATGGATTTGCCGAGGAGTTCGGCAGTACAGTGTCTCTGGTCACCTGAGTTTCCTTTCTTATCTTTCTGGCTATAGGGTCACTGACAGACATTTGTGTGTTCCACAGGCAGCAACAAAGTGCACATGATATATAAGATTGTGTCTCGTTTATTTGACCAAACTCGAAGTCAGCGAGGTGTCTTTGCACAAGTTCGTGATTTTTTGAGATGGACGGCTGAAGTACACGACTCAAAATAAATTTGTCATTTTTGCGAAACCCTGAAATTGTCTCCCATCACTAAACATAAATTTGAAGCTCAAAGGTGTCTGCAGCCTTCCTCTGTAACGGTGCAGAAGCGTGGCGCCCTGCAACGTCACCATCGGGCTCAGCGATGTTTCAGACAGCGAGGTGTCGAAACATGCGAAAAAGGAGGCCCCAGCTCAGAAATTCATGTGTGGTTTAACGTGGGTTAATAGTGTCACGTTGGCACAAAATTTCACCACAGTTCTGCCCAAACCCATCATGGACGTGTCACACAATTGGGAGGTCTCAAACATTCTTTCACCGACATTTCACCCCTTCTTTTGAGGTCTCTGCGATGGAGTTTCAAACAGCTACATCCAGGTTTGGAATCACGCGCTTTTCTTATGGATGGCCGAAGAAAATATTTCAGCCACACCGCTGGTCATAACCAACAGGAAAAGCCCTCAGGATGCGCCATAAAGGCCGTTAATGAACTCACCCCTTCCCTTGGAGGGTCGACTCCCGCGCATTTCGACAGTTTGCAGCGCAGTGATCAACAGTACTATGTTCTTCACTGCTGACGACCCGCATACGATCCAACCCTATTCTAAGGAGATTGTGAGGTAGCAACCCTATTGAACCGGATATGACCCCTTTCGAGTGCAATGAGACCGAATTTTTTGCTCTGGTATGCCAGGTGGAACTTCTAGGAAGCATTCAAAAGCGCTCGACGAAATCTGAATGTGATCCGAACCAGCAAAGGGTTTTTATGCATTTTCAGCCATCCTGTTTGGTACCCTCCTGTGGCGAATTACAGAGGGTTGCGATACTGAGATGTCAGTGAATAAATCGGCAATGGGTCCCTCTGAGGCGCCCAGTTCAGCAACACCTTTGGTGTCGCCTATGCATCTTTGTTGAGCTCGTTACGAATGCACCTGTCAGAGACTTGGAGACTCAGTCAGCTGAGTGGTGAATCGTGGGAGCTCTAGAGCGTGATGGCAGGGTACCCACCTAAGGTGTGTCGAGTGAATGCCTGCCGCAGGCGTCAGAGCTGTCACGATTCGCCAGCCGGACGGAGTGGCCGAGCGGTTCTAGGCGCTACAGTCTGAAATTGCGTGACCGCTACGGTGGCAGGTTCGAATCCTGCCTCGGGCATGGATGTGTGTGATGTCCTTAGGTTAGTTAGGTTTAAGTAGTTCTAGGGGACTGATGACCTCAGAAGTTAAGTCCCATAGTGCTCAGAGCCATTTGAACCATTTTTGAACGATTCGCCACTCAGCTGAATGGGTGTCCAAGTCTCTGACAGGTACATTTGTAACGTGCTCGTCCAAAGTGTGTGGGTGGCACCTAGGGTTTTTCCCTGCCGGGAGTCATAGAGGAACCCTTTGCCGTTTCACTCACACACATGTCAGTGTTGCATCCATCCATGACCACGTGACAGATGCGCGCGAAACAGGAGGGTTGAAAAAATATAAAAACCCTTTGCTGCTTCAAATATCTTTCAAATTTCGTCGACTGCTTTTGAATGGTCCGTGTGGTTCCACACTGTATACCAGAGCAAGTATCTGCGGTCGCACTACGCACCAAAGGCGTCAGATCACGTTCAGTGGTGTTCCAGCCTTATGATGTCTTCAGAGTAGGGTTGAGTCATACGGGGATCGTCAGCAGTCTCGAACGTTGTCACGAACAGTGCTCTTGTTCATCACCCTGCAAAATGTGTAAATGTGCGGGAATCACCTCCCCAAGGCAAGGGCTGGTTTCATTTACGCCCTTTACTGCACCTCCTGAGGGCTTGTCGTGTCTATTCTGAGCGGTGGTGTGTCTGAAATGTTTTCTTCGGACTCCTATAGAAGAACCATGTGATTCCAATGCTATGTGTCGCTGTTTTGATTTCGACTACAGAGGTTTCAAAAGAAGGTTTGAAATGTGGGTAAAAGGAAGTGTGACGACCTTCTCCAATCACGCGACACGTTTACGATGGCGTTGGGCAGATTTGTCGTCAAATCTGGTGCCAGTGTGACCTTACCGTTCAGATGAACTGCTGAACTGTGGCTCTTTTATTCGCACTTTTCGACACCTCGTTGTTTTAAGTGTTGCATAGCCTGAGACTTATGTTGCAGGGGGCCAAGCTTTTGCAACTGTGAGCTAATTTTCAAACTTACGCTTCTCAACAAAAGACAATTTCAGAATTCCACACGAGTGATAACTTTGTCTTTTTAATAGTGTATATGTGAGAACGAGAGGTATCCTCTTTAAAAGCTGTGGTCTCCACAAATTTTTTCCAGGCTCATGTTGATAATAGGTCTTCTTGTAGATTTGGAACACTTTTTAAACACTATTGTATGACATTTTGTAAGTTGTTAAATTTTCGTACTATTATTACTTTGACATCTTGTTGTAATTTAAGGTGTTGTGCGTTTCATATAGAAACAACATGAAATCATCTGCGTATGGAACAGGGCCGCGAGCCAGGTATAGCAGCGAGCGGGGGCCGTGGGTCGGCCGAGTATCGAACCGCGTCCCCCCGGCGCCGCGGCCCCCCGACGCCTCTCGCCTCCAGCCCCCGCCTCCCATCGCCTGCATCCCCTCCCCCCTCCTGTCCCCCAAAGGGCCTGGCGCGAGCTGACCCCGCGACTAACGACTGTTTGCCGATTCGGCACTCGCTGCATAATTAATGATTTGTAAATGTTGCCGGGCGCGCCGCCTGGTGGCTGGCAGTGAGGGATGCGCCGTAACGCACTTGTTAGCCGGGCCGCCCCCCCGCCGCCACACGCCGCCCCCGCGCCGCCCCCGCCGCCTACGCTCACCGGTCGATAGCAGCGCGCGTCCTCGCACGGTACGACAGCGCGGCGCGGCCGCATCCCTCTGGGAACAAGGCGAAGCCTTCCCTTCTGCGCTGTCCACGTCCGCCCCGGCCCTCAGTAGTTCACTGCTGCCGCACTCCCACAAGCGTTCTCATACGTGTCTGCTCGCAACAGTGGAACCACCCGATTGCTGGTCAGGAAAGGGTTGGAATATTGTTACATCTTTTCAATGACGGTAAAATATTCTGAGTCGTTAGGCCGCGTCATGTTCCTCTTCAGCACTGGGTGATACGATCACTCCACTGGGCTCTTCTTCAGGAGTCTACTAGTGTACAGCCAGACATCTCGAGATTTGGTCTGTGTCAGACAGTGTGAACTTTACCTGCTGTTGCACGAGAGTTCCACAGTAAAGTGTAACTGCCTTGTCTAACACGGAGGCATTTAAAGTGTTAGGAACACTACATGCGTCGTAAGCATAGCTGCGCGACGTAGTAATTTTGCATTCGACGCCCCAAATGAAATTGCTTGGATACTTTAGAATCACTACGCTGAGGCGATAACGTTCATTCGGTTCTAGGCGCTACAGTTTGGAACCGCGCGACCGCGCGGTTCGAGTCCTCCCTCGGGCATGGATGTATGTGATATCCTTAGGTTAGTTAGGTTTAAGTAGTTCTAAGTTCTAGGGGAGTGATGACCTCAGAAGTTGAGTCCTATAGTGCCCCGAGCCATTTGATAAAGTTCATTGGATAGCGGTATGAACTTATATAGACGGCGGTGATATCACTACACAATATACAAAAGGGCAGTGCGTTCGCGGAGCTGCAATTTTTGTTGTGATTCGTGTGAAAAGGTTTGCACGATGGGAACTGAAAGACTCTGAACGCAGAGTGGTAGTTGGAGCTAGACGCAAGGGACATTTCATTCCGGATATCGTTAGGCAGTTCAATAGTCCGAGATCCACAATGGCCGAGAATACCAAATTTCAGGCATTACCTCTCAACACGACAACGCAATCTGCGAAAGCCTTCACCGACCGAGAACAGAGGCTTTTGCGTAGATTGTGCTAAAAGACGAGCAACACTGCTTGAAATAACGCAATGTGTAATGTACGACGAAAGTATCCGTTTGCAGACTACGGCGAAATTTGGCATTAATGCGCTATGTCAGCACACTATCGACGCGACAGCACGACATCGCCCGCTGCGCCTCTCCTGAGCTCGTGGCCATATCGGGTTGCATCCTAGACGACTGGAAAACCGTGGACTGGTCAGATGAGTTCCGATTTTAGTTGGTAAGAGAGGGTGGCAGGATTCGAGTGTGGCACAATCCAAACGAAGCCAAATGGTTCATATGGCTCTGGGAACTATGAGACTTAACATCTGAGGTCATCAGTCCACTAAAACTTAGAACTACACTACCGGCCATTAAAATTGCTACACCAAGAAGTTGGTTGGTTGGTTTTGGGGAAGGAGACCAGACAGCGTGGTCATCGGTCTCATCGAATTACGAAAGGATGGGGAAGGAAGTCGGCCGTGCCCTTTCAGAGGAACCATCCCGGCATTTGCCTGGAGTGATTTAGGGAAATCACCACCAAGAAGAAATGCACATGATAAACGGGTATTCATTGGACAAATATATTATACTAGAACTGACATGTGATTACATTTTCACGCAATTTGGGTCCATAGACCCTGAGAAATCAGTACCCAGAACAACCACCTCGGGCCGTAAAAACGGCCTTGATACGCCTGGGCATTCAGTCAAACAGAGCTTGGATGGCGTGTACAGGTACAGCTGTCCATGTAGCTTCAACACGACACTACAGTTCATCAGGAGTAGTGTCTGGCGTATTGTGACGAGCCAGTTGTTCGGCCACCATTGACCAGACGTTTTCAATTGGTGAGAGATCTGGAGAATGTGCTGGCGAGGGCAGCAGTCGAACATGCGGTCGTGCATTATCCTGCTGAAAGGTAGGGTTTTGCAGGGTTCGAATGAAGGTTAGAGCCACGGGTCGTAACACATCTGAAATGTTACGTCCACTGTTCAAAGTGCCGTCAGTGCAAACAAGAGGTGACCGAGACGTGTAACCAATGGACCGCATACCATCACGCCGGGTGATACGCCAGTATGGCGATGACGAATACACGCTTCCAATGTGCGTTCACCACGATGTCGCCAAACACGGATGCGACCATCATGATGAACCTGGATTCATCCAAAAAAATGACGTTATGCCATTCGTGCACCCAGGTTCGTCATTGAGTACACCATCGCAGGCGCTCCTGTCTGTGATGCAGCGTCAAAGATAACCGCAGCCATGGTCTCCGAGCTGATAGTCCATGGTGCTGCAAACGTCGTCGAACTGTTCGTGCAGATGGTTGTTGTCTTGCAAACGTCCCCATCTGTTAACTCAGAGATCGATACAAGGCTGCACGATCCGTTACAGCCATGCGGATAAGATGCCTGTCATCTCGACTGCTAGTGATACGAGGCCGTTGGGATCCAGCACGGCGTTCAGTATTACCCTCCTGAACCCACCGATTCCATATTCTGCTAACAGTCATTGGATCTCGACCAACGCGAGCAGCAATGTCGCGATACGATAAACCGCAATCGCGAAAGGCTACAATCGGAGCTTGATCAAAGTCGGAAACGTGATGGTACGCATTTCTCCTCCTTTCACGAGGCATCACAAGAACGTTTCACCAGGCAACGCCGGTCAACTGCTGTTTGTGTATGAGAAATCAGTTGGACACTTTCCTCATGCCAGCACTTTGTAGGTGCCGCTACCGGCGCCAACGTTGTGTGAATGCTCTGAAAAACTAACCATTTGCATATCACAGCACCTTCTTCCTGTCGGTTAAATTTCGCGTCTGTAAGACGTCATCTTCGTGATGTAGCAATTTTAATGGCCAGTAGTGTACTTAAACCTAACTAACCTAAGGACATCACACACATCCATGCCCGAGGCAGAATTCGAACCTGCGACCGTAGCGGTCACGCGGTTCCAGACTGAAGCGCCTAGAACCGCTCGGCCACAGCGGCCGGCGAAACGAAGCCATGGACCCAAACAATCAACGAGGCACTACGCAAATTGGTGATCACTACTTTATGTTGTGGGCTGTATTTACATGGATCCTTAACTGAAAATGGTTATTTAAGCTGCTTGGAGACAGTCTGCAGCCATTCGTGGACTTCAGTTTCCCAAACAACGATGCAACTCTTATGGATGGCAATGCGCCATGTTACCGGGCCACAGTTGTTCGTGATTGGTTTGAAGAACATTCTGGAGAATCTGAGAAAATGATTTGGCCACCCAGATCGTCCGACCAGAATGCCATCGAAAATTTATGGAACATAGTCGAGAGGTCAGTTCTTGGACGAAATCAGGCACCGGCAGCACTTTCTCCATTATGCACGGCTTTAAAGACAGCATGGATCAGTATTTCTGCAGGGTACTTTTGATGATCTGTTGAGTCCTTGCCACGTCGTGCTGCTGTACTATACCAGGCAAGAGGAGGTCCAACACGATATCCCATGACTTCCCTCATCGTAGTGTATTACACTTTGTTTTTAAAGCATCTTGTTGCAAGTGTAGGGGCCGACCCTACTATGGAGACCGAGCACCTGCGCGGCGTTGTTGGACGCAATGAAATAATATTCAAAATTATTACATTTATTATTGAAGATGCAAGTCGTTGTTGCTTCTTGTGCGTTGACTAGTGGCTACGTAATCGGGATAAGAATCTACTGAACCCAATAGCGGACTAGCGGTTGCCGCGGGTGCTGCATCAGCTCGGATTGGGATTTCATGACCCTTGATGTGGCGGTTTTACAAGCCGCTGGCGAGGCGGGCACGCCCTGTCGGCAGCTCTGCTTCGAAGCGGCGGTGTCCAAGCCGGGTGTTTTTTGATTCATACATCTTTCCGGGGAGCACTCACTCCCTTCGAAATCACTGCCCGCATAGACTCATCAGGTAGAACGTGATGTCGTGCTGAATGCTGAACCTGTCCCGTCGTTATGGCAGGCCGCCAGACTCTTGCGACGTTAGCGAGTTTTGGGGATACTTTCTGCAATGAACCGGACCCAAGCTGTTAACCCTCGGACTACCAGTCAGCGCTGGCTGCTGTACTAACGTCAGTACTGGACGATGGACTCCATAAGCCTTGGATTCAGGCAGCTGATTGCCTGGTAGGGCAAGAAGTGTGCGACCGACACTAAAACAATAACAGACAGAGGAGTTGACGTACCATAACTGGAAAATCAAGTGCGAACATCGTCAGCGGTCTCCCGTTCCACTACATCTGCTTAAAGAATTTCTTACAGCGTCTGCACTGTTTAGTCAAACTCCTGCAGGCTGTTGTTGCGTGCTAACGTAGCGTCTATTATGTTACAGAAGTAAGTAAGGCGGTTCGGTCGGCACTGTTACAATTATTTCCTGCTGTGTTGCTCGCAGTTTCGCTTAAGAGTGTCGAGATGGCTGTCTTCCTGACCCAGTAACGATGTTGAAATATTTACGCTTCCCTGCTGGTAGCTGGCGATAATTCCGCGTGATTGATTAACGTCGACTGTTCGTACTTAGAAAAAATTTTACTGCCACTTTTCCTCACTAATATAGTCACGTAACATAAGTATATCTAAAATCTGAGAGAGTAATGGCACAATAGTTTTATCTTTATCACGTAGAAATTCAAATTCAGACCTTGTGTAATTTTAGCGTTGCTGTTTGGAGTTTTACTAGGACAATCAGCGATGGTGTTTATTATCGGACAGCTCACTACACTTTATTTCAGAATTTTTTATAAAATGTCAGTCAAATTAAATTTAAAAGAGGTATTTCGTAGGTATTTTCAATTAAAAGCCATCAAATTGTTTTCACACGCTTTCGAATAAAACTCTTATTTCTCAATAAAAACCATATTCCATCGATCTATTTCAAGAATCAAAGGCATTAAAAATTTTCCCTTTCAGTAATGTTCACCATCCGTATACTTTTTAAAGCCAGCAATCGTTATATTTAATGATCATGACGTCAGACATGAAAATAAAGATTCTAATAGCTAAAACTTTCACAAAAAATCCACAACACAAGTAAGACTTTATCTACCCAAGAAATGTCATGCTGGTTTATTATCACAACAAATTATAAACATTGGTTCCTATTAAAAGTTTTAAGACAAGTTATAATATATGTATTGACTGTACAGTGGCCAAAACGTAACTGCACACAGCATTTAGAAAATCATTTGTTAATGTTCGTCGCAGAAGATGTTGCGTTGCCTCGGGCAACTTTTTGCGACAGACAGTGATCGAGTGAAGATTTTTTTTCGGTGACGTGAAATTCCCGTGCAGCACGAAGAACAGACGTCGGCTCATACCCGATCTCTGCGTTGCATCGTATAGCAAAGAAAACACAAAACAAACATTTTGTAATATTTTTTATTAAATTGTTTCTACTATAAACATTAGTCATCTTGCTAACATTGACATGAAATTCGTCTTCACCACTATTTGCTGCCGTCATTTTTGTAAGTTTACCAAATTTAATCATAAAATACACAAAAAGAGATACTATTACTTTAAGAAATGTTTGCACTCCTGGTATTTATTACCATGAATAAATACTGAAATATAAATTTGAAGCAAATGAGACTACAAGAGAGAATGCACGTATTTATAAAAACAAGGCACAACTGTCGCTTCCTCTCAGCTTCAGGCCAGTGAAGACGGCCATCGTGTGCAGAAATCCTACATACAATGCCAACAGCAAAGTGAAAAATTTTAAAAAGTGTCAGTCACTGAAAAATTATCAGTATGGCTCATGAACTATCTACTGCATGCTTTAAGGTTCGAAATACAAACGATTCTACAAGAATGCCTTTGCCTATAATTCTTGCGATGGAATTTCTGCTCTTTTCTGATTTTATATTTTCTATTCTTTCAAGTAATCCTGGGTTATATTCTCAATTATTACTGTTTTTAGCATTCTTCTTCCATTTAAGCCTTGAATTGTATTTCGATGTTGATTGATATCCTTGGAACAGAAATTTACACTTGTAATGCCATGCAATAAATATTGTAAAACGAAGCCCTAGGAAACGGATGCCAGTTGAAATGTCCCGTCCCGATAGAGCAAGTTCTACAATAGAAATTTCTCAAACTGAACGCCATTAAGAAGTGCACCTAATTTTTGGGAGCGTAATTTTGTCGCGTCAAGAAGCACATTTCTACAGCGACGGAATTTAAATTGCGTTATCACGTCATTAATGCCTGTCACATTCACCAGTCTGAATCTGAAAAAAAAGAGAGATGACATAAATAGTTCGCATCGTCATATATCAAAAATATGTCGCTTCAGGCCAACATGTTGTGGTTGTCTTGTGATCTTTGACAGTAAAATTTTAATAAGTTACCTTACACTGAAAAAAAAAAGAACTAAGATAATCGGACTTCGATATTGGTGGAGATAGGTTCTCTGTCTCTCTCTTTTATGATAATGCTTAACGAAAGAGCACAATCGAAGTTTGAATCGTTTCGTCATTGAACAATCCGCAAGACGGCCTACGTTGCTTCTATAAATCATAAAAATACATTTAAAGAGAAATCATTATTTATAATATGGTATCTCATATGATTTTAACAAATGAAAGACAGTTAAACAAGCAATTTTACGGTATATTTCAGTCTGTCAGCAGACAGTACAAGGAACGTACATCTTGCTTCAGCATCGATCCGACAGAGAAACAGGAATCCATAGGGAAATGACAAAAGAATTCTATTTTCACAAAACATGCGTATGTCTAGCCTCTCGGGCTTCTAAATTTCAAAACAGACTGTGGCACTCCATGTTCTTACATCTCTGTACCGTGAATGGAAAAAAAAGTTTCTGACAAATTTCATTTGTGATTCGAAAAGAAACATTATAACACATCCAATTAAGAACATTTTGTGAAGCCCGTGGAACCATCATTAATCACCGTAACTTCGATGTAATTATTGTCGTTGAATAAAAATATCTTGTCTGTTCGTCTCATTGCGTATTTCTTTTCGTTACCTTCTGTACTGTAGAGTATCAGTTCTTTCTGTGTATGATCAAGTAATTCCGTGAAGACTGGTTACTTTATAATTAGGAGATAAGATGTGAAAATGTGAGCCACTGGCCGAAACCAGTCACTGTGAAATAAAAACTGTATTTTGCGGCTCCGGAAATGTGAGACCTTATCAATTTTATACTGAATTCCTCAGCAACACGCGCCCTCGCTTTGCTACAAGTCCACCTTGCTTGTTTCTCCATGTGATCCCATTTGAGCTCTCACTACTAATTGCGATACTGCTATACAATCGGGAGATTAATATTTGATTCATTAGGACCTCCTGTCATTATCGTCAATCTATTGCATCACAGAGAGTAGGAGTCCCTTGTTCTCGAGCCAACTCTTATTCTCATAATATTTCAATATACCCTATCCTTTAACCTACTGTGTGTGTCGACAATCATGGGCATTTATGTTCTGATGTATAACAAATCTCATTGTAATATTTAATCCGCAAATCATATCGTAGATATAGGCAGAATCCCATTTCTTGTTGTTTATTATGATAAAGTTCTCTTTTTTTAGTAGATTTCGATTTTTATTAAATTATTGTGAGTTTGCACTCCTTATTTCACCAACTAGCAGGGTCCACCATCATTTCCTTCCGTTACCGTTCTGCGCATATAAATTAACTGGTAGATAAGGAGGGGGTCGAGTGCATGTCTCGTTGTCGTGCAAAATTCGTCTGAATTAAAGAGGCACAAACTCTCTTCTTCACCCCCGGCAACTCGCAACATTTTCTAACTGTCCTGCCAATAAAACGCAGTCTTTGGTTACCCTTCCCCACAACATTTTCTATGCGTTCCTTCCAATTTAAGTTGTTCGTAATTGTAATTTCTCGGTATTTAGTCGAATTTACGTCCTTCAGATTAGAGTGATTTACCGTGTAACCGAAGTTTAACGGATTCCTTTTAGCACTCATGTGAGTGACTTCACACTTCTCGTTATTTGGGGTCAACTGTCAATTTTCGCACCATTCAGATATCTTTTCTAAATCGTTTTGCAGTTTGTTTTGATCTTCTGATGACTTTATTAGTCGATAAACGACAGCGTCATCTGCAAACAATCTAAGACGGCTGCTCAGATTGTCTCCCAAATCGTTTATATAGATAAGAAACAGCAAAGGGACTGTAACACTGCCTTGGGGAACACCAGAAATCACTTCTGTTTTACTCGATGACATTCCGTCTATTGCTACGAACTGTGACCTCTCTGACAGGAAGTCACAAATCCAGCCACATAGCTGAGACGATATTCCATAAGCACGCAATTTCACTATAAGCCGCTTTTGTAGCACAATGTCAAAAGCCTTCTGGAAATCCCGAAATACCGAATCGATCTGAAATCCCTTGTCAATAGCACTCAACATTTCATGCGATAAAGAGCTAGTTATGTTTCACAAGAACGATGTTTTCTAAAACCATGTTGACTGTGTGTCAATAGACCGTTTTCTTCGAGGTAATTCATAACTGTACATTATACATTGCTAGCACAAGAAAGAACAAAAAAGCCACTTGTGTACTACCGAGCGGTTGTCGTACGATGATTTTAGTGCATTAGTGCATTTAGTGCATAACACACTGTGTCTGTCTGATAAGTATTTAGCACCACATTTTACTATGTTTCTTGGAGCCCGAGTGCTCTGCAGGACAGACAGAGCATAAAACGTGATTCCTTTTGCGCTACTGGCGTGCAAATTCCAGCCTCCGTCACCTATGAACAGCAGTCAGCACGGGTGTATGAGCCGCGCGCCTGCTGCAGAGGCTCATATGCAGCAACGTTCCCTGAATTGTCGTTTGAGGAGACGCTGTTGGTAGCCCCTCGGTTGTCCTTGGCGGTCAGTTCCCCAACAGTTGCACGTCTGCTCGCCGGCGCACATCTCCGCAGCCGTCGTTAATCCCCGTCGACCACGGCCCGCGGTGCGCCGCAGCTGCTTCGGCGCTGGTTTTGGACGGCGCCATTTTGCAGTCTATCGGCTTGTGCCAACTTCGGTGACACTAGTTGCACGAGTATGAAATTAAGTATATCCGTGGAGTATAAACAAAATGAAATATTAAGTGCTGAAAGGAAGAAATTGTTCGCTTTGTGTGTATCTATTCAATGCATAGGTGTCTGATGTTGGCTACAAAAACAAGCAGCTACGTGTTGAGCGCTTGAGGCTGTCACACAAAATCAGAATATGTATAGGTTGTCGATACGTGTGAGCAGACAAAAATTTGTTGTATTAGGAGTAAATATAAAAAAAAAATTAAGAAAAAAACAAGTAAGCAAAAACTCTAGCTATGAAACAGCCCACACGTAGGCGATTAATCTTCCGTGGGTCGAGAGAGAAAGTTTAGGAAATGTAAACTGGGAAGATGTATATAATGAGCCAAATGCTAATGATAAATGCAGCATATTTCCTGACAAATTTATATCCCTTTTTGAACATTGTTTTCCAAAGAAAATTACCAAGTGTAACACCACAAGCTTTTCAAAGAAACCTTGGATTACTACAGGTATTAAAGTGTCTTCAGGAAGAAAAAGAAATCTGTACGAGACAGCAAGAACTAGTAAAGATCCAGAAGTTGTTTTACACTATAAAAATTATTGTCACATATTGACAAAAGTTATAAGGAAATCAAGAAATATGTATGTTAGAGAAGAAATTAACAACTCCAGCAATAAAATCAAACCAATATGGAATGTTGTCAGAAGGGAGACAGGAAAAGTAACCACTGGGGTAGGTAGTATTACTGATAAAGAGAATGAGACCATCTTAACAACAGTACACTGGTAGCCAATGTATATAAAAATCACTTCTGACTATGCAAATGTAGACGAGATGTGGCTCAAATTCAAAAATATAGTAGCAACAGCAATTGAGAGATTCATACCTCACAAACTGGTAAAGATAGAACTGATCCCCCATGGTACACAAAACAGGTCCGAACGCTGTTGCAGAGGCAACGGAAAAGCATGCGAAGTTCAGAAGAACCCGAAATCCCGAAGATTGGCTAAAATTTACAGACGCGCGAAATTTGGCACGGACTTGAATGCGAGATGCCTTTAATAGGTTCCATAACGAAACATTGTCTCAAAATTTCTTAGAAAATCCGAAGAAATTCTGGTCGTATGCAAAGTACACAAGCGGCAAGACGCAGTCAATACCTTCGCTGCGCAGTGCCGATGGTACTGTTACCGACTACTGTGCCGCTAAAGCGGAGTTATTGAACGCAGTTTTCCGAAATTCCTTCACCAGGGAAGACGAATGGAATATTCCAGAATTTGGAACACGAACAGCTGCTAGCATGAGTTTCTTAGAAGTAGATACCTTAGGGGTTGCGAAGCAACTCAAATCGCTTGATACGGGCAAGTCTTCAGGTCCAGATTGTATACCGATTATGTTCCTTTCAGATTACGCTGATACAATAGCTCCCTACTTAGCAATCATATACAACCGCTCGCTCACCGATAGATCTATACCTACATATTGGAAAATTGCGCATGTCGCACCAGTGTTTAAGAAGGGTAATAGGAGTCATCCATCGAACTACAGACCTATATCATTGACGTCGGTTTGCAGTAGGGTTTTGGAGCATATACTGTATTCAAACATTATGAATCGCCTGGAAGGGAACGATCTATTGATACGTAATCAGCATGGTTTCAGAAAACATCGTTCTTGTGCAACGCAGCTGGCTCTTTATTCGCACGAAGTAATGGCCGCTATCGACAGGGGATCTCAAGTTGATACCGTATTTCTAGATTTCCGGAAAGCTTTTGACACCGTTCCTCACAAGCGACTTCTAATCAAGCTGCGGGCCTCTCAGTTGTGCAACTGGATTCGTGGTTTCCTGTCAGGAAGGTCGCAGTTCGTAGTAATAGACGGCAAATTATCGAGTAAAATTGAAGTGATATCAGGTGTTCCCCAGGGAAGCGTCCTGGGACCTCTGCTGTTTCTGATCTATATAAATGACCTGGATGACAATCTGAATAGTTCTCTTAGGTTGTTCGCAGATGATGCTGTAATTTACCGTCTAGTAAGGCCATCCGAAGACTAGTATCAGTTGTAAAGCGATTTAGAAAAGGTTGCTGTATGGTGTGGCAGGTGGCAGTTGACGCTAAATAACGAAAAGTGTGAGGTGATCCACATGAGTTCCAAAAGAAATCCGTTGGAATTCGATTGCTCGATAAATAGTACAATTGTAAAGGCTGTCAATTCAACTAAGTACCTGGGTGTTAAAATTACGAACAACTTCAGTTAGAAAGACCACATAGATAATATTGTGGGGAAGGCGAGCCAAAGGTTGCGTTTCATTGGCAGGACACTTAGAAGATGCAACAAGTCCACTAAAGAGACAGCTTTACACTATACTCGTTCGTCCTCTATTAGAATATTGCTGCGCGGTGTGGGATCCTTACCAGGTGGGATTGACGGAGGACATCCAAAGGGTGCAAAAAAGGGCAGCTCGTTTTGTATTATCACGTAATAGGGGAGAGAGTGTAGATATGATACGCGAGTTGGGATGGAAGTCATTAAAGCAAAGACGTTTTTCGTCGCGGCGAGATCTATTTACGAAATTTCAGTCACCAACTTTCTCTTCCGAATGTGAAAATACTTTGTTGAGCCCAATCTACATAGGTAGGAATGATCATCAAAATAAAATAAGAGAAATCAGAGGTCGAACGGAAAGGTTTAGGTGTTCGTTTTTCCCGCGCGCTGTTCGGGAGTGGAATGGTAGAGAGATAGTATGATTGTGGTTCGATGAACCCTCTGCCAAGCACTTAAATGTGAATTGCAGAGTAATCATGTAGATGTAGATGTAGTTGTAGATGTAGATTTAGATGTAGAAGTATAGGAGAAAGAATTGGTGAGAATAGTTCGAAACAAAATGCCAGGCAGTACATGGAGGAGCTAGTTTTGAAAAATTTTAGTCAGATTAAGTTTCATCTAACAACCTCTTGTGAAATAAGGAAAATTATTAAATCTTTGAAAAACAAATGCTCTGTTGGAGTAGATGACATCTCTAACAAGTTATTAAAACCATTTGGAACAATTACACCTGATGTTTTGAGTCACATATGTAATGCCTCACTGCCTCAGGATATTTTTCCAAACAGGTTAAAATATGCCATTGTCAGGCCTCTCAACAAAAAGGGGGATACCACCGATCTCAGTAATTATCGGCCAGTATCCTTGCTCACAGAATTTTCAAAAATCTTTGAGAAAGTAATGTACTCGAAGTGGTTAGCCATCACAACAGTAATGGGATACTTAGTAAATCACTGTTCGGATTTCAGAAATGCTGTTCCACTGAGACAGCAATGTACAATTTCACTGCCCACGTAATAGAGTCTTTAAATAGTAAAATGGCATCAGTAGGAATATTCTGTGACTTATACAAAGCATTTGACTGAGTGGACCATGAAATTATGTTAGAGAAATTACAATTCTATGAGATAAATGGAGCAGCAGACAAGTGGTTTAAGTCATATCTACAGAACAGGAAGCAAAAAGTCTCTTTATATGCTTCAAGTGATTCAAAGGAGTTTGCCACTTCATCTAACTGGGGTGAAATTACACTATGTGTTCCACAAGGTTCGATCACGGGTACCCTCCTGTTATTGATATATGTGAATGATTCAAATAGTTCAAATGGCTCTGAGCACTATGGGACTTAACATCTATGGTCATTAGTCCCCTAGAACTTAGAACTACTTAAACCTAACTAACCTAAGGACAGCACACAACACCCAGCCATCACGAGGCAGAGAAAATCCCTGACCCCGCCGGGAATCGAACCCGGGAACCCGGGCGTGGGAAGCGAGAACGCTACCGCACGACCACGAGATGCGGGCCATGTGAATGACCTCCCGTGAAACAAGATGCTGAACTGACACTGTTTGCTGGTGATGCAAGCATAATTATTAATCTAGTAAAAGGAAGTCCGATAGAAAATGATACAAATAAGATCTTTAGAAAAGTTATTAATTGGTTTTCTGCGAATGGGCTTGCTCTGAACTTTGAAAAAACACAGTACATCCAATTTTCTGCTGCAAAAAGTATAATGCCTTCAATAAACATAACACACCAAAAGAAGTCAGTAGCCCGGGGAAGAGCATACTAAGTTTTTGGGTGTACATATAGATGAGAATCTTAACTGGAAAATTCATATTTTGGATCTAAAGCGACTAGGTTCAGCAACATTTGCAATCAGAATAATTGCCAATTTTGAAGATGTAGAAATTAGTAACCTAACATACTTTGCACAGCATTGCTTCAGTTTAACAGATTGTAGTACAGATGTTTAAAATAGCTTATAGGGTCTTCCACAACAATTTCTTTCGGCAAAGTGACTGAGTAACGGAGCTGACAACTTTATCCAGTCACGAACCGAAACACGTTTCTTATTTTTTTAATCTTTTGTCATATGCAGAGATTTCATGTAAACGAACGTTAACTACGCCGCAATTTATACAGCTCCCAAAACTTTCATTCTACATACGACCGTGCCACTCGCCAGACGAAACTGAAAGATACGCTGGTGACGACGTGCCTATTAGAGATGGGCGAACTCGTTCATCCTTGGGAACTAGTTCACTGGTGATCGCTCTTTTTTGGGAACCGTTCATTTTCACTCGTTCACCGTTTGTTTGTGCTTGGTATACGGTTCTTATGAAAACTGAAAATTATTAGCATAGGTGACTGAAGATGGAAGGCGCCAAGAGGGGGCACTTGCCTCCCCCATGGAGTACAGAGTTTTTATTCATAACAGAATTCTCACACACTTTTAAGTTTCGTGGTTCAGCAAAACCTCTCGTTTAGCCAACTGTAGCGTTATGTGGCTGATCACAGTGAAATAATACCAGGTGGCGCACGAAAAACCGGCCCCAAGTACAGACTGCTCGCCAATTTCATAGTATTTGTTGACTGCTACGAGCAGAATAGATAAACATGTAATAATTAGGCAGTGAAGAAATGAAAAATAAGCTAATGCAAAAAACAATTTCGAAACAATTGATGGCGACTGGTAGGCGACAATGAACAGTTTAGTACTCGTGGCCGATTTTTCGTGCGCCACCCTGTACCACTCAAATAATATTGTAGAAGTTATCATATTCTCTTTACAAAATGTGGCACCAGACACTCTATTATGGAACGCGGACTCCATTCGGCTGTAAATCGGTCTGCATTCCATAACAATGAACATGCTCTTTTACCTTGGATCAAAAAAAGACGGAAAATGAACACTCGTGTGTGCCGTGCCGAATTCCCTTGCATGAGTAATAAAAAATTGTTGCCTTTTTACAAGTATTTCTTCTGCTGTTTATCGAAATACTGAAATAAGCTGATATGCCGTTTTGCTACCTGAAAAGGTGTATGTATTACATAACACGTAATTTTTACGTAATTTACGTAATTAGAAAATACATGTTAATTACCGGTCATGGACGCTGAATAGAATACGAAAAGAACCAGAAGTTCAGAGTTAAAAAAAAGGTTTGAAACAGATCTAGAATGGGTGTGCGAAGCGAACGAAACGAACAACTCGATGCTGAACTATGAGCAGTCGGCAGTGGAACTGCGACAAGTGGTCACGCGAAGGAGGACGAGTCCAGCCGAGCGAGACAGAGACAGACGGGAACGGGACCGAGGCTGGAACGAGACCGGCCGACGTGTCGTTTCGGGAACGAGACCAACCGTTTTCCGTTCCCGGAAACTATAAGTAGAAAGCCGGGACCAAAGTGAAGTATGAAAGACCGTTCCTTAGAATTCGTTCCTCGTTCGTTCCGTTCATCTTGAGGAACCGTTCCTTTGGACCCATTAGTTCGCGAACGACCCACCTCTAGTGTCTACGGACATACGCGAAACTGTTTGCGCGCATCTCGTTTCGCTGAATGAGTGTCGCTGCCCAGTGTAGCCGCGTGAGATAGGCTTTACGTTGTGGGAGAGACGCGCAGTTCGTGGAGAAGTGGAGCAGCCGGTGGGTGCAACAGTGGCGCGGCGCGGTGCGGTGCGGGGGTGTCCGGCCTGCCGGCCCGCCAGCAGAGGCGCGCCGCACTCGGCCGCCCACCGCCGGCTATCAAGTTTCCTCTAAAACCCCCGGCCGTCCGCTTTAGAGGGGAAAGAAAGTTCTGTTTGAGTTCCGCGAGAGCCGCGCAAATACTGCTGAAATCTCTGAAAACAAACGGATCATGCAAAAAAAAATAACCTGAAGGAATTTGCAAAATTCCCGGCTGAAAGTAATGCCGGGAACATCGCCGGAGGCATTGTTAAAAGTTTATCTCACGGACTACGTGACTTGGCCGACGGTCTCTCGAATCCGACGGTTTGTTAGAGTTAAGGGTTTTATCGGAAATCCTGGATATCAGGGAAAGACAAGATCTGGCTCACTTTATCCAAAGTCAGGGCAAGATTCGTGCCCTGTTACCGTGTTGTATGTGATAACATAGGGTCAAACAGACAAAAATTTTTTCGTCGTCTGGAGATCCACCTTGAGAGACAGATTCTCTCATTCCACCGCCATACAACACAGGTTATCCATGGGCTGCACGTGCTCCTGCTAACGAAGAAGGCTTTCCATAAGTTATACACTACTGGCCATTAAAATTGCTGCACCAAGAAGAAATGCAGATGATGAACGGGTATTCATTGGACAAATATATTATACCATAACTGACATGGGATTACATTTTCACGCAATATGGGTGCATAGATCCTGAGAAATCAGTACCCAGAACAACCACCTGTGGCCATAATAACGGCCTTGATACGTCTGAGCATTGAGTCAAACAGGGCTTGGATGGCGTGTACAGGTACAACTGCCCACGCAACTTCAACACGATACCACAGTTCATCAAGAGCAGTGACTGGCGTATTGAGACGAGCCAGTTGCTCGGCCACCATTGACCAGACGTTTCCAATTGGTGAGAGATCTGTAGAATGTGCTGGCCAGGGCAGCAGTCGAACATTTTCTGTATCCAGCAAGGCACGTACAGGACCTGCAATATGCGGTTAGGGTTTCGCAGGGATCGAATGAAGGCTAGAGCCACGGGTCGTAACACATCTGAAATGTAACGTCCACTGTTCAAAGTGCCGTCAATGCGAACAAGAGGTGACCGAGACGTGTAACCAATGGCACCCCATACCATAACGCCGGGTGATACGCCAGTATGGCGATGACGAATACACTCTTCCTAACTGCGTTCACCGCGATGTCGCCAAACACGGATGCGACCATCATGATGCTGTAAACAGGACCCGGATTCATCCGAAAAACTGACGTTTTGCCATTCGTGCACCCAGGTTCCTCGCTGAGTACACCATCGCAGGCGTTCCTGTCTGTGATGCAGCGTCAATGATAACCGCAGCCATGGTCTCCGAGCTGATAGTCCATGCTGCTGCAAATGTCGTCGAACTGTTCGTGCAGATGGTTGTTGTCTTGCAAACTTCCTCATCTGTTGACTCAGGGATTGAGATGTGGCTGCACGATCCGTTACAGCCATGCGGATAAGATGCCTGTCATCTCGACTGCTAGTGATACGAGGCCGTTGGAATCCAGCACGGCGTTCCGTATTACGCTCCTGAACCCACCGATTCCATATTCTGCTAACAGTCATTGGATCTCGACCAACTCGAGCAGCAATGTCGCGATACGATAAACCGAAATCGCGATAGGCTACAATCCGACCTTTATCAAAGTCGGAAACGTGATGGTACACATTTCTCCTCCTTACAATGGGCATCACAACAACATTTCACGAGGCAACACCGGTCAACCGTTTTTTTGTGTATGAGAAATCGGTTGGAAACTTTCCTCATGTCAGCACGTTGTAGGTGTCGCCACCGGCGCCAATCTTGTGTGAATGTTCTGAAAAGCTAATCATTTGCATATCACAGCATCTTCTTTCTGTCGGTTAAATCTCGCGTCTATTGCACGTCATCTTCGTGGTGTACAATTTTAATGGCCAGTAGTGTACATCAACACCCCCAAAATTAGGTAACCTGCTCACACTGAATGATAAGGGGCGATCTGTAGATGTTCGGCTTGAAGGAAGACAACTTTTCAGCCAAGATCGCATTTCTAAAACGGTAATTCAGGATGACCGGTTTCGGTAAACAGTCAGTCAGTCATGACATTGCGTTTTATATATAGATGTCACTGGTTTCGGTAAACAGAGTTACCATCGTCTGATCTCGATAAAGGTTGATACAAGTGCCCAATTAGAGTACATTTATACCTCTAATAGGGTACTTATGTTAACCTTTGGTGATGGTAATACCGAAACCGGTGATCTCTATATATAAAAGGTAAAGTCCTCACTGAATGACTCATTATTGCCCACCCCAAACCGCTAAGGAAAACAACTTGTGGGTTTTATAATGCAGGCGTTGTTTAAGAAGGGACTTTTATAATTCCAATCAGATCAGACAGAGGATGAGAGTTGATTTTTTTTTTCTAAAAAAGTACCTACTAAGGCAATTTTGAAGCTAGACCTACGAAAATTGGTATTTGGTTTCTCGGTCATAAAGAAAGAAATATGTGTTTCAGCATTTTTGGAAATTGAACCCTATGGGGTGAAATAGTGGGTGAAACCCTTTTATTATTATTAAAGAACTACTAAAATATGTTTATGGCTGCATCTATGAACACTGGTATTGATTTCTAGCTCAAAAAACTACGGGTTACAATGTTTTTGGAAACTGAATCCCTAAGGGCGTGAAGTAGGGCATTAGACTTTGATGAAAGCATTTTTAAAGCTAAACCTACGAAAACTTAAATTTGGCTTCTCGGAAATAAAAAAAAAACACTGTTTCTGGAGATTCAACCCCTACGGGGTTGAAAGTTTTTGTGGAACTATTTCATTGTGCAAGCATTTTGGAAGCTAAATCTGTGAAAATTTGTATTTGGCTTCTCTGTTAGAAATAAAACATACGCACGTCACTGTTTTTTACAAATTCAACCCCTAAGGGGGCAGGACGTGGAATAGGGGGTGAAAGTTTTATGAAAAGTATTTCATAGCGGAAGAACTTTTAAAGCTAAATTTTTTTGAAATTGGTGTTTGGCTTCTCAGCTACAGATGAAAAAATACGTGTTTCACTGTTTTTCGAAATTGAATTCAGTGGCTGTAATAGGGTCAGACTGATTCAGTGACTCATCATCCCTCAGCCCAGATCGCTAAGGACAGAAACGAATTTTGGAGAGGGTTTAGATCTGATACTGTAGGCATCGTTTAGGAAGGGAGTGTTCTAAATTCCACTCCTAGGGGGGTGAAATAGCAGATGAAAAGCTTTTTGAAACTGTGTCACTATTAAGGAAATTTTGAAGCTAGAATTAAGAAAAATGACATTTGGTTTCTCAGTCAGAAAATAAAAAGAAGTGTTTCAGCATTTTTGGAAATTCAACGACTTAGAGGATAAAATAGTGGGTGAAAGATGTAATATTGCTACATGAATTGTGCTATGCTGAGATCGGGTGCTAATAGTAGAATAAAAGCGGGTTAAAAGCTGTGAGCTGTCTGGGGAGGTTAATCTTGTATTACTAAGCAACTGTTTCATCAGGTATCTAGTCTAAGTTTACCAAATTCCCAAACAGACTAACATTGATTATAATCTTTTACAGTCATACAACAACCGGTAATATATCTATATATAAAAAAGGAGAATTTAAATAAAAGAAAGAAATCAGTTTATATTTGGAAATTTATTTTAAAATTGTTCATTGAAATTTCAGCATATTATACGTGAGTTATAACTGAGCTGGTGCCTTGTTTAAGGATTGTAAAAATGTGAGATTTTAATCTTACGGAACACATCAAATATGGAGCCAAGATTGGGAGACTGCATACAACCCTGCATTCACAAAACAACACCCAAAGAACGTTGAAACATAAGCAAGGAGAAGTTAACCACAACCAACAGATTCAGTTTTCACCCAAAGAAATTACGTTCGTAACACAATCCTGTCCGTCATGTAATTACCACACACTGGTATACTAAATTCATATTAACTCTTTGTAAAATCTTCCCAAAAGGAATAGCTGAAGGCTACTTTGATGATTACACCACATGCTCCACGTGGTCAACTTGGTTTACAGAAAGCGTATAACTCCACAGTAATTTTGATAATTAAAATAAATTCGATCGAAAGGCAATTGACAAAAGAAAAACCCTGAACTGGTTACTAACGTCTTATTATTAACCTGATGGGTCAAACAGTTATATAAGCACGTGGTACTGGTCTCGCAAAGTACACTCCACGTGGGTTGAACATAAAGAAAAGCATAAAGAAAAGTTGTTATATTGTAAAATATTGTCAAGACGAGACGTTATAATCACACAAGCATTCACATTTAAGATTGATGAACTTAGTTAGAGTTACTGATCAACACGTGGTTCCACTTTACTCACAAAGTAGTAACAAAGCAACAACCGGAAACTAATATGAACTTCACACGAGAATTACACTACGCTGCAATTTAAGATAACCTTGGATATTTTAGAGCTAAACCCGAAATAAAGATGATTAAATTTTCAGTTAGGCTGAACTTAACAAATCCATTGTCCTATGGACTTAGCAGACACGCGCTTAGCCGGAGATCTTACCACTTCAGACGCTCGCCACCGCCAGACCGCAACTGCCCACTGCCGAGCGTGTTTCCTGAGGGTGGCTCACAAAGACAAACGGAAGTGGCCAGAGGGGCCGCTTCCTATACCAACATGACAAGGGACGGACAGGACCATACTATGGATAGAAACCTCTTTGCTTTTAGGAAGCGTAGCTACCTGTTCCGACGTTGGTCCTACTGTTCTCTAGCAGACAGGCTTGTCTCCTACCCTCAAGCATGCAACTACAAACACATTTGATCATTCATCCTCTCACACAGAAGGGAAGGGGGATGACAGTATCTTATCATATACAGTATATAAAAGAAAGCGGATGTAGGTTCCGTATGAGACTGTGTGACATGAATTACATATAAACTGTGTTTTACAGTGTAGTAGTGTGACAGATCGTTCTTGTTTACGTGTAAAAGTAACACGTTCCACTACTCAGTCTCCTCCCAGATAGTCAGAAACGCCACAGTAAATTTAGGAGAGGAATTTACTCCATAAATGACAACAGATTTAAGAAATTAAACATGAAAGGAATCCAACAGAGACCTTTCAAAGATTTTTAAAAATAAATAATTACTAAAAAAAACTACTAACGGAGTTACAAGGCTACATCTGTGACATCTGGTATCTGACTTCTCGGTTAGAAATTAAGAAAAATACGTGTTTCAGTGTTCCTGGAAATTCAGTCCCAAGAGAGTGCAACAGGGGCTGAAAATTTTTAAGAAAATATTTTATTACAGTAAAAAATTTTAAAGCAAAATTAATGAAAATTGTTATTTTACTTCTGGGTTAGATGTCAAGAAATATTTGTAGCGGATGAGAGTTGCTACGGAAATATCTCCACAAGAACTCAAAAGGTAGGGCTAACAAAAGCTTTGGACTCTAGCTATCAGAATCGCTTTTTGGTCAGAAGTATGAAAACATCTCTGAAGGCGATACAGTCTACCGATCGAAGCAGCTGGTGCTAAGCTAGTCGAAAATAAAGGTTTCACAAATGCGAATTGGCTGCAGAGTTGTCTACGCAGCTGCACGGCTCGAAACACCATCTTTGTTGATTAACGAGGGATCCAGTAGACGGATTGCTGTGGATGCAGTTTTCTGAATGGTTATAACAACAACAGGAAGCCATAGGTGACTTCATAGAAATTGCAATATGGTGCGATGAAGCTGCGTTGACACACGACGGTACCTTCAATGTGCACAACGCACACAATTAGTGTGAAGTTAAATCGTACATCACCAGATACTATAAATCTATCGGCCGGAATATTTTGAGACAGTATCTCGGGTCCCTACATAACTCCGGATCGGTTCACTGAGAGTAGGTATCCTCCATTTCTCACAAACAATTTACCTGAAGCGTTGGAAGACATTTCACTTCGTGTTTGACGGAAGTTGTGGTTGCATCGTGATGGTGCGACCTGCGTGCGTTTGAAGATTTTTGCGACAGTATTTAACGAGTGCCATTCCTGGGAAAAGGGACGGTCATGGACGTTCTATTTCACGGCGGCTAAGGTTTCCTGGCCTAAACCGCCTAGGTTCCTTCCTGCGGGGCTTTTTTTTTTTTTTTTTTGTTTGTGGTTTTAGGGCGCAAAACTTCTATGGTCATTAGCGCCCAGCCCGTGACGTAGAAAACAGGAAAAAAACGAAATTTAAAATCAGCAGCAATGGAAACATAGTCAGAAAATTGGAGAAACTAAAGGCAGAAGGAATGCTTAAAAGTCCACTATAGAAAGGGGTTGGTTGTCCACAAAAAAAAAAGCTTCAAATGACTGACGTCATTTCACTGTCACTAATAAACTGTAGAACGCGGTCAGCTGAGCGCGTGTCATCTGCTAAAATCGACGATAGATCAGGCGATAGCTGTAGACGGGAGCGTAACGGATTAAAAGAGGGGCATTCAATTAAAAGGTGTCTGACCGTCCACAGCTGAGAGCAGTGGGGACAGAGTGGGGGAGGATCACCGCTTAAAAGATGTCGATGACTAAAAAGACAGTGCCCTATCCGGAGTCGAGCTAAAATTACCTCCTCCCGACGACGCGTTCGGGAGGAAGAGGTCCAAGCGCAAGGAACGGCTTTCACTTCCCGCAATTTATTGTGGGGAAGTGTTGACCAATGCGCATGCCATAAATGAGTAACTTGGCGACATAAACCGCTCCGTAGATCGGTAAACGGAAGAGACTGAAGAGCTGGCCGACGAAGAGAGACTGCAGCCTTGGCCGCTATATCGGCCGCCTCATTTCCACAGATACCAGCGTGTCCCGGGAGCCAGAGGAACGCCACTGAGACGCCCCCCAGGTGGAGCAAGCGCAGACAGTCCTGAATCCGGTGGACCAGAGGGTGCACAGGGTAAAGAGCTTGGAGACTTAGGAGAGAGCTGAGAGAATCTGAGCAGATTACGTACTGTATCCGCTGATGGCGGCGGATGTAGTGGACAGCCTGGAGAACAGCGTAAAGCTCTGCAGTATAAACCGAACACTGGTCGGGAAGCCGAAAGTGATTTGGGGTGTCGCCAACAATATAGGCACTCCCTACACCTAACGATGTTTTCGAGCCATCGGTGTAAATAAATGTGGCTTCCGTCATTTGTGCACATAGAGCAGCAAATGCCCGACGGTAAACAAGTGTAGGGGTACCATCTTTGGGAAATTGACATAGGTCTCTGAGCAAGTCGATCCGGGGACGGTGCCAAGGCGGTGCTGTACCCCAAGTTGTCAAGAAGGTTTTAGGAAAGCGGAAGGAAAGAGAATGGAGCAGTTGACGGAAGCGGACTCCCGGGGGTAGTAGGGAGGAGGAGCGGCCTGCATACCCGACATCAAAGGAGGCGTCGAAAAAAAGGTTATGGGCTGGATTAGCAGGCATGGAAGACAGATGGCTAGCATAACGACTCAGAAGGACTGCCCGCCGATTGGACAGCGGAGGTTCAGCAGTCTCAGCATAAAGGCTTTCCACAGGGCTGGTGTAAAAAGCTCCAGACACTAAACGTAATCCACGGTGGTGGATAGAGTCGAGACGCCGAAGAATAGACGGCCGAGCAGAGGAGTAGACTATGCTTCCATAATCCAATTTCGAGCGCACTAAGGCGCGATAGAGGCGGAGAAGGACCACCCGGTCCGCTCCCCAAGAGGTACCATTCAGGACACGGAGGGTGTTAAGGGAACGCAGACAGCGAGCCGAAAGATAGGAAACGTGGGAGGACCAGCACAGTTTTCTGTCAAACATAAGACCCAAGAATTTAGCGACGTCGGAAAACGGAAGGTTGACAGGACCTAGATGTAAGGAGGGCGAAAGAAACTCCTTACGTCGCCAAAAATTAACACAAACGGTCTTACTGGGTGAGAAACGGAAGCCGGTTTCGATGCTCCACGAGTAGAGGCGATCGAGACATCCTTGAAGACGTCTTTCAAGAAGGCTGGTCCTTTGAGAACTGTAGTAGATCGCAAAATCGTCCACAAAGAGGGAGCCCGAGACATCAGGAAGGAGACAATCCATAATTGGATTAATGGCGATGGCAAACAGTACAACACTCAGCACGGAGCCCTGGGGTACCCCGTTTTCTTGGGAGAAAGTACGGGAGAGAGTAGTGTTCAGCCGCACCCTAAATGTGCGCTCTGCCATAAATTCGCGAAGAAAAAGGGGCAGCCGGCCTCGAAAGCCCCAAGAGAACAGTGTGCGGAGGATGCCTGTCCTCCAACAGGTATCGTACGCTCTCTCCAGATCAAAAAATATTGCTACCGTTTGGCGTTTCCGGAGAAAATTGTTCATGATATAAGTGGAGAGAGCAACAAGATGGTCAACAGCAGAACGATGCTTTCGGAATCCGCATTGGGCTGGTGTTAAAAGACTGCGGGACTCCAGCCACCAAGCTAAACGGTAATTCACCATACGCTCCAAAACCTTACAGACACTACTCGTGAGAGAAATGGGGCGATAGCTAGAGGGGAGATGTTTGTCCTTTCCAGGTTTCGGAACGGGAACGACAATAGCTTCCCGCCATCGCCTGGGAAAGGTACTGTCGGTCCAAATTCGATTATAAAGGCGAAGGAGGTGACGCAGGCTATGGGTTGATAAATGCAGCAACATTTGGACATGGATACCATCCGGTCCTGGGGCGGAGGAGCGAGAAGTAGAGAGTGCATGTTGGAGTTCGCGCATGGAGAAAACAGTATTGTAGCTTTCGCGATTTTGAGAGGAGAAAGCAAGATGCCGCACTTCTGCTGCACGTTTCTTCGGGAGAAACGCTGGCGGGTAATTTGAAGAGCTCGAAATCTCAGCAAAGTGCTGACCCAATGAGTTAGAAATTGCGACGGGGTCCACTAAGGTATCATGCGCGACAGTGAGCCCAGAGACCGGGGAGAAACTAGGCGCGCCTGAGAACCGTCGAAGCCGACTCCAAACTTCCGAGGAGGGAGTGAAGTTGTTAAATGAGCTAGTAAAGAATTTCCAGCTTGCCTTCTTGCTATCGCGGATGACGCGACGGCATCGCGCACGGAGCTGCTTATATCGGATACAGTTGGCCAAAGTTGGATGGTGACGGAAAATGCGAAGAGCACGTCGCCGCTCACGTATTGCGTCACGGCAGGCCTCGTTCCACCAAGGAACTGGAGGGCGCCGGGGCAATTCGGAGGTGCGTGGTATTGAACGTTCCGCAGCTGTGAGAATAACGTCGGTAAAATGTGTGACCTCATCGTCGACGCTGGGAAAGCGACGGTCATCGAATGTCGCTAGAGACGAAAAAAGTGTCCAATCGGCTTGGGCAAACTTCCAGCGTCGCGAGCGCATATATGGCAGTTGAGGCTGCAGTCGAAGAACACATGGAAAGTGGTCACTCGAGTGTGTATCATCAAGGGCGAACCATTCGAAGCGCCGAGCTAGCGGAACAGTACCGACCGCAAGGTCCAAATGGGATAAATTTGCCGTGGAGGCAGACAAAAATGTAGGGACCCCAGTGTTGAGGCAGACTAGATCCGCTTGGTGGAAGACGTCTAGCAATAGTGAGCCACGTGGACAAGGATGTGGAGATCCCCAAAGCGGGTGGTGGGCATCGAAGTCCCCAACCAGCAAATAGGGGGGTGGAAGCTGATCAAGAAGATGAAGGAGATCAGCTCGTGCCATTGGTGTAGACGATGGAATGTATACCGTACAAAGAGAGAACGTGTATCCAGAAAGGGAAAGACGGACGGCGACAGCTTGGAAGGAAGTGTTTAAGGGGATTGGGTGATAATGGAGAGTATCATGGAGCAGAATCATGAGTCCTCCATGGGCTGGAGTGCCTTCAACAGAGGGGAGGTCATATCGGACGGACTGAAAATGAGGGAGAACAAAGTGGTCATGGGGACGCAGCTTTGTTTCCTGAAGACAGAAGATGACCGGCGAGTAGGATCGTAAGAGGATCGACAATTCCTCCCGATTGGCGCGAATGCCGCGGATATTCCAGTGGATAATGGACATAGGGTGAACAGAAAATGGAGGAACGGCACCAAGGGTGCTGTCAACTCAACGACTGCTCAGAGCTTGCGACCGACAGCATGGAATGGCATTCAGTCGAAGGCAGAAGATCCTGATCCATAGGTTGGTCAGGAGCAGCTCCTGCCACCAACGATCGGCCAGTTGACCGGCCACCAACAGTGCGCCTCGGCGACACAGAAGATGGCCGAGGGCGATTTCCGCCAGGTGGTGCTGTAGATGGGACACGCCTTGGCGGAGAAGGAGAGGAACTGTGTTTCTTCGTAGCCTTCTTGGAGGTATGTTTAGATGAAGGAGGAACCGATGGTTGTGAAGTTGCAGTACGTAAAAACTCTTCACGAGAATGCTCTTTTTTTGTAGACTTGGCGTCTGACTTTTGGGCTCGAGATTTAGCAGAACCCGACGAAGGGTGAGCCATAGAGTGGGCAGGCGAAAGAGGTGAGGTTGAACGGGCGATCTTTGCGCTGGCCGATCTGACGACCGTGGTACTAAATGTGAGGTCGCAAGTCTGCGTGGCCGCCTCCTTTGTTGGCCGAGAAGAAGCAAGGACAGCGCTGTATTTTCCTTTCTGAGGCACGGTGGGCTGTCGACTGGCGAGTAACTTTCGAGCAGCAAAGGTCGACACCTTTTCCTTCACTCTTATTTCCTGGATCAGCTTTTCGTCCTTAAAAACAGGGCAATCTCGAGAGGAAGCAGCGTGGTCACCCATACAGTTGATGCAGCGAGGGGATGGAGGTGGACAAGCACCCTCATGGGCATCCCTGCCACACGTAACACATTTGGCCGGATTGGAACAGGACTGGCTGGTGTGATTAAACCGCTGACATCGATAGCAACGCGTAGGGTTTGGGACATAAGGGCGAACGGAAATTATCTCATAGCCTGCTTTGATTTTTGATGGGAGTTGAACTTTGTCAAATGTCAAGAAGACAGTGCGGGTTGGAGTGATGTTCGAGTCAACCCTTTTCATAACCCGATGAACAGCGGTGACGCCCTGGTCATACAGGTAGTGCTGAATTTCTTCGTCAGACAATCCATCGAGGGAGCGTGTATAAACGACTCCACGCGAGGAATTTAAGGTACGGTGCGGTTCCACCCGGACAGGGAAGGTGTGGAGCAGAGAAGTCCGCAGCAATTTTTGAGCCTGGAGGGCACTGTGTGTTTCTAACAACAGGGTACCATTCCGTAATCTGGAACAAGACTTTACAGGACCCGCAATTGCGTCGACACCTTTCTGAATAATGAAAGGGTTGACCGTGGAAAAGTCGTGACCTTCGTCAGACCGAGAAACAACAAGGAACTGTGGCAACGATGGAAGGACCGTCTGTGGCTGAGACTCAGTGAACTTACGTTTGTGAGCAGACATAGTGGAAGGTGAGGAAACCATTGCGGAAGAATCCCCCATGATTACCGGCGTCTCCGATGGCGCGCTCCTCCCTTGTGGGGGCCCTCACCGAGGGCACACCCGCCTTAGGTGATTGTTCACACCTCAGGTCACACCTCCCGACATACGGACGGAGGGACCAATCGGCACTTTCGGAAGGTATCAGCTCGGGTAATCACCCCTCCCTGGGCCTGGCCTTTACCAGGGGGTACGTACGTGTCCTACCTGTCTACCCGGGGCGGGGAATTACGCGTTACCCCGTCACCGGCTACGCATGGAAGTGCGTGGGTCGGCCTTCAGACACGCACAGGGAGGAAGAAAGAGAAAGGGAAAGGAAAGAAGAGGGGGTCTCAAACGCCGCAGCGGAGAAAAGGGTAAAGAGAAGAGGTAAGGAAAGGAGATGGACAAAGGAAGGAAGAAGACATACAAGCAAGGAAGAAGAAGAATGCGGTACATTTACAAGCGTCCGTCTCCGGACGTAGGCGCAAACCATACTCCCAGAGGGGGAGAAAGTGAAGGAAAGAGCAAGAGGTGAGGGGGGGGGGTGAAGACAGGGGATGGGGAAGGATGCGGAAAGGGAAGGTATGCAGCCCGGAAAGGAAGGAAGGCCACATTAGCTCGGGGCCCCGTGCTCGCTACGCACGTATCCACAAAAGAGTTGTGGATCCCCTGGGGGGCCTGCGGGGCTTGTTGAAGAAGCACGTTTATACTGTTCCACCGATCATGTGCGTGAATTGCTAGTCAGCTGCTCCTATAACTGTGGATGCAACAACGTCGCTTTCAGCATCTGTTGTGAAAACTGTGTATGTTTTGTGAAAGATTTGCAATCACTGGTCATTTAAAATACGTTTCAAAACCCTTAGGCAATTGGTGCAAGTCATTTGGTTATTTTCGCATTACATGTGGTCTACGGTGCGCCTTAAGGAGCTCGTGGAGCCTCCATTTAGTTGAAGGGGCAGTTACTGAGAAAAACCTGAAAAAAGTGTTTTTGACTCTCTTTTCACCATCATCCACAGGTATCTAACTAACTAACCGGAGCAGATGGCTCAATTTTTAACGTTATAGCCTCTAGGCATTTATCTAGAAGTGTCATCTTCTCGCTTTCAAAAATCGTTATCCATTACCGAGCAATACTCCAAAAACGTGGGGTTAGGGTCCCCAAACCTAGCAGCGGATTCCAAGACAGCTATGCACAGCAAGAATTTGCCCTTGAACATCCTTACAAATTTTCTTGAAATCTTTATTCGTTACCGAGTTACAGAGCTTCAAAGTTAACCTAGTAATACACGTAAAATACTCACTTGAAATCCGGTATTAGGTGAAAGCACAGCTTATAAAGTGACGTAGCACGGAGCAATATGCATTGAAGTGTCTCTTTCATACCATTAGAAGGACTCTGGGAACACCATATTGTAATACTGAAGCACATGTAAAATTTTTGTGCACCTATAACCCGGTCTGAGATGTAAAATTACTCTTGCGTTATTTCAATTCCACATAACTATACTACGAAAATTTTAGTGAGCTACGAAGTTCCTTTCATGTGAGTGAGATGAAGTGCTGTATCAGGGAAAAGAAGGGAACAGCGGAATAAATGCTCCTATTAGAGCACAAAAAAGACGAATATGCTCTTGTTAAAAAGTGGGGTACTAGCATGCCTGTTTCTATTTTTCCGAAAATTTAGGCATGTGAATATATTCGCGCTTTTTTATACTGAGAGAGAAAGAAACAATGGCAGTGGGAAAGAGTAATAAATACTGGAAGACAGCAGACAATGGCTGTGGTACAGTGAGAAGGAGACAATGACAGTATGAGAGAAAGAGGAGGGTACAGTGGCAGTGGAACATAGTTGACGGTGACAGAACAGTGCTGGGAAAAGAGTGAAAGAGACAGTGCCAGTGGAAGGGGAATAAAAGAAGCAGCAAGTGAAAGTTCGTAAGAGCCAGTGATAATGAGAGACAGAGTCCATGACAATGACAACGAGGAAGAGAGAAAGAGTGTCAGTGAGAAGAGAGAGCAGCAGTGTGAAGGAATGAATGAGATAGCACCATTAGTAGAAAATAAGAGGGAGGTAGTGACAGAGGAGACAGCAGTAGTAGGACAGAACGAAGGGGACAATAGCCATGAGACAGGAGATAGTGACAGAGAGACACAAAGAGATAACCAAAATGAGTTGCGCTGAATGAATAAGTGAGAATGAGCAGGTGGGATTAGGTGGGTATGAGCGACTTACAGCGCTGGACTAGTCGGGGTGAGCGAAGTACAGTTAG
The DNA here is from genome assembly GCF_021461395.2 of Schistocerca americana. NCBI lineage: Eukaryota > Metazoa > Arthropoda > Insecta > Orthoptera > Acrididae > Schistocerca > Schistocerca americana. The sequence continues at coordinate 382,811,198 of NC_060119.1, forward strand.
GGGAGCATGTATGAGTGAGAGGAGAATTAAATGTTAAAAAGAGTGCGAATATGTTTGCATGTCAAAATATTTGGGTAAATTTTTTAAGATGATGCGGCGGGTAGAATGAAACAGCAGGAACCCCCCTTTCTGTCAGAGTCTTTTAAATAGGAACATATTTGCTTTTTCTGTGCTCCGATAGCAGTATTTTTCCTCTGGTGTTGCAACTTGTGCTCTTGCTGAATACACATTGCCGGGAAAATAAATTAGTGCATCTCGAAAGACTACGTCCATTTGGAACCGATGATGGCATATGCCGTTGAATAATAGATCTGCTAGTAGTGGTTTCAACGTCTTCCGCCAACAACGGCGTAGCGGCATAGCTAGCAGAGCGCCGTCTGTCTGTACCCTGTAATAGGATATGCTCACAGCCAGAAGGCTGAGTGTGGTGCAAATGTGTGAAGCAAGCAGGTAATCATGCCACGGAGAAGAATTCGTGCTTCCTAAATGCAACCAAGCGAGTTTGAAAAGGGTCAAATTGTGGTCTTTCGAGTGCCGGTATTGCACAAATGTTACACAATTCGGACATTCTGCGTCAGTCGTGCAACGATACTGGTATCACAACCGTAGAAGAGGTTCTGGACGTCCATGCAGCACAGACGCACTCCAGGACCGTCATGTGGTAAGGTCAGCAGCGGCAGATCACGCAGCTACCACAGCACAGAATAAAGAGCTGGTGAGCCCAGACGTGTTGACACGAACTGTTGCGAACCGGTTATTAGCAACGGGACTACGGGCGCGCACACCTCTAGCCCGTCTTCCACTCACGCCACAGCATTGGCTTCCACGGCTCTGCTGGTGCTATCAGAGTATCACTTGGAAGACGGAATGGGACGTCGTGGTCGTAAGCAATGAAAGCAGATTCTCCCTGCATGCAGCTGATGTTTGTGTGTACGACTTAGCCCTGGTGAATGCTGTCTCAGAGTGGATTCGTCCAAGACACACTGTCTCCACCCATGGCCTTGTGGTCTGGGGTGCGATAAGCTATAACTCTCGTTCACTTTTGATGTTTCTGGAGGGGCACCAACCAGCGTTCGTTACATGCAGAACGTTGTTAGATCTCTTTTCCCATTCTTGCAATAGGGAGGTGGTGTGTTGTTCCAACAGAATAAAGCTCGCCCATGCACTGTCTACGAATGTGCAGACACTTCCTCGGCCAGCACAATCTCTGGACTCGTCTCCAATCGTGCGACTTATAAACCTACAATTCTTACAGAACTACGTGAACAAATCGAGCAGGCGAGGCATAACGTGTCCCAGGGCGATCGATTGAGGCCAGAGTCAGCTCCTGCACTGCCGCCAGTCGAGGCTACACCACGTACCAATATGGGTGTTTCAGTCATCGGATATGCATCGATTAATAAACAGTGTGTACTACAACTTATTAGAAAAAAAGAAAAATAATTGCACCGAGGCCCAGAATCAAATTCTTGGCTCAGCAGTGTAAAAGGTCGTCACGAACTTCTTACCACCTCCTGACGCCTTTACGTGTCCGCTCTGAGCGGCGGTGCGCCTGAAATGTTATCCTCAGTCACCGATAACAAAATTCATAATAATTTCAACAATGGGCATTGCTGTTCTGATCTCTATCGCAGAGGTGTCGCGATAAGGGGTGAGATGTGGGTAAGCGGTGGGTGATGTGACGACCTTTCCACGGGGTGACACGTCTGCGGTGGCGTTGGGCAGAATTGCGGTGGAATTTGGTGCTCACGTGACATCATTAAGGGGCACCGGAAAGCCCTATCTCTCAAATGTTGAAATAGTGGTTATAAATTACGTGTTTTCTCAGAAAGTATTTGAGCTAGAAAGTTGAAATTTTCGCAGGTATTGGCTACAACTTAACATAGGCATTTAAACAAAAATTGAATTAATGTTTTCTATTGTAATGAAAATCCACTATTTTTTGTGGTTTTTTTCTTTTTATAAACTCAAAAATATACAGGTTTTTCGAAAAAGGTAACATTTCCTGAAAATTTAAGCAAATTGGTTTGGTAGATTCTGAGAAAACATCGTAATTTGTATGAAAAAATAAATCTTTTGGGAATCGAGCGGCAAAGTTTGGATTACCTTTTTAGTGCATCCAATTCCATAGGATGAATTATCTTCATCTTTTGCAAACTGCTCCTCCAGCTTCCTCTTTGTCCTCCTCCTGTTTGCTCTGGACTGTATTTCTAGGCTATTTACAGCCCTGTCAGCAGCCCGAAGACGTTCCATGTCTAAAGCAAGCATCGTTCGTACCATGTTGAAACCTATCTTCATTCCCACATTTCGAAATACTTTGCACCTTACAATGTTGCCATCACTGAAAGTAGCAACTGCATCACACAGACCAAAGTGAAGTGTTCCTGTTCCAAGAAACACAGTCTTGCGCATTCTTCACCATGTAACACTGTTTACACTTTCATTGGTTTGAGTTTTTCCATGAACACATTTTTCCAACAGTTCAGGTGCTGCGAGGTCTCTGAAAATATGTTTTATCACCTCCATTACGCATCGCGCCACTATGTTTATGAGTGCACACTCCATCAGTTAGCAATCCCTTGTCGTACTTAAACCAACTGTGCTCCCCTTTGGGACACATGTAGTGATGGGGACTTTCATAACTTGAAAAAATATGAAAAAAGAGACCAACAGCCTTCTTCGACACTTTGTGTGTTTTACCTAATAGCCATTCCATAATAGTTATGTATTTTGTCAGTTACATTGTCAGTTAACCTTCCCTTCCCATACAAACCTTAACATCACTGAATTTTTGTTTTTTGTACGAAGCTTTCAGTCTCCGAAGTCTTGATCCCACTCGTTTCTGTACATGTCCAGTACACTCAGATTTCCGCACTACAACATCAACACCATAGGGCTTCAATTCTTGAATATGTTTAAAACTATTAGAACCAACGTCATCAAGGTAATTCACGTATCGCACTTTATCACACGCAACAGAACGCTGAAATCTACTAGCAACACCAGTCACTTCAATTTCTCCACTACTGTCAGTATAGTTAGCTGTGCACCTATTTTCATGTGTAATTTCATGTTTTTATGGACGCCGACAATGTTGAGATATTTCTGCTACATCTAAAGCGTTCACTGTATACATGCTGGTGACAGATACTACATGATGAAGAGATATGTGTACCTGTTTAAGCCAGGTACCATCGAATGCTGCAGTCAAGTCTCTTTTACCATTGTTTTCTATTACTACCTCTTGCACAGCTTTCTTCATAGATTTTATACAGACATCTACTTTAGACCCTATAAATTTTTGTAGTTCATAAACTTGGTTGGGGGATTTGGAAGATTCAACATGCCACAGAAAACTGCACCTGCAGTAGACCGTCACCAGTTGTACGCAAGACATAAACAAATATAACGTTGTGTTCATAGATTTTGCTCCCATTTTCTTCACTTGGAGTTACTGCAACACTGTTCCAAAAGGTGGTCATGTATGAACACTTTCCAACTTCAGTTCCATTTCACTGGCAAGTCCTACGTGATTTTTTATAGAGTGTTCCAGACTGACTTCACTACACTGACTGCATCTTACACAGTTTGCAAAAATTCCATTGAGAACTGACATATCAAATATTTCATTCAAATCCGATTCGTCCATAAGACATTCATACTTTTCACTAACTGAACCAAGCATCTTCTGCGAAGTACTTTCTTCTTCACTTTCATTGCAATGCGCAGGTGTACTAACAAGGTTAGGTACACACACTTGGTTATCGTCTTTATTGTTTACGGTAATAACACCTACTTTTGGCTTTCCAACATTTCTCCTTTTCTTAAAAGCCTTCAGAGGATATCTAATCACTTTACGTTTACTCATGATAATCCTTCAATAAAACAGAGTTCGATGAACAAAATTCACTACGAATATTTGTCATGATTACAAAAGAGTAAATAAACATGAAAGACACAGCAATCGAACGAGTGATATACAGGGTGTAAATTTTAAGTTGACAAACCACAATAACTAGAAAAATAAGTTTCACACGAAAAAATGTGTAGAACCCACAGTTGATTATTTTCGAAGGGGACATCTGCTGGTGCTAAAATTAGCTCACCAGCCCTCTGGGGGTGGGGTTGGAGCAACTAGAGGAATTAGAGTTTTACAAATGTTGACCACGAAACAAACAAAACTCATACGAATCTGCGGAAAAAAATAATATTTGGGTCAACATTTGTAAAGCCCTAATTCCTCTATCTCAAACCCCGCCCTATGGGGAGAGAGGGAGAGTTTTAGTTTTAGCGACTCAAAATTTACGAAGTAAATAAGGATTTTTTATTTATCCGTAACCATTTTCCACGCAAAAATGAGAACATGGATTTTCTTGAATTACAGCGCCAACTACCAAGAATCAAAAGAAATGTTTAACACAATATGTAGGTAGTTTTTTTAATGTAGAATCTGATTCTGCAATAAAAAATGGGGGTTCCCATTTGAAATTTTAAAGTTGCCTCCCGACCCACACTTCAGGGGGCTAGGGTGACGGGCTAATTTTAGCACCAGCAGATGTCCCCATTGAAAATTATCAAGTTTGGATTCTACACTTTTTTAGTGTGAAGCTTATTTTTCGGGTTCTTCTGGTTTGTCAATTTAAAATTTACACCCTGTATTTGTAACTATCACAGGCTAGCCACAACACTTATTTTGTAACACTTATTTTCTCTCACATCACTAAATGCACGTGATGAGCAAGTAGACTCTTGAGTACAACATTTGACAGCAGTGCAACAGCGCCACAGTGGGTCACGCCCACGCAGAACATATTTCAAAAATATATTAAAAATAGTTGTATTCTTCTGTACTGAGAGAATTATATATCAATTGAAAGGGGAAAGTCTGTAGATTTTTAAAATGCAATAAAGTAAAAATTCGAAATTTCATGATTTTGAACCTCTCCGAAGACCCTTAAGCCGCCTTACAGATTGCATGAACTTCTGAGCATCGGCCCTTTTTTCGCATCTGATTACACCTTGCTGTTTGATGCGTCTCTGAGTCGAGTGAGACGTCGCATGGAGCCACGCTTCTACTCCTTTACAGAGGAAGGTTGTAGGCACCTTTGAGCCACAGTTCAAACATCTATGTCGTAATCGAGGAAAGTGGCGGGGTTTCGAAGAAGTGACCCTTTAATGCTTCTGCACAGTGTACAACCAAACAGGATAGCGCAGTGGTTGGCACACTGTACACGGTTACGTGGAGACGACGGTTCAACATGCGTCGAAAGAGCAGAGCCGCTTTTCTTCTCCGTCCTTCCCTAATCCGAGCTTCTGCTCCGTCTCCAATAACGTCGTTGTCGACGGAAAGTTAGTCTCCTCCTCCTCCCTCCGCAGTGTACATGTTCTGACATGCCTGCCCTGTAGTGCAACCAGGGGCGATTCTAGAAGTCGGTCAATGGGGCGGGGGGGGGGGGGGAGGAGGTAATGCGAAGGAGGAGAGTTTGGGTCGTCTACGGACAAATCGGTAAAATTTAGTGTTGCTTAAAGTAGTTTTTGGTAACTGTTTTGGAGTGCAGGGTAAAAAAATGTGTTTTAATAAATAACAAGACGCCTACTTTAAGTTGAATGATATTTATTGGTTTAGATAGTAAGCTATTTTCCACTCTTATTCTTTTGTTAAAATGTGTTTGAAATACATTGTAACCTATATTGCTACATAATTATTTAAAAAAATGATTGAATCTGTTGGAGTAATATATTCTCTGATTTCTGAAGTCATTTTATCCAGTGTAATATGACACTCCATGGGGGCGGGGGGGGGGGGGGGGGGCTATAGCCCCCATAGCCATCCCCCCCCCCTTGCCACCGCCCCTGAGTCAACTACACATGACGAATCTAAACTTGGAGAGATGTTCTATCGGCACGTATGAATATTTTTTATGTACGATTTTCAGTTTTGTCGCAACCGTTTTCAAACCCGGGAACACACGGAGGCTTATCAGCACTCAGTCACCCTCGCAGTTCAAGTGCGACCGGGACAAGGAAACGAAAGGTAGTTGATAGAACACAGATGTAGAAAGACCAAGTTCTAATATCGCTACAGGAAGACCATAAAGAACATGATGATGATGATCATGAGGAAGAAGAAGAAATGACCTTCAGGAGTCCCCCTGAGCAAAATTTCTCGGAAGAAATGGTCGTAAATTATTAGCAACGACGCTGTTTAAAACGTAAAGCTAAGAGCTAGCGCAATGTGTTCGCAGAACAGAGGTAACGCGGAGAGGAGACAACGTGGACGGGACGCTGGTGCCCATGACGCTGTTTGCAGACGGTCTGCCGGCCTTCCTTGGACGGGACGGCCGCTCAGCCGGGGGCCACAATTACCAGCAAATCGGTAAACACGCTGAGCGCCTCTATCCGGCGGGCCGGCTTAGCGCGCCGCTGTTTACAGTCTCGGCAATAGGTTTGCAGATGAGCGTTTTAAGTGGCCGCGCGCCGACGACTGCTGTCCGCAAACACTAGAATTATTGATAAAAAGCAGAGGCGGCGGCGGCAGCCAAATTAAATATTTGCCTGCGCGGCGACCTGCTACTGCTGCGGACACGCTTACGGCGTCTCAGCACAGATGGCCAGTCACACACACACACACACACACACACACACACACAGACAGAGAGAGAGAGAGAGAGAGAGAGAGAGAGAGAGAGAGAGAGAAGCACAGACATTCTTGACCTCACTACGTTTATCCATCTGAATACTACATCGCGTTGGGTGTATCCGGCCACAATCGTCGAACACACATTTTGCATTGTTTTACGGCTTCGTGATAACGACAACGCAGAGTTCTCGGTGCTCACGAAACATCAGTACCCCAATATACACTGATGGAAAAAAACAAAGTACCAGAGTAATTTATGCAGAGTGGTGAAATTTGGAGAATGCACTTTGTTTAGGCAACATATTTAAGGGATTAACATTGCAAGATCACATGTATGCGCAAGACAAGACGTTGCACACGTGAAATGCCGGTGTAACCACTAGAATACTGAATGAAAACGTGGATACATTGTGTTGCACAGATGCCACACATCACTTGGTGGGATGGAGTTCCATACCTATTCCACTTGTTCGATCAATACAGGGACGGTTAATCCTGTTCGGGGATGACGCCGGAGCTGTCCGTTGGTGTCTCATATGTGCTCGAATGGAGACAGATCTGATGATCCAACAGGTGAACACAGGACGTCAACACTCCGCAGAGCATGTTCGTTTACAACAATGATACGTGGGCGAGTGTTATCCTATTGGAAAACTCCCTGCAATGCTGTACATGAATGTCAGCACAACCGGTCGAACCACCAGGTTGACGCACAAATTCACAGTCAGGGTACGGGGAATAACCACTAGAGTACTCCTGTTGTCATACGAAATCGCACCCCAGACCACGCAGGTGTAGAATCCAGTGTGTCTAGCACGCAGACAGGTTGGTTTCGGCCCTCATCTGGGCTCCAACCACTAGCCAACACACCGCCATCACTGGCACCGAAGCAAAATCGGCTTTCACCAGAAAACACAACAGACCTCTATCCTTCCATCCTTGACACCACTGAAGTCGTAAACGGCGGTGGTTTGGGATCAGTGTAATATACGCTACACCCTGGCTCGGAGCCGTCATTGAAGTAACCTATTTGTAACAGTTCGTTGTGTCACTGTGATGACAGCTCCTGTTAAAACTGTGCTGCAGATGCAGTACGACGCACCGAGCCACACGCCGACCGCATGGTCTTCCGTCTCGGTAGTGCCAGTGGCCGTCTGATACATTCCAGCCGAGTCTTTGTGCAGTATCGCAGAAGGAACATCCAGCTTCTCCTAGGCCTTTACAAGACCTAGCTCAATCTAAATGAGCTGCTGATAATGGCGTCTTTGTCGCCTTAAAATCATTCTTGACTAACATCAGCTCACCACGTTCAATCTCAGAAGTAACTAACGCTCACGCCCATTACGGTGTGTATTTAAAGTTGTCCTGATTTGCATCCTCATAATGATACTACTAGCGCCGTACAACTCCTTTTTTTAAATAAACGGTTCCGTGCATCAAACAGGATTTTCGGTTAAGTACGCAGAGAGAAGAGTAGTTTACTGGTCACTTTTTTTTCGCCAAGATAACGAACAAACCAAGATTTTACTAATCAGAACGAGTATTTCCAGTAAAATCATCTCTCGTAGGTGTCACTTCAATTCGCAGTGAACTGACATTATTGCATTGACTCCCCACTAAAGCCATTATTTAATGAAAGATGTACTGATGTATTATTTTCGGTGGCGTTCAGCAGACCTTGGAATGAGAAACATCGTATATAATGATCGTTTATTTGCAGTGATTCAAAAATGGTTCACATGGCTCTGAGCATTATGGGACTTAACATCTGAGCTCATCAGTTCCATGGAACTTGGAACTACTTAAACCTAACCCAAGGACATCACACACATCCATGCCCGAGGCAGGATTCGAACCTGCGACCGTAGCGGTCGCGCGGTTCCAGACTGAAGTGCCCAGAACCGATCGGCCACAACGGCCGGCTGCAGTGATTCTTTTCGCAAAAATGTTTGAATGTGTGTGTGTGGGGGGGGGGGGGGGGGGTGTCTGTTTGAGGAGGTGAGAAAGTGGGGAGGAGCCAACGCCGCAATTTCGGAGACCTGAGGCTGAGGTTAGGTGAATCCACGAGTCTGCAGCGAGTATCAAGTTTCAGAGAGGAATAAGTTGACAGATTCTTTGATAGACTACGTGAGTTCAGGAACAGAGCAAGTTGATAATTATTTACGGTCGATTTAAAACTGTTATTCTAATACAGGATGATATTTTTATGCATTACTGTTTCTTTTAATGTCAGACATAATCCTTTAAAAATTAAATGCCCCAAATGCATAGAACGAAAAATATATATAAAATTCAAGGAACGTGTCTTCTTATGAGATTGGTTTTTATATTTCCATTAAACAACATGTCATCAAAAATTACACTTTGGCTCTAACAATGGCTACGTATTTTTCGGTAGTGATTGTTGACTGTCGCAGCAACTTCACCGCTGCCGATTGACTTTTGCAGTAATCGGTATTGCGACGGCACGACAGTTCAAAATGGCTCTGAGCACTATGGGACAACATCTGCGGTCATCAGTCCCCTAGAGCTTAGAACTACTTAAACCTAACTAACCTAAGGACATCACACACATCCATGCCCGAGGCAGGATTCGAACCTGCGGCCGTAGCGGTCGCGTGGTTCCAGACTGAAGTGCCTAGAAACGCTCTGCCACTCCGGCCGGCGCACGACAGTTCAATTACAGATAATTTTATTTGCAGATGGGATACCATTTGGAATACAGTAATTTGTCTGCTTACACAGGTTTATTTCAGTACAACAACATTTTCTTTAGTCGGTTAAATAGTTTCAGTCTTCATCCATAAGTATAATCGCATTTCTGTTGGCCAGTCAGCTATCCTGACAGACTGACAGCTTCGCAACGAGGATTGGTTCCTACCCAGTTCATATATAACTTGCGCCACATCTAGATCATCTCATTTTGGATGGCAATTAAAAATCCAAATATTCTGTTCTTCCTTTTTCGTCTTTGTAATGGCTTTGGGATGCCTTCAGGAAACATACATTGTAAGTAAAGCTATGAAGGTGGGTTGTGAACTATACCGAGGTAGCTCAGTCGGTAGAGCATTTGCACGCAAAGACAAATGTCCCATGATTGATTCCCAGCTTAGCACTCAGTTTTAGTCTGGCTGGAAGTTTGAAATCAGCTCACTCTTCGCTATACAGGGAGAGAGAGAGAGAGAGAGAGAGAGAGAGAGAGTCATTCATTCTGGATACGTATTACAGTGTGTTTACTCTAAAGACACTCAAAGCAATTATCTTGAGTCCGCCCCCGGTAGCAGACAGAATAATAATCCAAAGAGCCTGGGTTCGATTCCCGGCTGGGTCGGAGATTTTCTCCGCTCGGGGGCTGGGTGTTGTGTTGTCCTAATCATCATCATTTCATACCCATCGACGCGCAAGTCGCCGAAGTGGTGTCAAATCGAAAAACTTGCATCCGGTGAACGGTCTACCTAACGGGAGACCCTAATCACACGACCATCTTGAAAAAATAAAGTTACGAAAAGTAGTTAACTTTTAGTTATTTGCAGGTACGGTAGGAATCCGGTATAAGAGCCAAAACTAAATCGAGTAGACTTCTGGTAAAGTGAGTTACCGAATAATATTTCATTTTGGGCGTTTGAAGGAAAACAATGCTGCAACAAGCTATACTGAATATCACATTCTGATCTGAATTTTTCAAATTAGCTGCTACTAGTTTTATTATATTTCGCACAATACGTCTATTTCTGATTTATTGCCATTGTCAATTACACCTGCAGGTATAGTTGTTGTTGTGGTCTTCAGTTCTGAGACTGGTTTGATGCAGCTCTCCATGCTACTCTATCCTGTGCAAGCTTCTTCATCTCCCAGTACCTACTGCAACGTACATCCTTCTGAATCTGTTTAGTGTATTCATCTCTTGGTCTCCCTCTACGATTTTTACCCTCCACGCTGCCCTCCAATACTAAATTTGTGATCCCTTGATGTCTCAGAACATGACCTACCAACCGATCCCTTCTTCTTGTCAAGTTGTGCCACAAACTTCTCTTCTCCCCAGTCCTATCCAATACCTCCTCAATAGTTATATGATCTACCCATCTAATCTTCAGCATTCTTCTGCAAGTATTACAGTTTGTAAATTTCGTTTCCTTTTGCGATATTCGTGTGTGGAATTAGATGTACATGTATACTTACGTCTGGCTGGGCGAGACGCACATAACGCATCACTGATGAATTCTTTTGTCAACTGGCTCTGTTTTTATGAAAGCCACGTACTAATTTGACATCTGGCTGACAGTTATTATTAATTATTGCTTCGTCAGCGGTATTGTTTGACTTACAGATAATTTAGTTGTTTCTGTAATATTTTATTGTTTATTTTTTTCCGCTGTATGTTACAGTATTTCAACAAAATTTTCCAGGTAATATTTAAGTTTGAAGCCGATCTGTCCGTTTAATATGTAGTGCGATTATATATATATATATATATATATTTTTCGTGTTTTTATAAATTTCCAATTGTTCTAGGGTGCTGATGGCAAGAATTGGAGATTTATGTAAACATGAAAAACACAAAAAGAAAAAAATTGTCCACACGACGCATTAAACGGAGAGGCCAACTTCATTTATAAATATTACCTAGAATTTTTTTTGACGTTATGAAAAAAGACAACGGTTAAAAAATAAGCAATAAGAGATTACAGATACGGCAAAATTATATGTAACTCAAACAGCACCGTTCACTAAGCTGTAACCACTCCATAAACATACAGCATCAGTGAGAACAACTAAATGTCAAATTACTACGTAATTTTCTTTTACCAAAAGGATTCATCAGTGATGCAATGTCTCCATCTCGCCCAGGTAGACCTAAGTACCTACCTACAGTTAAGTCCATGCACAAATATCGCAAAAGTAAATTAGATTTACAAACTGTAATATTCGCAGGTGTACTTGACAATGCCAGTACCGCCGGTATACACATTGTGATGTGTTTCATGCTGCAGGCCCAACTATAAAAATAATAATTTAAAAAATGTATGGCAACGCTGCCCCGTCTTACGGCATAGTGGTTAGATGACGCAGTCGCCTCCAGTGTGGCCAAACAAATCTGAATGACGAAGAACAAGAAGTGATTTCGTCTCTTTGTGAAGAACTGGGAACTGCAAGAGAACTGGAGTGCTAGTGTTCGAAGACGAGCGTATCACTATTAAGGCGAAGTTAAAATCAACCATGGGCCGATTTTCAAAACCTTGCTCTATGTTTACGTTCAGTAGTGCCATTTAAATTCATGGTGGAAGCATATCAGTGATAAGATTTGTTGATGACATTACTATCCTCAGTGAAAGTGAAGAATCACTGCAGGCCAATTTCGAAATGAACAGTCTAATTAGCTCTTGCTATTGACTGAGAGGAAACAGAGGAAAAGCGAAAGTAGTGCGGGGTACCAGAAATTCGTCTAGCCATAAACTGATTGTGAAAGCTGGATGCCATGAAGTAGATGAAGAAATTTTGGTACCTGGAAAGCAAAATAAGGCTTTATGTACCGTGCAAGCAGGACGAAAACAGATTAGTTGACCAAAAGAAGCCTTCTAGTACAAAATATTGGTCTTAATTTCGGAAAGAAATTTCTGAAAACGTACGAGGGCTTGCTGAAAAGTAATGCACCCGAATATTTTATATGAATACTCTTAAAGCTTTTTAAATTAAACAAGCTACATCTTTATCTCAATGTTTACATATTTGCAGCCCTCTGCTGCTGGAGGGCTCCGAATTGTACGGTGTAACATGGTAGTACATAATGTAACTGTGCCGCTGCGTGATAAACGGCGTGCTGCAACCGAGTTTCGAGTTGGAAAAGTTCGTCCACACCCGGGAGCACCATCCACTTCAACATGAGAATGACAGAGCCCGCACGAGCGCTGCGACATATGCAACAATCCGACGTCTTGGTTTCACTGCCTTCGATCATCCTCCAGACAGTCTCACGTGGCCGAATCGGTTTTCATGTGTTTCCAAATCTTAAAGAAAACCTTCGAAGACGTCAGTTCGATAGTGATGAAGAGATGGAGCAGAGCTAAGTTTGTGGGTCCGTCAACGAAGCTACAGTGGCGGTATTGACAAACATGTATGGCGTTGGGAGAAATGTGTTCGTCGCCAGGGAGACTATTTTGTAAAATACAGGGTGTTTCAGAAGTGAAGTGATGGTCAATAATTCACGCATGAAAACTACAGGCCAAAAGTAGCTAAAAAGCCCCAATAAATGTGAGTCCACAAATCAACCGTCGTCGAGGTACAACACATTTTCTATTGCGATTCATCAGTGTCACACGGCACCTCTAAACGTTGAAGTAGATGTTCGAAATATTGTCCGTACGTCTGAATGCAACACTGAACTCGTCTCTGAAATGAGTTGCGAATTCGCTCACGCAGTCCTGGGGAATTCTGTAAATGCTGGAAGGCTGCTTCAATCCGCAAGCGTGATTCCTCAAGAAAGTTGAGCTCGGTAGAGTAGACCAGGCTTTTGACATGATCCCACACAGAAATCCATGGCATTTAAATCTGGAGATATTGGACGAAATGATAATTAAATCAATACCTTAAGCTGTCGACAGGCGTTGATACACATCAACGGGGACAGTTGAAAATGTGTGCCCCAACCGGGACTCGAACCAGGGCTCTCCTGCTTACATGGCAGACGCTCTATCCATCTGAGCTACCGAAGGCACAGAGGATACTGCGACTGCAGGGATTTATCCTTTGCACGCTCTCCGTGAGACCCACATTCCCACTTAATGTCCACCACTATATTCGTAGTGTCCCTGCCCACTTCACTCATTACTCGCGGCAGACTATCTTCCCGAGTCCCGTGAGAGTTCGGGCAATGCGTGTGCATCCGGCACAGAAGAAGAAGGTCAATGTCCGGTTAGCCTTAACTATATGGAGTCTTGGAGGCTATGGCAGGCCCTCCTCTATCAATTTAGGGTTGACCATACGTCCGTGTTAGAAGCCGGCGCACTCGAAAATCAAAATATGCTGGAGCACCGCCATGCATGAACCGCATGTTCTGGCGTTTGCTCATTGGGACATCATCATGCAGATCTAGAGGTACAGTCCGCAGAAACCGCATGTACTGCTATCCGGTTAGTCTCTGTGGTAGGAAGTGTGGGCCAGTTATGCGATCTCCGGGCAACCCTGCCCAGAAGTTCGACGAATAACGCTTCTGATGTCGTGATACTTGTGTTACATTAGGATTGACATCGGCTCAGATGTGACAGTCACGGTAGTTAAAATTACCGTCACGGGTAAATACAGTCTTATCCGTGAAGATAATGCTGCTTACAAACAGGGGATTCAGGGCACTCTGTTGTTGCACCCATTGGCCGAAATTCTCTCTAGGAGGGAAGTCTGCATTGTTAAGGGCATGCATTCGCTGGAGACGATACGTGCCGATGTTAAATCCGCCACAAACTGCTATGATTCGGCACACGATCTTGGGTAGCAGTCCTCCTTGTTGAAATGGTTCAAATGGCTCTGAGCACTATGGGACTTAACTTCTGAGGTCATCAGTCCCCTAGAACTTAGAACTACTTAAACCTAACAAAGCTAAGGACATCACATACATCCATGCCCGAGGCAGGATTCGAACCTGCGACCGTAGCGGACACGCGGTTCCAAACTGAAGCGCTTAGAACCGCACGGCCACACCGGCCGGCGGTTGTTGAAATACTCGGACGTTCGTGTACAATACGTAACACCCTTCCCAAAACATCGGGAGTTATGGCTTTGGGTCGATGTTCTCGTTCATGGTGTGCAAAACTTCATTTCTCTAAGGCGCTTATGTAACCGGCTAAATGTGCGCCTGTCGGGCTTCCTGCATAGAGGAAAAGCTTCTCCATACAATCGTGCAGCCTCAAGGGCACTGCCATTCGCTTTGCCTTACATGAAGTGCGTGTCAGCGTACTCTTCATTGGTGTAACCTCTGTCCATTCTGCCTTCGCGGATTGTGAGGCCGGTACTGTGCAGTGCACGAGGGGGAAAAGCAAGTAGCTGCACACGCGTAAACAGGCAGATAGTGAATCCCAAAGCTTGAGATACCGAAGTCAACGAAATCAACATCGTGGTATCCAGGGGCGTTTACAGCTGTTTCCCCAGTCTAACTATTGCGATACATCGGCAACGGTTGATTTGCGGACCCATGTCTATTGAAGCTTTTTAACTACTTTCGGCCTGGACTTTTCAGGTGCGAATTATTGACCATCACTTGTGAATTATTGACCATCACTTCTTAAACACCCTGTAAATGTGTAAACATAAGGAATAATGATTTAGAATGTTAATAACATTTGTTCTATTTAACAAGCTTTAAGAATTTTCACTTAAAAATTGGGAGGCATTAATTTTGAGCACAGATTGTATGGAAATGAATCATTGAGCGTGCGGAAGCCGGAGAGAAAGAAATCGAAGGATATGTGTGGATAATGAAACTTAGAAGGTCCGGTGAGACAAAATATTAGACTGTTCTCCGCAAAATCGGTGAGGAGAGGGAGATGTTGTTACAAGAAGAAGAAATAGAATGATAGGACATATCTTAAGACATTAAGGATACTTAATAGAGCCGTACAGAATAAAAACTGTACAGGAAGACAGAGACTGGAATATATCCAACAATATCATCTTTAACTTTTGTAGTCCTATCTTCCTCAGTTGCTTGTAATATCCCGGTATACTGATAATTTTTTTTTTGCACTAAAATGTAGGCGGTAACTGTGCCGCTCAGTCCGGAACCACGCGACTGCTACTGTCGCAGGTTCGAATCCTGCCTCGGGCATGGATGTGTGTGATGTCCTTAGGTTAGTTAGGTTTAAGTTCTAAGTTCTAGGGGACTGATGACCTCAGAAGTTAAGTCCCATAGTGCTCAGAGCCATTTGAACTAAAATGTAAACTAAATAGTAGAAATGTGTACATATTCCAGACCACTGAAGATGTCTTGTAGAGATTTAAATAGAAACGCGTAAGCCACGAAAATTGTGTTTCATTCGGTTGTAATTAGACGGATAAAAAAATGGTTCAAATGGCTCTGAGCACTATGGGACTCAACATCTTAGGTCGTAAGTCCCCTAGAACTTAGAACTACTTAAACCTAACTAACCTAAGGACATCACACACACCCATGCCCGAGGCAGGATTCGAACCTGCGACCGTAGCAGCCTCGCGGTTCCGAACTGCAGCGCCAGAACCGCACGGCCACCGCGGCCGGCAGACGGATAAAAAGTAAAAATTATCAATATACAGTAATATAAAAAAAATTGAGGTCGTATGGTGCATGCGCTGCTCTCAGACGAAGAAAGGGCCACAAGAAAGGAATGGGTAATGGGATGCATCTAACCAATCGTAAGATTCATGACCCAAAGAAAAACGGGTTCACGATCAGTAGACATGAGAGCGTAGGATGCACAGGTGGTACACAGACAGCTATATACCCCACTCTTCAAACGAGTATGGAGAAGGGCTGTTACCGGTAGTCCGCAGTGCACTGTGTTGTGGTTTGTGGAGGGCGTGTGAGCAACTTTCACACACGTTGAGGGAACGAACTCTAACTGTGCAGAGGTGGTTCCTTGTGGTGCACATGTTTCTTACAGCAGACAGAAGGAAATACTGTACGCGCTAGGTGTTAGATGCCGCGGTTCTCCACTGCAACAATTTGGTGTTATGTAGATCTCTTGGGACAGAGTACAAGGCAATGAGAGAACACTAAGCCAACTAAAGAAAATTAACATGTATTTCAAATATGTTTTAAATACCAATTCTTGTGACAACATCACTGCAAACACAAACTGTTTTGTCCTATTCGTAATAAGCTAAAAGACGGCCGCTGTGGCCGAGCAGTTCTACGCGCTTCAGTCTGGAACCGCGCGACCGCTACGGTCGCAGGTTCAAATCCTGCCTAGGGCATGGATGTGTGTGATGTCCTTAGGTAAGTTAGGTTTAAGTAGTTCTAAGTTCTATGGGACTGATGACGTCAGATGTTAAGTCTGATAGTGCTCAGACCCATTTGAACCATTTGAATAAGCTAAAAACACGTATACGCATTGATAGGCGCTTAAACACGCTTTACAGATCTGCTACCTGTAAAAAAAAAAAAAAGAAATCGTGTTCACAAAGTATTCGAGATGACGCCGACGTCTCAGATATTTTATAATCGGTTCATGGTCGACGGAAAGTCTATATTTTCACTCCACCGAGATATCGAAACACCTTTGGTTTTTATCGTCTATTTTCTTGTTTGAACGGAACTAAACTTGAAATCTGACTTTTCAAAGTGCGGCTAAACCAGTATCAAACGCGTGAAAGGACTGGGCCAGGGTTTTAAGTACACATGATTCGACATTTGGCAGACAATATATATGTTAAGAGAATATGTATACTAGGAGAAACAATGTCTGGGATCATCAACAAATACCTTAAATAGTAACTAAAAGAAAGAAATTGATCAGTTCAATCACAAATGGAATAACAGTTTGGATACCAAAAACAGTAATAAAATGAAGCTGGGCCTTCTATCAAATTACAACTCTTTATAGACAAGCCCATAAAATTGGAAACCTCTAATGTCAAATTAGGGCCACATTTAAACCAAAGACTGTACATACTTCAAGAAAGGGCACAGCTTGAGAGAGCAGGTTCTTTTTTTAATTTTTTGTTTTTTGGTCATCAAACTTCTGACTGGTTTGACGCGGCCCGCCACGAATTCCTCTCCAGTGCCAACCTCTTTATCGCAGAGTAACACATGCAACCTACGTCCACAATTATTCGCTGAATGCGGCAGTAAGGGGCATAAATATGTCAAATACAGTTTTCCATAACCTTTGACAAGAACGTTACAAATTTGCCCCGCTGGGCTGGCTCAACATTTAAACAACTATGAAACTAGGGCGCAACGGCCTGAATTTTACATTTAAATAAATAAATAAATAAATAAACAAAAGCAAATATAAAATATCAAAACTAGGCACTGTCTCTATACATGCTGCGAGAAACAAAGTCCGACGCCGTATCTAACCACAGAATTCAGTGAGTGAAAAAACAAGTTTAATATTTGGCGCTGCAACCTTTTCTTCTCCAGCCTCCCTTTCTTTACTTTTTTTTCTAAAAATAAGTTCAGTATCAAGAAACTGTACCCTGCTCAAGACCGGTCACAGTTAACAACCAGAGATAAATCCCGTAAACATAAGCTTTAAAGCGCAATGCAGATTATACGCTTTTTCTCTTACAAGATTTGGCTGATACCACCAAACGCAGTAAATAGAACTCAACACGGTGATGATCTGATAAAGTAATGAATAACTAAAAACAACCTGTTTGCACCTAGGCACGATGCCTACGAAATACAGTCTACTATGGCTAAACCAAGTACAATATGACCAAAACCAGTGCAGTTACATTAAGAGAAAAGGGGGGGGGGGGGGGCAGCAAGTCACCACATTGAATAAACTACTAAACCAAGGGAATGAGCAGTTTACAACAGGAGTAGGTTCCCATACTAATTAAAAATGTTTAAAAAATATATTACAGTGTTAAAACAGGGGGTACCAATCCGGCATAGAATAACTGGCCTCTTAGACCCTTAGAGTAAGGAAAACAGCAGTTACATGAAACTGTTAATAGATATCAATTACATAACTTAGCTAGTGGCGACGTCCTCGTTGAAGATGGTGCAGGCCGGCGTGACATGTATAAGCACAGCTGCCAAGAGACTATGGTCCAAGAGCCACATAAGGTGGCATAGAGAACTGCCCATGACGTTGGAACAGACTGAAGACGCGTCTTAAATCCAGGTCACCACTGCATGTTGAACATGCTGCAGTTACACCGCTCAGCGAGATGGCTAAACCTGAGTAAACGTGTTACAGTACACACGCACTGTGAGTATCACAAAATAAGATAGTAGAATAGAAAAATAATTCCAGAAATACTGCCGAGCATGGACTAAGAAATCAACAACTCAACTCGGCTCCTCTTTAGAAAAGTACCGGAAACGAGACAGGCGGGGCAGTGAGACTCTTACACAGCTGAAACAATCAAGCACACTTGCAAAAGTTCGATGTACCCTTTCAGACAAGAAGTGTGTTTCTCAGAGTCACAATTCACACTAGGTGAACAAACAACAAGGGGGCTTAATTCTACTGCCACGAATGAGGTGCCATGAGCAACTGTGTTAGCAGATGACAAATTATTCAATTCCGTAAGGAAGGGCCTCACCCCAGAACGCCATTGCACACACACAAACTTCCCATGCCCAGAATCAGTGTGCCTCGCCACTAACGCGAACCACGTGACCCTCTTGTGACCGGAGAGTAGGACGTCGTTGTCCAAGTGTCACTGGTCCCAGCTCACTGATCCTCGCGACAACACTTCGCTTCCTCGATCGCGACACCGCCACCACGCCACCTAAATAAACAGCGCACTCTATACCGTGGCCGCGAACTCATGTGGACAAGGCGAGCGAGATTTAAAAGGGAAGGGACCGACACGACTTAATACTCTCATAGAAATACTGTTCAGTCAGATAAAATTGTAAGGAAAGAAGGTAAATACGCTACAAATGAAACCTGCATCCATCTACATAACGTAGTACATTCGGTATTATTTTGTGGCTATCGGATAAAACTGCGGAAAATTTAAACTGTCTTTAAGAAACAAGAAATAAATCATCTATCCTTTGTAAGTACGTTTTACTGTGGCAAGCGATGGGACGAAACTTGGCCGTAGCTTTTAGACACGACACGTACATTTCATCAATCATCGCCGTGTGACACCTGCCTAGTGCCCTAGTTTACACGGATCGCAATGTTAAGTGCAAGATCATCATACACACACACACACACACACACACACACACACACACACACACACACACTGTAAGTAGGCTGTTTAGGTTCTTATATTGGTAACGCCACCGCCACGTAGGGCTCTGTATGAAAATCATTGGCTGTGCTGTGTGCAGTCTGTGGCTGGGTGGCATTGTTGGAATTTGCTATTGTAGTGTTGGGCAGTTGGCTGTTAACAGCGCGTAGCGTTGTGCAGTTGGAAGTGAGCCGCCAGAAGTGGTGGATGTGGGGAGAGAGATGGCGGAGTTTTGAGAGCGGATGATCTGGACGTGTGTCCACAGAGACAGTAAATTTGTAAGACTGGATGTCATGAACTGCTATATGTATTGTATGTATTATGACTTTTGAACACTATTAAGGTAAATACATTGTTTGTTCTCTATCCAAATCTTTCATTTGCTAAGTATGCCTATCAGTAGTTAGTGCCTTCAGTAGTTTCAATCTTCTATTTAGCTGGCAGCAGTGGGCCTCGCTATATTGCAGTAGTTCGAGTAACGACGATTTTTGTGAAGTAAGTGATTTGTGAAAGGTATAGGTTAATGTTAGTCAGGGCCATTCTTTTGTAGGGATTATTGAAAGTCAGATTGCGTTGCGCTAAAAATATTGTGTGTCAGTTTAAGCACAGTCATGTATAATTTTTCTAAGGGGACGTTTCAACACATACGCACCCACAACTGGCAATGACATACTGAGCAAATTTCAGTGGAGCAATGAGAAATTTAGAGAATCAGTGTTACCTAGATGTTTCCTTAAAGAGTGCGCAGGAGCTTTCTTTCCCTATACCTACTCCAATGCACAAGCGTTTTATCTGTAGTGACCTGAATGCCGATTTAAGGTAAAAATATTTCATGACCTTTGTTCCTTGTCTTTAATCCGGTGGTGATAGTAATTAAGACTGACTGCAGCTATAATGATAATCTGCATTAGTAAGAGACAAATGGGAGGGAAATGAGCATTAAATTCGGCTGAATTAGACAGTGTTCTTCAATTTTTAACTTTTTAATTAATTTTGTGGTAATTAGTTTCTTCCACTTCCGTGAACTTCTCCCGCGTTTCTAGATAAATCTTAGTCCTTTTTCGACAGATTCAGTATCGGCTACAAGACATACACTCGCTCAATTATGCTCTTCCATTCAAAATAAATAAAACATACTTAGTTTGCTAATTTTTCTGCTTGGAAGTCATTTAAAACAGCCCGGTAAGAACTGATTTTAGAAAGAGAGAGAGAGAGAAACTTCTTAGGAGTCTCATCAGGCACATGTGAAGTAGTATGTAGTGGTAGTATGTCATGGAAGATAATGTATCGTCAGCTCTTGTAGAAATGTTGTCTGTTTAGGTGGATGTGACTGTGAATAACGCTCCAAATGTTTCTGTGTAGTACAAGTACATCCTTACTACAAGAGCCACTCTCCAAGTCACGAATGTCGTGTAACCGACAATTACCCTTTTCTGAAGCTTCACGTCTTGTGGGCGCCCGTAAGTTTTACTTCACTTTAATTCGAGCTCCATTTACTGGTAACTGTTGCTGAGGATGACACGAAAATAGTCCGCTGAAGGCATAAACACGAACGTTACGACTGAACCGAAGCTATAATCGCGAATTTCGGACTACATCACACTGTTGTGTTGCAAAAATCTGTATTGTAAGTGCTACTGTCTTGTATGTACTAAAAAGTGCCGACAGACTCCAACTTATCTCTAATAAGTGTTGAGAGGAAGAGCGTAGACCAAACGCATGCTCACACACACACGTACAGACTCATGCGCGTTCCAGTTCTTGGTCGCCAGTACACACTCGCTCGGAAACGAATGTGCCTACGCCTGAAGCCTGGTGCCTACACAGCTTGCAGAACGGGGCCGTCCTGCGGGTTGCATCCCACAACTACTAGGCGCAGCTCACATTACAGACTCCTACCAACACAGACGTCATTTGCTAACAGTCACGCCTTCGGACACCTACAGTAAGTTTGATTTATCAATATACGTGGCGTATGTTTGCAGAAGGTGGATTCGTAACAATGAAATTTATTTCGCAGACATTGGAAATTGTCAAAATCAACTTCGAGAGTTTATGTTTTCACGTGAATGAATTTTTAGGTTGCTGATTATTCCGATCCGCGGTTTACACATTGTACTACATTAACAGCAAAAACATGAGGTAATCGAACGGTAGTGTGCATTTTCCCCTGAGAGCTACCCTCTTATTACTGCTTACGTGCATTTCATCTTGGGACGACGCTGCTGTTCTTCGAAGACCATTATTCTCCGAAGAATAGTTCGAATACGGGCTTTGTAGTCAACGATGAATGTTTCAAAGTTGTCAATAATTGTGTTACAGAGCTTAGTTTCGCCCTGATAAGGGAAGCAAAGCAGGTTGAATTGCTGGAACCGAATAAAAATTCTTTTAAAATTTCAAGATGTGATTGTTCAACCACTCATGAAGACAATTTATTCACAAAACTCTGTATTTGTGTACAATTGACAGTTGAAGGTTAACGAATGTAAGGTCTTCAGGAGCAAAAGTCATTGAGGGAAAAGCACGGAACAGCAGACAGTAAATTCGCAATAGTCAGAAATCTGAATCAACAAAATTGAAAATAATAGTAATGTCGATGCTATTGCCTGGATAATTACATAGCAAAGCGCTGAATATTTCCTGGAAACTATATTTGCTAGTACATGCAGTTCTTACAGAGTCATATCTGCCAGAACTGAAGTTGTGCTTGTAGTACGTTCTTCCATAAATTAGTCACTCGAGTTTATTTATTTTCTCCCATTTTACTTTTTCACTTCGTTTCAATACAATATAAATGTAATATGACATGATACTGTTACAATGTTACATGATATAATGTTACACGATAAAAACAGACCAATCATTTGGCGAAAACAATGACATAATAAAATACATTTATTCATGTACAATAATATGCAATACAAAAGTCACATGTTGCTGTTCCAGATGTCACATGATACTACAATAACACATGATTAAAAAAAGACGACCATTTCCTAAGAACTACATCATATGGAACTCTGCGTAGGTATGTGAGGTATATTAGGCAATCTAGCTACCGTGGATCGTTCAGACTAGCACAACAGATATTTTTACGACTAATAATTTGTATTTCTTCAAGTATGACAATGCTGTTGATAGTCGCCTGAAAAAAAAATTTGGCATTACGTTTAGCTGAGACAGGGGAAAATATAAAAATGTAGAAAATGAAGCAAGAAAATTGGAATACAGCTGCCTAAAAATGACATCGACAAAAATTGCAAGGTGGTAAAGCAAGAACAGCTACTGAAGAAATGCAAAGCTCTAGAATAATGCACGACTATGGTAAAGAAGGAGGAGGGAGGAGATAAGTGTTTAACGTCCCGTCGACAGCGAGGTCATTAGAAACGGAGCCCAAGCTCGGGTAAGGGAAGGATGGGGAAGGAAATCGGCCATGCCCTTTCAAAGGAACCATCCCGGCATTTGCCTGAAGCGATTGAGGGAAATCACGGAAAACCTAAATCAGGATGGCCGGAAACGGGATTGAACCGTCGTCCTACCGAATGCGAGTCCAGCTACGGTAAAGATAGATGACATTTATAGCAAGACTGAAAAAAACCCTTGGACAAAACAGAAACAAGGATACGAACATCAGTAGTTAGCAAGGGAAAGTCGTGGCAAACAAAGAAGGTTAGCAAGAAAAGTGGAAGGAATATACTGAAGGGCTCTGCAAAAGAACAAGATTCTGAAAAAGGAAAAGGAAGATGCTTCGGGAACGCGATACTGGGAGAAGAATTTGACATAGCTTTGAAAGATCTTCAGACCTTGGGAGAAACAGCCACGATGAAGCAATTTTAAATGTAGAAAAAAATATGCAAACTAATGTAACTGTTTTAGATCAAACAATTTCAGAAGTTCAGGAAATCTGTCTGAACCAAAATCTGCCTGAAAACAAAGACACTGCGTGGTCCATTATTCCCTGATAAAAAATTTCTTGAAGGTGAAGCTCTCTCATGGGTAAATTTAAAAAAAAAAGTCAATGGGAAATATATCAGAGTTTCGAGAAAAGTTTTTTACATAAATTTTGGTCGGAAGCAGAACAGAGGATAAACAAAAGTGAACTTCTGAGTGGTCGTAATTACAGGAATAGGGACGGCAGTTTGAAAGAATTCTGTAGGAACCAACTTAACAAATTAGCACATCTTGACAAACCATTCGGCGAAATGATCTTGATTGATGCACTTAACAGGAGATTACCAGAAAGATTGCAGTGGCATTTGGTACACGGACCTGACGATTGTCTTGAACAGTTTTCACGATATGTTGACAGGTTGGATAGGGCAGTAGAAATAAGTACGTACCACAATAATAGGAATGATAGAAATCACAATGGCAGTGATCACAGAAACAGAGGTAATGGTAAGTTCCATCAGGAAAGTGACAATATAGAGAGAAATTCTGAACAGCAGCAGGATAGGAATAATGGGATTAACAATGGGCATTTTTATATAAGAAACAGTCACAGAAGTAACTACTTGCGAAACGGCAGATCGCCTCAATGGAAGTCCACTGTTTGGTTCAGAACTAGGTGGTATTTTTGATGTAGATGTGAATGAGAGCTGTGAGGTAGCTGAGGTTGGTAAGTCTGATGTATCTGTAGCTGAATTCATAAGAGCTCTGAATTCTGTCTTGGGAAGTGAAGTGAGCTCAAAATTAATTGTGTATGTTGATGACATTTTGGACATTGAAAGGACTTGAGAACAACTTTTGAATCTGTTAAGAGATTATTTTCAAAACCGAAATCAGGAGGTATGACTTTGAAAATAGGTAAGTATAGATTTTGTGTGGAAACAGTAAAATTTTTAGGACATGTTATATCTGAGAAAGGAAATGGAACTGCACCTGATAAAGAGAAACTTGATGCTATTGCTAATTTTCCTACTCTGCGCAACAAAAAACAGCTTAAATCATTTTTTGTGCTAACGTTATTCTAGAGAAAATTTTGTGGCAGGCAAGCTTTGAACGATTCATGCCTGTGTGAAATTTTGAAGAAGAATACTCTTTGGGATTGGAATCAGGGATGTCAGGATGCTTTCGATGAGATCAAAGGACAGTTGTGTCAAAGATTGTTCAGACTGGATTTGTCCCTTTCTTTTTGTATTATGACAGACATTAGAGATGTTGGTTTGGGTGCTCATTCATTTCAGAAGTTTGAAGTTAAAGGTTTTATTGAACATAGATCTCTTGCATTTGATAGCAAAGTGTTGCAGAAGCATGAAAAGACATACACTGTAACTGAGAAAGAACATTCTGCTGCGCATTGGACATTCAACAAGTTTAAAAATTATTTACTATGTCACAAAGTCATCATCTAGACTGATCACAAAGCATTATGTTATCTGCAGGAGTGTAAACTGTAACATAACAGCAGTATGAAATCAGAGACATTAAGGGCACAGACAATGTAGTTTCTGATGCTTTGTCTAGGCTACCTTTAGGGAGTGATTCAGCTGACAGCTCTGGAGAAGGAGAGAAAGAGTTTAAAATGATATACTTCAGAGATGTGAAACAGGTAAAATAGATCTTGAAAATATGCAAAGCATCAAAATCATGATCAAAACTGGAAATTGGGTAGGAGCATTCCGGGTAAGGAAAGAGGAGAAAAGAGTGAACAACATTATAAGGTACACAGGGGTATTTTATCCAGGAGACATAAGAGAGTCAGATGATTGGAAACTATGTTGGCTGGGACAATGTATTGATGCTTTAATACTTATACAGATGAGAGTTTCGGTCATTGTGGGTCAACCAAACGTACACAAAATGTTCAGGAAAACATATATTTTTGTAACATAGGAACGAGAAACAAGAAGAAGAATACCAGCCGTGACAGATGTCAAAGAGTGAACTTAAGTAATCAGAAAAGTAGAGGTCAAATGCAAAACATACTGCGTAATAGCAACCTAGACCTCGTGTCTGTGGACATCTAAGGACCTTTGCGTAAATGTAAGAATGGATTTTGTGGCGTTTTTGTGGTGATTGATGTATTCTCGAAGTTCATAAATTTAGTTCAGTCCTGTCGTGAGGACCTGATTTTAGATTTTCAGCTTCAAGAAACAGACCCCTAGACAAGAAGAACTGGAGCCATCTCAGCGCGGTAGCGTTCTCGCTTCCCGCGCCCGGGTTCCCGGGTTCGATTCCCGGCGGGGTCAGGGACTTTCTCTGCCTCGTGATGACTGGGTGTTGTGTGATGTCCTTAGGTTAGTTACGTTTAAGTAGTTCTAAGTTCTAGGGGACTGATGACCATAGTTGTTAAGTCCCATAGTGCTCAGAACCATCTCAGCATGACAAGCTAAATAAACTTGAAAGGTTATTGTAATCTTTGCTCCTCTCATATCTTCATAAAATGCCTTACTTATTAATTACTTGGACTGGGCATTGTTTAACATGGACAATAGATGGAAGAAGGAAGCAGGGGGGAGATTACAATTCTCTCCAGACAAGTCGAGTTGAGGATGCATGGAATACAAGCTATGATCTCCCTTAGATTCTACTTAAAATATACTTTTTAAATGAAAGCCAGCTAGTACGGTCATGCCCTGGAATCAGACGAACTGGTGATTGTCTAGTAGGTGTCATTGTCTTTGACGACGCTCCGGGTATGGTACTCAAACAAGATTTTTTTTGGTCTTGCTGTTAGTAATGTGACTTTGGTAATATTTGAGTTGAATGAGGTCCTTCCTGTTCCGGATCACGAATGGTAACAACTTCCGTATCAACATTTTGTAATTCCCAAGCATTCTGTTTCTAGAGACAAAAGACGGAAGGGAGAGACTTCGACCTTGTTCGTAAACAGTCTTTTCGACCTTGGAAACAACGCCAGTATTATTTCTGTAAGAAAACAAGTGCTTTAACTCAAGTGCTATACACGACACAGATGCCAAGAATTCTAGCTCATTTTAGAATGAACAAATGTAATTTCTGCATCATTAAATTAAGTTTCATCTATGCAAATGCGGAAGAAGTAGGTAATTACACCAGTCAAATCACGTTTTAGAATGTATAAGTTCTTCTGAATTTTATTTTTATGATTAACTTCACAATTTTAACTTCGTAATTTCCGTATCAGGAATTATCTCTTGTCTTTTCCGCGTTACTTTTTCTACATCGGCTAAAAACTGTCGTCATCTGGGGATAAACTAAAATGCCGAGAACCGGTTAGCGGGTTAATAATACCGTTGCAGAAAATGTTTGTGTGTTTTTATTACTATCATATTATCCTAAGCTTCGGACTGAATTTAATTAATGCAACAACATACATTAAGCTAGTTAATCTATTCGAACACAATTTAAATTTTTCGACAAATATCTATACATACGAAAACTTGTCATGATTGCACAGTCTGGTATCAATTCAACTTTGTCCAGACAGCCACTAATGGCTGATACTTTGTGTGTTTTGTCTTTCTTTTTTTTTTTGCCACGTACCTCTTTTGTCGTGTTCACGCGACCTTATTTCCACGGTGCCCTTAGTGAAGGCTGTTCACCTGGGCGGCCGCAGCAAATTTAATTCGTCCGCAGCGGAGTCCCGCTGTGCTGGGGAAGCCAGTAGGACCAATTTCCAGCACCACTTGCCTCACCAATGGCGGCAGACTTCTGCGTTTTTTTCTCCCCTTATTTGCAAATTGTGTTGACACTGATATTAGAATTTCATTTCCTCTGTCGGATTTGGCGAAAAAGCTTACAACAAATATTAGGACAGTCTGTGTAGTTTGGACGCCTATCATTTCGGTGAATTTTTCACGAGTGAAGAGCGGCCACGCCGCAATCGGGGAACTGTAGTACAGTGGATGGGGGAGGGAGAGGGCGGTTTGGGGAGGAGGGGAGAGGAGGAGAAAGAGAGAGAGATAGAGAGGGAGGCAGGAGGGGAGGGGGAGAGAAGCGAACGCTCACGGAGAAATTAGTTGTCCGCCATCGATTGGCGGGCCGGCTGTTGGCCCGCCGGCAGGGTTCGTATTGGCAGCCAGACGCCGCTCTCAGCTGAGACCGCCGAGTGCGGACTGGCGGGCTCTGTCGCTCTGGTCCACAGTTGGCCGCGGTCAGTTACCGCGCGACCGAGTGAGCGGCTCCAGGAGAACGTCTCTTGATTCTCACAACAGGCTCTGTACACGCGAGGAGCGCGATACTACGCGAAACTTCCAATGCGCTTAGAGGTGGGTTTTCGTGCAATCCATTTAACTACGTGCACGATTACCGCCTTCACTGCAGAAATGGGGGATAACTGCGTTATTGAAAAGGTGTTCCTCGCGAAGTGGAAAACTATAACAAAGGATTAATTTATTGCATCTTTTAGACGTACTGTCTATATTCATATACTAGCTTGTGTTTTTAATTTTCTTTGAAGTTGTTACGCGTTGTAATGGATTACAAAGATGTATGTGAACACAGTAATAATAACAGTCTAATAATAGTAACAATGATTAAATGGTGATGAAAAATATTATGTATTAGTAGCAATATTAAATGAGAGAATGTATGGATTAGCGAAAAAAATGGAAGTTTAAAAAGATGAATGAATACTTCTCAGACAAGATTTAAAAATAATAAACTTTTTAGTTGCTTCCAAGCAACACGACTAAGGGCAGACAGGAACAATCAGAGTGATTAGCATTACCCATTCGAGTCACGTCAATGTGACCAACGCCTATGATCGACGTCAACGTTCAGTAACCATTCACAGACGGTAGGTGGAAGCGCTAGCAGTGGAGGGTATATAAACCGTGCTGCCCCAGCCACCCGCCACTCTATTGTGCTTCAGCGCTCAGGTGCCCCGACCGTCCGGCCCCGGCTACTTCCTCTGTTAAGCAGGACCAAAACACCTGTCCGTGCTTTTCCACCCAGGGTGTGAGTTACGCTGGCCGTTTCATTTCCACTGGCTTTCCAAACTCTACTGGCATAGGCAATCATTCATTACGCCATTATGATAATAAACACACTCCATCACCTTTCATGCAATAAGCATTAACAACTATTTACAAGGTGTACGTGACAATGTCAGTCATCTTTAAATATCTATCAAACGATATCTAATTCCGTTTGTAAATCACGGCAAAGTATGTAGATGAGTGCTTGTAAGGTGTGAAATTACAGTCACCTTACAAAGTTTGAAATGCCTGCCATCATTGGCGATGATGTGGCGCAGACGAATACCAAAATTCTACATGAGCTGCTGTTTGCAGCTCAACAATGGTTCTGAGTTGGGTTGTTTTGGGGGAGCAGACCAGACAGCGAGGTCATCGGTCTCATCGGATTACGAAAGGAAGTCGGCTGTGCCCTTTCGAAGGAACCATCCCGGCATTTGCCTGGAGCGATTTAGGGAAATCACGGAAAACCTAAATCAGGATGGCCGGACACGGAATTAAACCATCGTTCTCCCGAATGGTTCTGAGATTATTGTTGTACACCTGGTCTTCAGTATAGCCCCACAAAAAGGAGTCGCACATGTTCAGATCCGGAGAATGTGGTGTCCGATCAAGGCCCATGCCAGTGGCCTCGGGCCGCAATGCGGTCCCAACAGTGCTCCTCTAGGACATCACTCTCCTGCTCCGATGAGGTCGAGCTCCGTCTTGCATGAACTACGAGGGTCACTCCAAAAGAAATGCATACTATTTTTGTAAAAATACAGTTTCCATTCTGCATGTGTGAAAGTTTTACAGTGTGTAGGTACATACTTCCCGCTTGTTTTCAAGCTTAGTTCAACCTGTTCCCGTGAGTGGTGCCGTCACAGCATGTCTTCAGGATGGCTGCTAGACTTGACGTTCGTCAGAAGCAACGTGCTGTCATAGTATTCCTGTGCTTTGAAAACAAGACAGTGGGAAACATCAACAAGAGGTTGAAAAAGGTGTATGGAGATGCTGCTGTCGATCGCAGTGCAGTTAGTGAGTGGGCAAGCAGGTTACGTGATGGAAGCAGGCACGGCAATATTGAGGATTGTCCTCCCAGCGGCAGGCCTCGTAGTGCACACACTCCAGACAATGTGCAGAGAGTTAACGAATTGGTAACTGCTGACAGACGCATCACAGTGAACGAATTGTCACGCTACGTCGGGATAGGGGAAGGAAGTGTTAGCAGAATACTGAAAGTGTTGGCGTTAAAAAAGGTTTGTGCCAGGTGGGTTTCCAGGATGTTGACAGTGGCTCACAAAGACACAAGAAAAACGGTATGCAGCGAACTTTTGGAACAGTGCGAGAATGGTGGAGATGAATTTCTTGGAAGAATTGTGACAAGTGATGAAACATGACTCCATTATTTTTCACCAGAGACGGAGAGGCAATCAATGGAGTGGCATCATGCAAATTCACCCAAGAAAAAAAAAAAAATTCAAAACCACACCTTCTGCTGGAAATTTATGGCTACGGTGTTTTTCGATTCCGAAGGACTCTTGCTTGTGGACAGCATTCCAAGTGGAACCACCATAAATTCTGATGCATATGTGACGACACTGAAGAAACTTCAAGCTCGACTGAGTCGTGTTCGACAACATCG
Source organism: Schistocerca americana (assembly GCF_021461395.2). NCBI lineage: Eukaryota > Metazoa > Arthropoda > Insecta > Orthoptera > Acrididae > Schistocerca > Schistocerca americana. The sequence continues at coordinate 382,841,253 of NC_060119.1, forward strand.
CCAAAAGCAGGATGTTTCACTGTTGCACGACAATTGACAACACTGAAACATCCGCCTTACAGTCCTGACCTGGCTCCATGTGACTATCATCTCTTCGGGAAACTGAAAGACTCTCTTCGTGGAACAAGGTTCGAAGATGATGACTCCCTTGTGCACGCTGCCAAACAGTGGTTCCAACAGGTTGGTCCAGAATTTTACCGTGCAGGTATACAGGCGTTGGTTCCAAGATGCCAAGATGGCGTAAAGAAGTTGAGAGGAATGGAAATTATGTGGAGAAATGAAAATATTGTCCCTAAAGGATGTATCTACACACTGTAAAACTTTCAAACATGTAGAATAAAAGTTGGATTTTAAAAAATATTGTGTGCATTTCTTTTGGAGTGACCCTCGTATATCTTGTTGAAATCAGGTTACTTTGCGTGATGTGGATAAAATCATCTTCCAAAGCCTTCACGTACCCGTTCTGTAGTAACCGTGCCATCAAGAAATATAGCACTGATTATTTCGTCACTGGACACTACACACCACACAGTCACCCGTTGAGGGTGAAGAGACTTCTCCATGGCGAAATGCGGATTCTCAGTCCCCGAAATGCGCCAGTTTTTACTGACGAACCCGTCCAAATGCAAGTCAATAATTGTCGGCCTGTATATATGTTTCGTCCATAATGTACCAAGAGAGATTTTATTCCTCTCGTATAAGCAACTTCAGCGCAGTAGCAACGGTGGTAGCTTGATCTTAACAAAAGATGCGCATTGGGTCAATCAGCTGGGAGCACACAGTGTTGAACAGTGGAGGTGCGGCCGTACTAAAAAAGGCGTTGTTGTGTCACAAGTTGCAGCGGTGCAACATCTCTAGATCAAATGTTCAAAACATTCCTCAGTATGTCTCGAAGAATAGAAAAGTGTGCGCAAAGTCTGTTCCTCACACCTTGACTAGGTAACAAATACGGGACGCGTGGACACCCGCCGTGAATTGATTGAAATGAAAATTACGGACAGTTATTTTCTGGAAAAAAAATCATCATGGCTGACGAGACTTGGTGTTATCAGTAAGAACCTTCCAGATAACTGGCATCTGATGGTTCGCCAAGACCGAAGACGGCGAAAACGAGACGCGCGAGTCGAACAGCATCAAGGACTTTTTAGTGAGTTTCACACGGTTTTACGTACAATCTGTTTTTTATATGTGTACTGCCTTATCCTCTAAAATTTCACATAATGTCTCTGAGTGATGTATGCAGCCACGGAAAAAAACGAAAGAAACTATAAGAAAATGACAGGAAAGTGGAAGGGCTGGCTGAATAAGTGGGGTATTCTTCAAGTTCGAAGACTGGTTTGATGTAGCTACCGATGCTACTCTATCCCGTCCAAGCCTCTTCATCACTGAGTAACTGCTGCAACATACGTCTCTCTTATTTATCTCTTGGTCATCCACTACGGCCCCCCCCCCCACCCTCCCCCCACCATCGTGCTTCCCACCGGTACTAAACTGGCGACCACGTGATGTCTCATAATGTGTCCTACTTACTGATCCCTTCTTCTAATCAGGTTATGCCACAAATTTGTTTTCTCCCCAATTCTACTCGCTGCTTCCTCATTGCTTACATGATCTACTCATCTAATCTTCAGCATTCTTCTTTAGCACCACATTACAAAAGTTTCTATTCACTTCTTGACTAAACCGTTTAGCGTCCCTGTTTCACTTCCATACATGGCTACAGTCCATACAAATACTTTCAGAAAAGACTTCCTGTCACTTAAATCTATACTCGATGTTAAGAAATTTCTCTTCTTCAGAAACGATTTCCTTGCCATTGCCAGTCTACATTTTATATCCTCTCTATTTCGACACTCATCGGTTATTTTGCTCCCCAAATAGCAAAACTCATCTTCTACTTTAAGTGTCTCATTTCCTAATCTAATACCCTCAGCATCACCCGATTTAATTCGACTACATTCCATTATCCTTGTTTCGCTTTTGTTGATGTTCAACTTATATCCTCCTTTCAAGACACTGTCCATTCCGTTAAACTGTTCTTCCAAGTTCTCTGCTGTCTCTGACAAAATTACGTTGTCATCGGCAAACCTCCAAGTTTTTATTTCTTCTCCCTGGATTTTAATTCCTACTTCAAAGTTTTCTTTGGTTTCCTTGACTGCTTCTTCAATGTACAGATTGAATAACATCGGGGATAGGCTACAACCCTGTCTCACTCCCTTCTTAACCACTGCTTCCCTTTCATGGCCCTCGACTTGTACAACTGTCGCCTGGTTTCTGTGGAAGTTGCCTTTCGCTCCTGTATTTTTACCCCTTTCACCTTTAGAATTTGAAAGAGAGTATTACAGTCAATATTGTCAAAAGCTTTCCCTAAATCTACAAATGCTAGAAACGTAGATTTGCCTTCCCTTAACCTATCTTCTACGAGAAGTCGTAAGGTCGGTATTGCCTTGCATGTTCCTACAGTTCTCCGGAATCAAACTTATATTCCCCAAGGTCAGCTTCTACCAGTGTCTTCATTCTTCTGTTAAGGATTCACGGTATTATTTTGCAGCCACGACTTATTAGTCTGACAGTTCGGTAATTTGCACACCTATCAGCACTCATTTTCATTGGAAATGGAATTGCCTTTGACACTCCGCGGAGTATATCCTACCACACCCATCATACTTCCAAGTCTTAGCAGAGGTTAAGCCGTTATTCTCTGCCAGCAGTGGTCCTTGTGGGCCGCCTACGCAATGTTGATAGTCTCATTCGACGCCCAGAAACGTTCTGCCCCGGAATGGCTCGCTGTTCCACAGTGCGCCCTCTAGCTCTGCGAAATTCACGTCTGCGCTGCTGGCAACCACGGAAAGGCGCCGTTTCCATCACGGCACAGAATTACCGTTATCACATCCGGTGGCTATACTGATTAAAATATTACATAATAGGCAGTGCTGGATATCGATTTGAAATCCGATACCTGAACACTTCAGTAGTTATTGATACTAGTAGTAACTGTTCATGCTCTCTCGACGTGAGGGAACATACATAAGATCACAAACTGAAAGTAAAGGCTTATCAAAAAATTACTTGGAAAAAATTATAATTGCCAAAGAATGTTAGAATGTATCTGCACGTAAAAATGTTGCAGAGAAAGCTGTTTAAACTACCCCAGTCTTTGGCCTGGGTATAAATGCTACCAGCTCAAAGTGAGTCTACCATTTCCCACTGGTGATGAAACAGGGAGGGATCACAGCAGTGCGCAGAATTTGGCACGAAAACTGTAACTTCGATTTCCTCTGACGGAAAACAGAGACCAGAGTTTCCTTGCATTAAGAAGCCATTCTTCTCACTGATTATTTTCCAAAAGTACTCCAAAATTGTTAAAACAAAAATTGGCAGGTAAGATGGGAGTTTTCTGAACAAATGCGTGAAAACAGACCTGAATAATAATGATAATAACATGTGATCTATCATTGGGATGACATAGCTCACCGGTGCCCTTTGACTATGGGAACTCCCACGGTTATGAAGCGCAAATACATGCAGCTCTCATCTAATTTACCAGATTTGGCATCCACCGACGTTCACCGATTTTTGGCTTGACATCAAACTGGACACTCATTGGAGAGGAGTAAGATTCGTATCCTGGTATTGTCAGCTACATTTTGGTTTGTGGTTGCTTCCGTAATTCAATTAAAACAAGAACCGAGACAGTTCTACAGGAAACAGCAAGTCGGTTACCTGGTCCCCTGTCCTATTGGTGTACAAGGTGAGGTTACTATCAGTCTCTAATGGCCCAGTAATTCTTCTTCGGGCTAGTATAACGTTCTTTATCCACTCCACGTCTTCTAACCTGTATTCTGCAGGCCACATTTCGGTGCGGTGCGATAGGTATTTTTGGCACCGCTATTAATTTTCTCCCTTTCCTGTTCCAGTAGCAAATCACGCGCAGGAAAAAGGACTGTCCGAAGCATTGCCGTTTGAAGAGGTTTTGGACATTTTGCGGACCTCCCGGATTCGCAATTCAAAGATGGAATTTGCTCACTCGAGAAACGGGGGGCAATCTTCATTGAACCTAAAGTGGATGAAATGGAAAATTAAATGCTTCTATATGCCAAAAGAAAAACTAGGACTTCTCTAGTCTCTCAGCTTTCCCACGTATTTACATCTACATCTATGATTACTCTGCTATTCACAATAAAGTGCCTGGCAGAGGGTTCAGTGAACCACCTTCAAGCTGTCTCTCAACCGTTCCACACTCGAAAGGCACGCGGGAAAAATGAGCACTTAAATTTTTCTGTGCAAGCCCTGATTTCTCTTATTTTATCGTGATGATCGTTTCTCCCTATGTAGGTGGGTGCCAACAGAAAGTTTTAGCAATCGGAGGAGAAAACTGGTGATTGAAATTTTACGATAAGATCCCGTCGCAAAGAAAAACGCCTTTGATTTAATGATTACCACTCCAGTTCACGTATCATGTCTGTGACACTATCTCCCCTATTTCGCGATAATACAAAACGAGCTGCCCTTCTTTCTACTTTTTCGATGTCATCCGTCAGTCCCACCTGATGCGGATTCCACTCCTCACAGCAATACTCCAGAATAGTGCGGAAAGCGTGGTGTAAGCAGTCTCTTTAGTAGACCTGTTGCACCTTCTACGTGTTCTGCCAATGAGTCGCAGTCTGTGGTTTGCTCTACCCACAATATTATCTATGTAATCGTTCCAATTTAGGTTATTTGTAATTGTAATCCCTAAGTATTTAGCTTAATATACAGCCTTCAGATTTGTGTGACTTATCGCATACTTTAGTGTACTATATACCTTGAATTGTCAAAATTTGTTTTGGTTTACTTGTCCCTGAAGTGTTTTGATGTTTGCTGACACATTAGATGCTTATTTTTTAGTTGAGTGTGGAGAGCGTTACACCTGTTTTGATATGATCGCTGACTTGTAACTTAAAAAATGAGAAATAAATTTAGTATTAAATTTCTATTTAAGAATGGAAAAAATGCACAGATCTGGAATGGAAATAGAATGTTGCTTTAAGCTGTTTCATAAAAATAACAAGCCTTTAGCGGTTACAAGTCAAATACGTTTAAAAGAGTATCGTGAAGTCATTGAAATGTAAGCCCCAGTAGAACAAATGCAGGTAGCACTGCCGTAAAAGTAATGAAAATGATTGCTGAGCACCGCCGGAGTGCTAAAGTTCCGTACTAAAGCTGATTATTTTTTTGGTAGGGGGCGTGAGAATTCCATATGAAGGAGTGGAAACAAAATTTATTCCAAAATAACTCAACTGTAATGTAGATGGGAAGTTCTGCTTTGATCACCAAGGGCGTAATATCAGTGAGCTGCAAGTCTGGTGGAAGAAACCTAGAAGGAAATTATTAGTTTTTTAGTGTAGTGGTTCATGGGAGTTGCCCCCTGATAATGAACCTGCTCACACGATACTGCTTGTTCGTGAATGACATGAATTTTGTATTTTATTTCTCTCCCAGAGTGTGAAAAGAATATTGAAATAAAGTCATTTTGTCAACATTGAGAAACAATGAAAAATTAATGCTGATTGGTAACTGAAGATATAACAGGAAAACGAAAATTCCGCATGTGCTTTGAACCAGTTTGGTACGCTTTTCTAATCTCACTTAGTTAAAAGCCCTTTAAATGAAACAACAAGTTTACTGTTACCAGTCACTGTTTTATTTTTTCCACGACGCGTTTCGAAGGTTTAAACCTCCATCATCGGGTGGATTTACATTACTTAGTGTTACATATGTGTGTATGTTGTGTTACGATTATTTGGAGGAACTTGTGGCACTGCCTCCAGTGGTCACAGGTTCCTTACGTTGTCGTAACACTTCACATGTATACATGTATACATGTGATGTGTTACGACAGAAAAAGGAACCTGTGACCACTGGAGGCAGTGCCACAAGTTCCTCCAAATAATCGTAACACAACACACACACATATGTAACACTAACTAATGTAAATCCACCCGATGATGGAGGTTTAAACCTTCGAAACGCGTCGTGGAAAAAATAAAACAGTGACTGGTAACAGTAAACTTGTTGTTTCATTTAATGTCAGTAACAGTCACTGTAAAGCCTAACCTAAAAATGTTCGCATTTAAAGTTAAAAGCCCTTTGGTTTAGCTGATGCTGTCTTAGGATAAAATTTATCATTCGCCTCTATTCACCAGTTTGGACTACATGACCATTATACCATTTGACGATGAGGGTGAAACTGGCCTACAGTGACGAGTGAAACATTCTATTCTAAGAAGACAGCCTCAGCCGAACAACGTATTTTTCAACCGATATCTAAGAGGTATAATATTTCGTTGCTCTCGTGGATGAAAGAGGTGCTTATTACCATAAATGATTAATGGCTTTTCTTATGGCTCTTTTTGTTTCTTTAGGCAGACATATCTCAACTGCCATGCTGCACTTCAAACCTGGCTTTAATAAACCTAGGGTGTAGCATTAAATATTGCCATGAAATGAGGGAGCCAAGTCTGAAATCATATGCATAACATGAATTTCTGTTAGCTTCTTTGCATTGCGTCTTTTAAATATAAAGAAAATCTTAATCGCTTACTGTGTCCAGTCCCACTTCTAATTACAGAAAGAATTATTCAAATTTTGACACATCTTCTTCTTCCTCTTTTGGTGACAATGCAACTGGCGTGGTAGCAGAGATATAAATGCTTAGAAGAGGTCATAATCGATAGCAAGATATACCAAAACTAGGGAATCAAGAGAGTAAACGGATCAAATTTAGCCTGCTTGACTGCCGGAATAGGTGTAATATGTTAGAGCTGTGCAACCTAGTACAAGGAAAACAACTATCGCCAAATTTAAATAGGAACGTTAGTCGTAAATTATTAATTATCATTTAGAAAAAAAATTATAGAATTTATTATTTGATTGTTTTCAGGTAAGTGTCTGCAGAGCTGGCATACACTGACAGACACCGCCGACCCATAGAACCGTAACAAATATCCAGAGTAACGACATGACGCAGCGACTGATAGACGAAGGTTATGCTGTTTTGTTTTGACACTTGTGATGGCATGTTACGGCACTTTGGGGAGATGATTTCAGTGTGTACCAGGACTGCAGTCACTTACCTGAAAACAAACAAAAAAATTAATTACCTAACTTATTTTCGAGCTGATAATACATTACAATTAGCTGTCGTAATGTAGTATTAACAAAGTACAGGTGAAAATAAACGGCATTTATAGCAGTGACTGTCATTGTGCGGTACCAACCTCAACGGAAGGTAAACGTACAACTTGTTGATGTCCTGTTAGTTGCCTTGTCATCAGATGACAGAGCCCCGTCTCCTTATTGTACCGGTGTTTAGGCAGCGATGCCTTTCTGTTTGACTTGGGAGGATGGTGAACGAAGAGGGGAAAGGTGGGAGTGGGAGTGCGGACGAAGGAGGGGGAGAAGGAAGGGTGTCAGTGACACTCCTCGTTGGGCAATTATGACGTCTTGGCTGGGACTGGTTTCGCGGGCGGTTGCAGCAGAGCATATATGCACAGCTCCAGGGGGCTGTACGGCGGCTGCTTTGACAGGGGGGCTAGGATGGCAAACTGGGCGAAGGGGAAGGGGGGGGGGGTGGGAAGGCAGAGCTCGCATTAAAAAACAACCGGAAAAAAGGAGGAGAAGAGTGGTCGCTGTGGCGTCGGCGCATTATGCGTCGTGTCCGCTAAAATACTGCGCCAAGTCTGCGCCCGGCGCTGTTTGCGCGGTAAATACGACCTGGCGCTGCCGCTGACGTCACGCCGGCAATGAAGACATGGCGGCCGTGTTTGCCGCGCGCTCCTCTCCTGTCCTGTCCCCCCACCACCTCCCCCGTCACGGGGCGGCCGGGCGCGTGCGTGTTCGTCACAAAATTTAATGTCAACACTCCCCGCATCGACAATAAATATTTGCGAGTTTGCCCGGGGCGCTGCAAGTAGTCGACGGCCACGGCTAGGGGTGGGGGAGGGGGGGGGGGGGCAAATACCTGAGATGTTTGGCCTGCCTCTGGTCGGGTTAATGCGCCGGAATCCGTAGCTCAAACACGTTAGTCAATCCCCGGGCCCCACCGCCGCGCTCTTTGCCGACTGTTTGTGCACGCCGCGTTTAGACAGCGAGCGTACTGTACACTTGTTTAAATTACATCTGGCGAGGCGTGCATTCAGGAGGCCGATCGGGCAGCCCACTGGCCCACAACTCAGCCCTTCTTAATGCCGGCTCTCTTCCCCCTGCGACCGCCCGTAATAGCTTCTGGAGAATGTTCACCAAATAATCGGGCCGTGAGGGAAACAACAGTCACGCAGGAAACAAGGTCGTTTTATTTGTGATAGAATCCACAGCCGCTAACAATCTGTTGAAGGTTAAAACCACGATTCTGCAGGGCCTGTAAACATTCTAGTTGAAATTAAAAATTTATTGATGTCTGCTATCTGAAACCCCTTTTTTATGCATGAAACTATTGCTTGCCTGCGAACTTGAGGGTGTTGAACTGAATGACCGACTGATTATTGTAACTCTTTGGTCTATCTACGATCGTACATCGGTGCAAAGCGGCTGACAAACATGTAATTTATAAATTCCACTGGAGAATATTAACTGTGTAATGTTATCAAATAGTAGCTGAAGTGATTTTGAATGACTGTTATATCACAAGTAGTTGTTAAATTTCAACGTGAGTTTTTTTTATTAATGATAACGCATTTTGGAGGCAAATAAGTAACTGGGTTTGGCAATCGGTTCAAAAATAGTTCAAATGGCTCTGAAACTATGGGACTTAACAGCTGAAGTCATCAGTCCCCTAGAACTTAGAACTCCTTAAACCTAACTAACCTAAGGACATCACACACATCCATGCCCGAGGTAGGATTCGAACCTGTGACCGTAGCGGTCACGCGGTTCCAAACTGAAGCGCCTAGAACCGCTCGGCCACTGGCAATTGGTAATTCCAGCGAGTAAGCGATAGCTGATAAATTTCAGTGCTTTTAAGCCGTTCCCAGATGATATCTAACATACGAATAATGTAGGGCAGTGCGGGATTAGTGATGCTGTTAACGGCTAACCTTATTATAAATTTTTTTTTCATGTGTTAATTAAATGTCATTTTATTACATTGTACATTCCTGTATAAATCTTTATTTTACTGTAATTACAAATATTTTGCCGATTAAAAAAATGATGCTGTCACTTTGACAACAGCGCAAGCTGTAGATGTGAATAAAATAATAATTTTAACAAAAAGCTTACCACCCCAACGGAATTTTGTCTTTAACCTTCAAAAGAAAGTAACTTTCAACAACAGACTAAGAAGGTTTAAGTTATGCATCTCTCTTCCACGTGGTGCTATTAATGTTTGTAACGATATAATAAGACTCATTTTGCATAGAACCTCAAAAATTTTATCTGCAATACAGGAGGCTTCAATAAAGACTTTTTGACTTACAATTGTGTATAAAATTATGGTATCAGCTCAAAGCTGGTTCCAGTTACAACATTGCAAACACAAAAAAAAAAAAAAAAAAAAAAAAATGGAATGAAATGAGAGTCATCACTCAGACGAATCTCACTGACGGAAGAGGATAGTCTGATCCACAAAAGTAACAGTGATACTGTCAGAAAATAATTATAAAACGCTCAAGATGAGATTCATTTCCGGAAAATGTCTGTTGCTAAAACTGACACGTTTAATAAAATTTGTGGCTTGCTGCGATTTGTATCAGTAATTCGGAGAGACTCTTTATGTCTCACTAGCAATAGAACGGCGGTGTTTGAGACAAGTGCTATTACAATGACTAATATTAATTTTATTGTAACTTTTTAGGTGAACGTATTTCTTGAAAATGCTTATGTTTTTTTTCTTACTTGTTGATGCGTATTAAACTGACCGAACATTATAGAATTTCTTGCTTAGAGTACTTTTTAAATACATTCACATATTTGCTTGAAACGGAAGTGTGTGCTGAAAGTCACAGAGAAATAAGGCAAAGATGTCAGCTATTCGAAAGCTTCCTTGAAAACCACTGAGTCTTCTTAAGCGAGGCGAAAATGAAGACAGCAGACAGAAAGCAAAAATATGAAATGCCACATTCAAAAACGTAACCACGCTTGAGGATAGTACGGTACAAATGTTTGGCCATCATACAGACTCACAAACGAGAATATATATATGACGCCCACAATACTGACGTAAAAAATTTTTAAGACTTGGACCTCTCATCAAATTATTTGTTTCTTAATGGCAATTTACAATGCCAGAGCCCATTTATAAATAAAAAGACAAACACTTGCGCTCCATCTTGGAGCAGTTAACTTCAAATGAAACAAAAATGATAAGAAAAAAACAAATACTCCCCGCACAGTAATGAAATAATAAAATTTCAGAGGGGGCACTAAGAACATACAATAGAAATTAACCTAAGACAGAAGTATACATATCACTCATAAGAAATCTGGATTCATCCTGCAGAACTATCTTTACATGGGGCACAGAAACAGCCCCACACAGCAATGCTAGCTTATCAGAAAATAAAACAACATTCAACTATAACAAAGACCTCAACCGCCCATTGGACGGGCAATAGCTTTCAAGAAATGAATGCGCACTGACACCACAAACTAACACTCCATCAAGAATCACTTGTGATAAAATAACAAAGGTTATCCAACAAACACTGTTTTAGGCCTTGTTTCACAGTTTTATTATTAATGTTATTGCACAACCTAGGTTTCGAGCTATAAGACCATTTTCAGGCACATTACTGATTCCTAAAGATAATAATGCACAGATAAACATGATGACAAGGCAAAGACACCAT